>NW_026067966.1:12275081-12487533 GCF_014885135.2 Alexandromys fortis | reverse complement strand
TTTTTTTTCCTTTTCTCAATAAAAAAATAAAAAAATTTAAAAAATTTAAAAATATAAATAAATAAATAAATAAATAAATAAATAAATAAATAAATAAAAGAGGTTTCCTTATTTTCTATCTTGCGCTTAATTTTGACAAATTCTAATAACCAGATTATAAGACCAGAATCATGTGCCCACATTCCATGCCATATGACATGATCTCTGGAAAGTTGGACAGTAAGCAACATGTCATCATAATAAAGCAAAATTTCAGAGTCTACAAGGTTTAGAAGAAATTAAGGCAATGATCCAGTTCAGCCCCTTTTCCCAGCTAAAAATAAACTAAGGCTCAAACATACATCCTTTGTGGCATGAGAAGCCCTATGGAAACATTAGACTTTGGTCAAGTTATAGGCATTCTTGAGTTGTTTCCCGAGCAACAGATTAATATTTAACTTTTGTGAATACCGTGGAGTTTGTAGGTAATTGCTTTTCTCTCTTTTATTTGGCTGCAAGAATACTCAGTCCCAACCTTGTAGTCCATTTCCAGGATGTTTATAAGTGCCCTTTACTCCTGACTAATCATGCTCTCGTCCCCATCTGTGCAACTTTTTGGCTCGTAATATTTCTTACTGGAGCAAATGCCGGGCATGTTACTTTAAACAGCCCCTCTTCCAGCTCACCCTTTAACTTCTCTCACATCAGCTGGGCAGATATATGTGATTTTCGGTAAAATATTGAGGGGGGGGAGGGGGAGAAAGTGCTATGGAGATTTTGCAGAATGGTGCTGTGCATCCTAGGACCCATAGGTCCCTGCATTCCTTGATCAAGACAAGGCAGTTATGCTATTCCAGGGAACACGATCAGACCAGACCCGTGTAGTGACCTAAAAAATGGGCATTCCTCTCAAAATGAAATAAGTTTGCACTTTCTCTTGAATAGGAAACAACATAATCTGTGGTAAGTGAAAGGAAAATTCCCCCAGCTTTTATTTTCTGTAATTTGCATTTAAGCACTCATAACAATTTAATACAGAGATGACCATGGAAAGACCATTTATTCAATGTATCAATATTCTGTTGTCACAGGAGCCATGAGGGCTTCAGAGTGAAGAGTAGGAATTCCACAAAGCAGTCTTCACTCTTACCATGGCTTACCCGTGCTCTGCTTATTCAGTAGCTGTCATTAAAGGGACACTATCTTTAGCAAAACAAGTTTTCTTGACATTGACAAGGACAGGCTCAGTAGCAAAAGGGCCAAAACTATGAATGGGCGATTCATAGCAGAGCAAAATCCAAATGGCAACAGACATAAAAAGAAGCTCAAAATGACAAAGAAGTCAGAGAAATGCAAATTAAAGTAACAATGAAAAAAATCATGCATTAGTTTGACAAAAACAAAACCAAAACAAAAGAATCATTACACCTTGGGCAAAAGAGTTCTCTTGTGTATTGAAAGTGGAAATGAGAACTGGAGGCAAGATGTGATAAAATGAATCCTATTTATAAGCCAACACCAAAAGCCCCTTTGTGTCTGTGGATGTCTAAAATGTATGTGTTTATGTGTATGTGAGCATGGACAGGCACTTGGAAGGATGCAGTCCCTGAACTGCTAAAATGGATAAACCTTGTGGAGAGGAAGACTAAGGAAGACACAGGAGGAAGAGGCATGGAAATCCAACACCTGGTGGAAAATATATCACACTAAAAGCAGCATGTACCACCTGAACACAGATTGAAATTGTGTATATTTGCATGAAGAAGCAAAACTGAAATACATATATTTCAGTATGTTGATTGTATATATACTCTGGGGAATGATTAGGACAGCGAAGCGATTTGTTTACAAGTTAATCTCAGAGATGTGTCCCAGAAAATTGAGCAAATCCCACCCCCATGCAAGGGTGATGGCATGGGTCTCACTTGGAGGACACACGGTGACACAAAATGCAGTCAGGTCCTTCTAGGATCAAGAAGAGATAAGAATAAAGAACACAACTAGCTCGGGGCAACTAGGCTGATGCTCCCCAACACTATGTCAGTGACCTGCAATTATAAACGACCTTTGGGTTGTATAATCAAACCTCGGCCATGGATGTGACCAGAACTTTTCTGAGTCCTCCTTGGACCACCTAGGACTTCCTTCTGACCAATCATTATTCTGCTCCGTGAAGCCAAAGAGGCCTACCTGAAAGAGTCAAGGCTGAAAAGCTGCCTTCATTGGACTTTCTTTCTCTACATCCAAGATCCTCAAATTTGGAAGTACCGTTTTTAGCCTGTAGCAATGCTGGTCACTGTTCTAGAAGGCAACAGGCTTCTTTACTATAGGTCTCCCAAAGAAATCCAGGTTCCCTGACATTCTCTGATCTGTCCAGATAACACAGTGGGGACTGTCCCTCTTTTTCCATGAATACAGCCCACATAAGAGTACATAGTACACAAGATTGATCTTTCTTTTCTAGAGAAACACAATGTTAGTCCAGATTGAAGTTGTGATCAATTCCTGTAATTTCAGAATTAACTGTCTCCTATTAGGAATTGAACTTGTGCAAAAGCTTTTAACTGTTTAGAACAGTAACTTCCTTGTTTTTTTTAATTGATTTTGATGTAGGATCCCAAGAGTTGTGATCATTTCATACGTCAATTATGTTTTTATGTGTTCTGTGAGCTGCCATCTTGTTACAAAAGAAATTACCCCAAATCTTATCTGCTTAAGTTAACAACTGACATTGAGATGTTACACAGTTATAAGGAATTTGGCATCAACCCAGAGAGGTTGTTTTGATTCAGCTTGTTCAATGGGACTATGACCAAGATATTATTCAAAGGTTGAGTATTGGTCACTCTGGGATAGGACAACTCTTTTTTAGATGGTTTTCTCATGTTGGGAAAGCTGGGACTGATTGTTCCAGGAGACACCAGGTCTCATGGGGTCCACAGAGCTCCTCCAACACAAGGGGCATCTTTCTCCAGTGTGCTGAACCAAGAGGAGGAGCACAGAGGAAGCAGCCATGCTGGAGATGTGCCTCAGAAGCCACACAATCGCTTCCACCAGGATGTGGGATGGGAATGGCCTCCATCTTTTGGAGGAAAAGATATTAAAGGATTCTGGGCCTATTTTAAAATCAAATTAGCTGATTTAGTTACCAGGTGAAAATTATCACTAAACAGGAAAGGGTTTGAATCCTACCTCTGCTTTTCTCTCTCTTTATAATCTTGGAATATTTATCAGTCTTCCCAAGTCTCTTTCTTGAACGGACAGTGTTGATAAGAATGATTCCCTTGTGAGGTTATAGCAGCAGTTAAACTGGGTGAAAGATGAGTACAATATGTTCCATTAACTGGTATACATTTTAATTCAGATAAGTGATAGAAATGCTGAAAGAACAGAAGACTACACTTCAAAGCAACACCTTATTTTATCATGGGTAACATAAGGCCATATCTTGTCTGTGTGGTTGGAGATTAGGTATAAATAATCCTGAATCCTTTATTAAGTTCAAAGAAATCAGAATTCTGCAAAAGGCACACATTGAACTTATATTTATTTATACAAAGTAATTTATGTTTAAATTTCAAATGTCCTTTAAGTTTTATAGTCAAAATTTATCTTCAAAAGATTGTTGAGCCGGGCGGTGGTGGCGCACGCCTTTAATCGGCACTTGGGAGGCAAGAGGCAGGTTGATCTCTGTGAGTTCGAGGTCAGTTTGGTCTACAAGAGCTAGTTCCAGGACAGCCTCCAGAGCCACAGAGAAAGCCTGTCTCAAAAAGCCAAAAAAAAAAAAAGTATTGAAAACACATGTTCTTTACAGATATCAAAGAGTAAGGGGTATACTAAGGTAAATATTTACAGAAATGGTGAGTGTTTACATGTTTTTGGAACATAAAGTGATGCTTTAGTCCCCTAGCTATATGAAGCTTTTGGTATATTAACTTTAGAATATTTTATTTTATTTTTCAATATGGAAAATATAAACAAAGGCATCACATGAAATAAATTTGTAATTGAATTTTAGTGTCAAAATGAAGAGGAAAAAGGGTATCCTGTAGCTCATTTTCCTGGCTTCTACCCAGTGATTGAGATTTTTCCTCTTTTAAGTAGGATCTAATCCCCAGAACACTTCAGGACACAAACACTGTTTCTAGATCCATTTTACAGAGGGAAACGCTGATCTGCAAAATCCAAGCATATCTCAATTGCCTGAAAAATGAGAATTTGGAGCCCCATTGGACATGTGTGTTTTCTACTGCTGTGTTGACTGGGATGCTTTGATAATGCCAGGCACTGTGAAATAATTTTGTGTATTTCTAGCTACTTCACAAATCACAATGAAGGCAATAACTCTTGCATGCTCTGCAATATCCATCCTTACAGGCCATTACCTCACAGTTTAATAGAAAAAAAAACAACAACAGGGTTCTATCACAAGATTTATGGTGGTTTTTTAAAATCTAGGCAAATACATCTTGAGTTCCAGCCTGGATGAAAGTGCACTTACTTTCTTCTGTGCAAGACTGGTTTTAAGAGTGTCCCAACCATGCGTGGGAGTGGGAGAGAGACCTGTCAGCTATCCCAGCATCCTACACTGTCAGCTACTCATTTCTGGCTCAGCATTTACTGTGGTAACAGATCATCAGGTACTCATGACAATATTTGGCAGTTCACAGTTCAAGGCAGCAATGTGCTCTGAGTGATGGGGTTTACAGTATCTACATGGTTATGATTACAACATTGTGCACGGGCCAAGGAGAGAAAATAGTCCCACAGATTGCATTTCAGCACACCCATTAGAGGATCAGCATGAGATGCCATCAGCAGCGCAGGAATTCATCAGCTTCACAGGCACCCAAGCAACGGTGAAGCTTTAACATTTACCAGAAATGTAACAAGTGATAAAGATAGACAAGATTTGAATGGCCTAATGGACCCAGTACAAATGTGGCAGAAGATTAACAGTGCTAAATTCTCCAGCGTGGAGACATCCACAACATTAAGTAAGCAGCTCGTTCAAAGTCAGAGCCTGCGAGTACAAATATTCGTGTCAGCATAAATATGTTTCCGGAAGGGACACACATCGAAACACGCTTTGATCTCTGTGGTAACTGAGTTCATAGTCTTCCAGTGTATTTGAGTTTCATCCTAATACATTTATTTTATCCCAACACCCTGACGTAATTCTTCTCAGCTTGCTGTTTTTGTCATCTATTGATGGAAATACTTCCTTATCTTTGTAGTCAGGCTTGCTTTTAGCAATGCATAGCTTGTTCTTCTAGAACATTATTTATTTAATTTGTATCACCACACTTACTTGAGATATGCAGATAGACAAATAACATGAAATTCTATCTTCCCCACCAAGCAATATTACAACATATTCAGTGCATATGAAGCTCTGTGTCGGCTTCTCATCAAGGGTAATATATACTCAACAATAATTTTTCTGCTGAGTGGGAGTTTATTATTCATAATGCCCACCTAATATATAGAAAGTGGATGGGGGAAAACAATGCTTATATTCATTATCTTCATGTTTAAATGTCTACCTTCATAAAATACACATAATTATTTGTGTGATTTAAAATTATATTTGACTAGATTCATTTACAAGTATGACAAATTTATCATTTTGTGCTTGTGTCTGTGTATTTATACATGTTTACATGTATGTGGGTACCTGTATGCATAGAGGCCTGAGGAATCTTCCTCAATCACTCTCCACCTCACTCACTGAGGCAAGATCTCTCAGCTGACCACAGAGCTTACCAGTATGACTGGTTTAGTTGCTCTCCTTTCTCTGAGGATCTCCTGCCTCTACCTCCCAAACACTGGGATTATACATAGGCCACCATACCCATCTGGCATTTACAGTTCAGGAGATCAGAACTTGAATTACAAGTGTGTACCCAACATTTCTCCAGTTCGCAAACTTACTTTTGCAACATTTTCAACAGGTTTTTTTGTTTTGTTTTGTTTTGTGTGTGTGTGGTTTTTTTTTTTGTTTTTTTTTTTTTTTTTTTTTTTTTTTTTTTTTTTTTTTTTTTTTTTTTTTTTTTTTTTTTTTTTTTTTTTTGAGACAGGGTGTTTCTGTGTAGCCTAGGTATCCTGGACCTCATTCTGTAGACCAGGCTGGCCTCGAACTTAGAGAGATCTACCTGTTTCTGCCTCCTGAGGCAGAGGATTAAAGGCATGTGCCATCATCACCCTGGAAACACTATTTTTATAAAATTCATCTATGTTGACATCTAGGGCTCTTGTTTACTCATCTTCATAAACTTTTAGCACTATACAATGTTACTACAATTTGTCTATCCATTCACCTCAAGATCTTTCCCACACCATTGTTTGTAGTGGTGTGGGAAAAACTACAAGCAATTTTCAAAGTTTTTCAATGTGTGTTTTAAAAATATTCAGGAAAGGAGCATGTGTGTACTGACGGCAATATTTGCTCATAGCAAACCCTAAAAAGTATATGCTGCTAGTCTACTTGTCAGTCAGTATTTGTAGGTATATCACTTATTTTACTGAGCAATTGCCACTGTAAGCACATGTTACTAAAATATAACTGCATGCAATAGCTAGTTTTATTTTCCTATTGTTAATATTATTTTTTCCCACTACAGTAATATACATGTCAAAATTAGTGGGTGTCACTGTTTTGTTCTTCCATATTTTCTCAACGGGTGATCTATCCACTGCTCTATGGTATCCAGAAACATTGACAAGTGGTTTGTGGTTGAAAAGAGAACTGAAGCCGTGTTAGACACATTCTTGTTGGCTAAAGATAGCTACGGAAGGGGGGCAGGGTTTCTGTGACATAAACCTTAATAGAGAAAATAACATGAATTACAACAGAAGAGTAAGCAAAATACTGAAGGAAAAAGAATGCAAGTCATCACGTTTGTCGGCTGAATCTAGCTTCATTCTTATGCATCAATCACTACCAATTGTGTAGTTTTTTTTAATACCGTAATGTGAAAACGGACAGCAATATGCCTTTGCTTAGGTGTTTCAAAGTTAAAGCAGCACTTTTGCAAGTGGCAAGGAAATAGCTCTACATAAAAAAAAAAAATGCCTAAGCAGAGACAGAGAATAATCATAATTCTAATTCATAGTAAACAACTTAAACAAGCACAATACAGTTGATGCCTAACTCCACAGACGTAGAAGGGTCTTGCTCCACAAGTTACTTGCTTGCTATAAAATGCTGCTTAAAATCAGTAGATGAAGTTCATCTTGTCTCACAATGCCTCTGGGAGAACAAAGAAGAAATTTGAAAGCAAGGATGGGCAGCCCACAGTATCTACACCGCTTGTTCTTACTGCATTTGTTTCCTGCAATTTTTCACATTAAAGAATTGTTTTCCTTCATGCAAAAAAAATTTATTACAAAAGTAGCACATGAACATTTTGAAAACATGAGCAATCCCCACAAAATTGCAAAGAAATAAAAGCTTCAATACTAATCGTATTTGTCATATATAACCACTATTGATGTTTTAGCAGAGAGACAATTTCTCATCAGTGCAAAGAAGTGCATTTTCAACATCGCCATGTATGTTATAGAAAATATTGTGATCTTCACTACATGATATATATACATATATAGTATATATTTTGAACAGCATAGTTATCCTTTATTCTGATTTTTTAGAACTTTTTATTGATTCTTTGTGGATTTCATATCATGCATTCCAATCCCATTCATCTCCCTGTCCCTTTATAACCACCCTCTGCCCTTGCAACCTCACCCCCAACATAAAATAAAATTTAAAAGAAAAATCTAAAAAGAAACAACCAAACCAAACAAAGAGAAAACAAAATCCTTGGCGTGGAATTTAATGTGGCTCAGTGTGTCAGCCTTTAGTCCGTAGTGTGTCTTTTCTTGTAAGCGTTCATTGCAATGAGTCGTTGGTCTGGTTCAAGGCCTCTGACTTCTGTCGCACTCTCTATGCTGGGCCCTCATCGAAACTCCTCTAATATGTACTGTTGATGTCCCGAGTCATGGAGATTCTGAAGCTTTGGATCTGCGGGTCTGGTCTCTTCAAATGCTCCAGCGGTTTGTGGATGAGGAACATGGTGGGGTGGGCCAGCTCACAGCCCTGTTTGTCGAGCTGGGTGGTACCTGGGTTGATCAGTATGGCCGTCAGCTTTCCCTCACTGTCAGCAGTGGGTGAGCTTTCCAGCATTCCCTGGGATAGCTCATCCAATGTAGCAGGCAGCAAGGAGTCAGGCCAGTTCTGATATCATGCCCTTGCGTGGGTTCATCTGCTCCCACACCACTACCGTTTTCCCAGACTCGGTGCATGGCCCACTCTCCTGAGCTCTACAGCTGATGAGGGGCAGGTCCAGTTCTCTTGTTCCCATGCACCTGAGACCAGCTGTCCTGCCTGCCACAGGTGGCAAGGTGGGGCATCTCTCCCTTACACACTCCACAGTATGGCAGGTGGAGGCTGGCTCAGATCCCCCCACATGTTTTCAGGGCTGCATTACCTGTGCCCCCGTCAACGGGATCAGGTCTACTGTGCCGCCTAGGTGAAGTGTAGGACCTATTCTCCCAAGCGCTGAAGCTAGTGCGGGGCACAGGTGGTCAGCTCTCCCATTCTCAAGACCACAAGATCCACTTCCCTGCTATAGGTGCCAAGGATCCAGGGGCAGTGGGTGAGAGGGCCATCTCTCCCTTGCCCACACCACCTAGTAATAGAAAGATAGTGGGGCTAGCTCGCTCACGCTCACACCTTCAGGGCCAGCTCACTCACACCCCAGCCAACAGGGTGCAGGACCTGCTCTCTGAAGTACTGCAGCCAGTGAGGGGCGGGGTCAACCCTTGTAGACTTAGCCTCACTGCCTTTGATGATAACAACAGTGATGGACATCAACACAGACGGCGGCTGCAGTAGTAGGGACACACACCCAGACATGGCCCTTGGAAGCAGACCAGAACTGGATGTCACCATCGCCGTGGTAGGCGGTGCAGGTCACTCAGATTGAGATGGACCCAGCGGCAGCAGGGCCCTTGAACACCAACATTGTCCCAGGTGGGGACCCAGATCCCAGGCATCTACACAGCCCTTGATGGCAGCAGGAGCCTTGGACATCAACACAGACCCTGGCTGATGCAGGGGCACATTTTATTCTGAATTTTAATGACTCCACATGACTATGTCATTTGGGTGGGCCATAATTTATTCACCATGACTTTAGGTTTGAAACCTTGCTTCTAGGTGCGTGTGTGTTTGTTTGTTTGTTTTGGCCTTATGAGCAGTGGCATAGTAAGCATCCCGGTTGATAAGTATTTATTTATATCCATAATGATTCATTCAGCTGGCATAATTTTCCCAGAGTCAGATGCTACACATATGTGTAATGTTTTTATGTGCTGCCAAACTGTTTCTCAAAGACATTCTACCCATTTCCGCCTTCACTGTGACAGTCTGAGAAACAGTAGCTCCTCAAACAATAGCTGATACAATCCATGATGGAGTGAAAGCCTGTTCCATCCCCTGTGCCCACACCCTTTGCCATGAAACCTCTTGGTGGCTGCCTGACTGGCTGCTTGTATTCTTGATAATTGCACCTCCTTTATCAGAGAATCCACAGAAATGGTTGCTCTCTGCTCCTCTACTATTACCGAGGAAACCCCAAGAAGAGACTAAAAATAGATACAGAAAAGTTAAATCTCCGCTCCACTACAAAGTGTGTGACTGAACCCAATAAAAACTGAATCTGTTTGATTGAATATAATCAAGATCAACCAGTACATAATTAAGCCAAAAAGTTAAGAATAAGGAGTTGTTGGGTTTGGACCACTTTGGGGAGTGGTTTAGTACGTGGTAAGTAGCTAAATGCTGTGTCCACAATGTTGTTCTCTCCACCTGGCTTACAGTTAAGTTTGCAATGCAAATTGACAGCTATGGACCTGGCAAGACAGCTCAGTAAACAAAGTAACAAAGTGTGTGCCTCTCAAGCATGAAGACTTGAGTTTGGATCTTCAGCAATCACATGGAAAGCTGGGAGCAGCAGCATGTACCTACTATTCTGGCTGTCAGGGGGCAGATCCCTGGGGCTTGCTGGCTAGCAAATGGAGCTGAAGCAGTGTGCTTTAGTTTCAGTGAGAAGCTCCCATCTCAGAAAAGATGACGGAGAGCTATCAAAGATAACACCGAACACTGTCCTCAGGCCTTCACACATTTGTGCACACACATGCACACGTGCCTTTGCCCACATGAATGCGTGCATAACACACACACACACACAAATTACAGGTTAGAAGGTATGTCAATTATACATCCTCATTTATTTTTAGGATGATTTTGTAAATCAGAAAGCCATCATTCGGATATGTCTTTATGTGTCATTATTATTACATGGTAATGGCAGAATTCTAAAATAATATAGGGTATTAATATTTTAGGTTTTCCGGTTTTATGGTCTCTTATGAATATTCAATGTGTGGTGGTGATACAAAAGCTGCCACTGACAACATGTGAATGAATGTGTGAGGTTATATTCTGATACATTTTCATCTAAAGACTCTCCTTGACTACATTGCCAGAAATGCCTATGCCTGACATATTTACCAACCTAGTCAATAATTAAAGACTTCTCTATTAATCCCACAAGAGTGCTAAAATTTGTCACTTCTGTTAAGTAGATTTATAGATGATGTATAACACACACACACACACATATATGTAATACACAATGCCCTAAGTGTGTGTGTGTGTGTTTGTGTGTGTGTGTGTGTTTGCTTGACTATGTGTGCAAACTAAGATTTCAAAGATTAGGAAGTGACAAAGATCAGGAAATCTCAGTGAAAAACAACAAGAAAATCCTGGTTCTGTATCTCCTTGAGAACAATCGGGAGTCAAATGCTCGCTGCTGCAAAGGAGATGATGGCTGGAAAAAAACATATAAACGCTGCTGGTCAATCATGAAGAGAGAGAATAACTGAGGAGAACCCATCAAAATAGGTGATGTGTGAAAATGAGAATTTCCCAACTTGCTTCACAGAGAAGCAATTTGAAATGAAAATCCATGAATGCAAGAATGAATGAGTGAGTGAGTAAGTGAGTGATTTAAGAGGTCCTTAGGGAGCTAATGGTAAGCCAGCCTGATCTTTGTAAAGGTTAATTGAAGGACGGCAGCTGTCTCATCTGCTGGGGGCAAAGCCTACAATGAGATATTTGGCTAGAGCTGCAAAGATTTGAACAATTTTAAGTGATCAGAACCGTGTATAGTGCTCTCTGGTTTTCGAAGAGTTTAGTGACAGGGTCACACGGTACAAAAAAGAGTAATGGGTCACCTCGGGTGTTAGGACTGAATCACCAGGGTCAGTTACTAGGTTTATCAACTGAGCACACCCCTTCTATCCTCCCTTTAAAAAAACATGTAACATGAACTCAGTCTTGAAGAGGCTGAGGCAGGAGATGAACACAGATGAACACCAATGCACATGAAATAAAATTAAATAAATTATTTTTATAAGGAGTCCCAAACCAACTTGGGGTACAGTGTGAGGCTCATCTCAAAAAGAAAGAAAATGCAGAACCAGAAAGGTAACGTGAATACAATAATGCAGACTAAAGTGTAGGATTATTTTGCAGATTAAAGGAAGGAATATGCTTAATATGTTTAGACTCTTACCACAAAGCTTAAATAAAATATTATTTAGCTATCTGCAGAACCAGTGCTAGGTGCAGGAGTTCTTCTGGAACTCAGGTCTGTGGAGACACAGCAGAGAATGATAATAAAGTCTGGTCAATGTGACAGGGGCACTTATAAGAGGTCTGGGGAAAAGACGGGGAACTGGCAAACCAATTTTCTCTATTGAGTCAGAGGTACTGTAGGTCCCTGTGTGTGTTTTATTGCTAATAATTATTAATACTATTGTTGTCAAGTTACTGTGGCAATTAAGTATAATCACCATACTGCCATCTCCTTTTGAGTTAATGATTAAAGATTGCTCTCCCCAGCATTGGCGGTAGGGTGCAATCAGGGTCTGATGAGCATTTGTTGAATTAAAGCTTTTAGTAAAGGAAATGCTCACTTTAATTTTTGAAAGTTAAAACTTGTTATTCCAGAGGGAAAGTAATCCTATCTGCTAATCTATGGTTATAGTCGACATTTTGGGGCCTTCATTGGGTGTGTGTGATAGACAGTTTGGGCATAATACAAATATGGATTTGTATAGCTATTTTAGGCCCTAAGTAAGTGACTTAACATCTTTGAAAAGTTGTGTGTGAGATGATGTTTGTAGGGATAAGAGCATCAGTTCTGAGGCAAGGGTGCCCGAATAAGTCCTAGCTTGTGATAGGAACATGACAGTGGGTCTATGTTTGTGGAAGGTAATCCCAAAGAGTTCAGGAGTGCCAGGAGCAGAGGAAAGGGGCAGGAGAGGGGAAAACACAAAGCAATATGCAGGTAGACAGGTTGCTCCTGTTGGAGAGACATGGGATCAGCTTCTTCCTAGAAAGTGTCAATGGAAGACCTCTGGGTGGTTTCACCAAGCGGAAAGCAAGCTGGGATGTTCAGGTACCAAGCTGTCAGTTTCACTGACTATGAGATGCCCTGAGAACTGTTGAAACCCCAGCTCTTCTGGAGATGAGCAAACTCTCGGGGCTTTGGAAAGAGCTAAGAGATCCTGGCTGAGAGGTTGAGGGATGGAAAGCTCAGGAGATGAGACACTATCTTCACACTGGTAACAGTTGGTAGGAGTTACAGAGCTGAGATTAAAGCATGTACACTAAGCCCAATTTTTTTTAACATAGGTTCTGAGCATTGAATTCAAGTCCTCATGCCTGATGGCTGAGGGACTCATCAGCTGCGCTATCTCCCCACCCCTTTAACTTTTTTTTTTTAAAGAGGGTTTAAGTTTTTCAAAGACTGTAGATAAAATATACAAAGGGGGATTTGTCTCCCCAGGATTAATCCCCTGTGAGGATTAGCTGATAGCTCAGGGAAGAACAATGTGTCATGTGGCTGTGAGCAAGGACCTCTTCAGGCCGTGTGGCCACCCTCTGCATTTCCTAGTCACTTCCAAGGGAGTCTTAGGAGAGAGACATATGTTCTCATCTGCTAACCAGGATTAATGAAAATCTTATTGTTATACAATTGTTCTGAGGATCAAGTGGGATGCTGGCTACAACATGGAGAGTAATGCATAAGCAATATTAAGTATGATCCTCCCCACCAACACCACCTCCTGTCCTTTTAGAAGGCTCTTAATACAGTCGGTAAATGTTGTGATCATACCACCCCCCATAACAATGCTGAGGACTATTATTTAATAGTCATACAAACACAGTGATGCTCGCATTATTAGTTCTTTGTTCTCCCTTTATCCCATCCATCTAGGTCAGAAGCATGGCGGTGCTAAATGAGCTAGCCAGCAGGATCCAGGAAGGAGACACAGGATGGTTGAGTTCAGCACAAAGCTTGATGAAAGGGATGGGTTCCCACCAAGTCAGAGAATAACTTTCTAGCCATGGCCAAGAGATCCTGAGCCATCCTGAAAATTTGCGGATTAGTTACTAGAAAGTAAGAAATACAATAGCTGTGGAAAGCTGGAATAGACAAAGTCCTTACCTTACGGAGTTTGAAAGGTTCACCCTTGACGTGCTGTGAAGGAAGGGCGCTGTCCTAGAAGTCAGAGTGTGAAGAAAAGAGACCTCAAGTTATAACTTGGTCTAGGCTCACCACTCACTGGAGGAGAAAACTCACTTTCTCTTTTCTTTCCTCTCATTTTGTATGTGTGATGACCATGTATGTGAGCACGTGTGCATATATGTGTGACCGTGTATGTGAGCATGTGTGCATATGGGTGTGCATGCAGGTGGAGGTTAGAGGTCTGTGTGGATCACCCTTCACTTCATTTACTAAGGTCAGGTCCTTGCTGAACCTTGGTCTTGTGGGCTAAGCCAGATTAGTTGGCTCAGTTGCCTTGGGGACCCTGTCTCTCAGTCTCTCATTGCAGGCAGGCCTTCATACCCGTGGAGCTTTTTATGTGCCTACTGAATATATATATATATATATATATATATATATATAAAACACTTTTGTGACGAACACTTTATATATGGCACCACCTCTCCAGCCCCAAATTTACTGTTCAAGCATTGGTTTCCTTGTTTATGAAAATAGGACTCAATGTTCAGATTCTTTTTATAACCTGCAGAACATGGGGCCTAAAATAAGCTTCTAGAAATGGACAGCGCTGGCTTCATTCAGTGTGATTGCAGGGAAGTAATTGTCCACACAGATGGGAAAATTAGGTCCTAAAGGTGCTATTGAATTAAAAGAAGCAATACACTCTAAGCTAAGAGTCAATGACAGAGGAATCACATGTGATATTTAGGATTAGGATTAACTGTGCGTCACTGGAAGATCCAAAGGAACAGCAGCTGTCAATAGGAAAGCTCAGCTCACGTCGATGACCAATAAGTCCAACCCAGAAGCTGTGTGACCTTGAATTCTTGTGAGGACTAAAAGATCTTCTATCTTGCCACTTTGTATGGTCACCATGGGACATGACACATGGTGGGAATGTTATCTTTGTTATGAGTAGGAAACTGGAAAATCAGAAGATTTACTGTCAGTGGGAACAAGGGGAAGTAAGTAGTGGGAACTATTAAAACCTTCAGTAATGGTTAGCTTCTATTTGACTGCTATTATTTTAGTATTCTTTATATGATTGTTATTAATGTTCTAATGATTTTGCAAGTGAGAATTAGATGGCATTGACACCTCAGATTTAAGGGATTGATAACAACCAGGGCAGTTATTATAAAAACTTATTTCCATTAAGATCCATTATGAATTTGCTCTTACCCCAGACACTAAAAGATGGAGAAATAAGTGTCACTCTGGCATCTGATTTCATATTCACAACAATGGGCAAAAATGGATTATGTCCCAAAATGATTAAAATGCTTTGGTTTGGCTGATGAACTGAAGAGGATATTGAAGAGAAGATCAAGCAACCATTGGCCGTTAAATGTCTGGGAATAGTACATTTGTTCTAATAGCACAAAATGGAAGTCAATTTCAATTTCAAACAAAGAATATATATGCATTGCAATTAAATGCTCTTAAACTGTTTATACTATATTTTAGTCCTAAAAAGATGAAAAACTTTAAGTGTGTGTGGCTTAGGGACAGATATATATTTAAAAAAAAAAATAAACAGAACCCCATTCTGAAATAATGCATTTTCTAACTGGCGCCACACAACCCAACACGATACAGACACCATAATTAACTAGAAAATAAAGAACTGAGAATCATGCCATAAAGCCATGTCCCTAGACACAATTTTGTAAGGATGACCAAAGACGGGAAGCATACATTCAGTTTCCTTTCTCTCGGGCTCCATTTGCAGTTATGTTTAACTTTTTATGTGCTGAAATATCCTTGGAAACCCAAGGGTGGATGATTCTCTGACAACAGAAGTTTCCAAAGCAGTGGTTTTCAACCTTCCTAATGCTGCTACCCTTCAATACAGTTCCTCATGTTGTGGTGACCCCAGAGCCATAAAACTATGTCTTTGCTTCCTCATAGCTGTAATTTTGCTCCTGTTAGGAATCAAACTGTAAATAATCTCATATGCATGATACCTGATATACAGCCCATTGGTTGAGAACCACTGCTCCAGAGGTTAAGAGCTCCCTAAACGTCCCAGAAACCTACTGAAATTCCCTAAGCTGCAGCCCTCATGCTGTAAATCCTTGGCATGCTTAATCATTTCCTTTCAGTTTCTGCTCCTCCATGAGCTGGCTGAGCACTCTCTGAATGTTCATGAGAAGCCACTCCCTTTGTGTATCCACCTGGTAAGGCATTACTACCCTATTCAGGGAACAGAGGGAAGGCTGGGAAACTTCAGCATAATTAAATAATGCCATCAGCCTCTGAAGTGTACTCCCAACTGTGCCTCTCCACATAAAAGAGCTTTTAAATATAGATCACCCAGGGGTCTTCTGTGCAGAGCTCACCTTTTCTTCCTTGCATTCCAGCAGAAGAACTCAAACAGGATGCTGCATTTGGAGGAATGGGCTCAGTTGCCTCTCTCTCTTTCAGTAATTTCAAGCCTATTTTGCAAAAATAGCCAAGTACCATTTAGGTCTCCATGATGTTAAATCTGAATGCAAAAATTCACGTGGAAAAACTCAGAGATCTTAGTTGAATAGCAAGTCTAACCGCCTATTAGGATTCAATATTTGATTTCCGCTTTGGATAAACAGAATAAAGTTAATTGTCTGACCCCATGTTACTGTGACAGCCCAGTTCACTCCCATCCAGCTTTCCAGGCTGCCCTTTCTGTCACCTGGGAGCAATTGTTGCCACAGTGGATTTTACTTCAAGTGCATTATAGGGGCAGGTTTTTCAGTCTACACACATGTGTGTGCATGCGTGCATGTGCATGTGTGTGTGATAATTCCTCTCCAGGATGCTCTCTAGGTTGGCCAGATAATGAGCCCAGGGATACATGATCTTCTTCCTCATTGCTGGGCTGACAAGCATGTGTCCCCATGTACTGCTTTTAACATTTGGGTTCTGCCAATCAAACTCAGATCCTCATGTTTGCACACAGGAACTTTATGGGCTAAGCTAGCTGTTGCTTATTATTATTATTATTATTATTATTATTATTATTATTATTATTATCATCATTACTACCACTGCTGCTTCTGTCTCAGAGTCAGTAGATGGACTTGCTGCCTTCTCCACTGTCTGACTCTTTCCTTCTTTCTTGCCTTTTCTGCTTCTGCTCACTACTGTATCTCTTCACTCACTCCCTTCTCACAGAGTCCGTTTTGGGATGCTCATGTGGCCAGGATGTTTTCATAGAAAAGGAGCAGAGAGGAGGGGTCATAAGAAGGTACGCATCTTCCAGCTTGCTTCACGTTCTCATCTTAGACTGAACAGTCCACGTCTTGGCAGGAAACAAAGGTACACTCCACGGGGGCCACGAAAGGAGTTGAATGAAGGACTGTTTAGGAAGGCATAGGTGTGGTTGCACAAGCTCAGTGAGACACTAGAGCCACTGTCATGAGTGTCCATAGCCTAAAGAGGCCAAAGTTGGGAGTGTCTCCATCTGTAGGGCAGCCGCCTGACAGGACCTATGAAACTGGAATGACCCAAAAGTTCAGACAGCAAGCCCAAAACAGATAAATAAATAAAATGCCCTGACTTCACCTCCCAGCTTCCATTTTCCTGCTGGGTCTAACACTGACCATCGTAGAACAGAGCAATTGGTCCATTCACTGAGGCTATTACTACAGAGGACAGTTCAGGAGGGCATATATACATGATAACCCACCACATTATCAATTTAACCTCAGCATATAGGACAACAATAGCATGAATGATGGGATGGACAAACACAATGCTAGTATTTTTAGTTGCAGTAATTTTATTAACTTTGTCTGAAATGTAAAGGATTACTTTACCTTCAAATGGAATAGTCACTTCTTCCATTGTCCCCAGGAACAGAGAGATAAACCTTGAAGAGCTTAGATTGTTTTGTGAATGACCATGCCTTAATGTATAATTATTGAACTAGTGGCTCAGATGCAGTTGGAAGGCTTGGTTTCCTTTTATTTTTAGAGCTAGATTTTGGAAGTCTGGTAGATTTCAGGCGTGGTTCAAGAGGTCAGAAATGGGTCTGTTCTTTTCTTGAAGTGCATTCTGAATTAGTTCTGAGTTTTAAACAATATCCCTGGAGAGAGAGAGATCTGGAGTGGGTATAGTACCATTGAAAGCTTTTGCTCAAACTCAGGTTCAGCGAAAGGCCTGCAGCAAGGCTTATGGAGCTGGTGCACCTAATTCATACCTTTGGACTCTGCTGTGACCCTTCCTGGGTTGTTAGCTCCTTATTCTTCTGTCTGGCTTGATGTCAAATGAGGAGATATGTGGAAGCTCTCTCAAAAAGCAAATTTAGTTATTGCTTCCTCATTTTAATCTCTGGCAGAGAGTGATAGCAGATTGTTTTATTTTGTTTTGTGTTCAGTGTTTTCAATTTGTTAAAGGCTTACGATATCTCTTTGCTGAGGATGTGGCTTATTGATTCAAAAAGATCACAGAGCTTCTAGCCAGATCAGAGCTCTGAAACCTGGCCCTCCCACAGCTTGGTTCTTAGATATCAGACAAGTCATTTAGTTTTTCTGAGCTCCCCTTCCTTCAACTATCAAGCCAGAACCTTAATACTAACAGAGAAAAACTGTAATGTGGATTACATGAGGTAATGCAAGGGAAAGCTTTGAAAATATTCTAAAGCTCTTAGTTATTGTAACAAAACTTAGCAGGTAAATTCACTGAATCATCGAACTATGTTGCTTCCTCGAAATTTGGACAGTGAGAAAGAATGAGTTAATTTTAATTTTTAATTTTACATGCTTAGCATCTGATTAGCATAATCACAAGAATCTGTTTTGAATCTTCTATGCAAACTGTAAGCGTGTGTGTGTGTGTGTGTGTGTGTGTGTGTGTGTGTGTGTGTAAGGATTACGTCTTAGAGTTTGTCTGAACTTAGCTGTCTTTTTTTGATTAACCCAGTTATGACTCAGTCACAGGCTGTCTAAATGCTTCTCTTCTTGCATTATTGCAGAGGGGTTTGCTGCAAGATGCCTCCATACTTGGCCTGTTTTCTTGCAAAATTCTCCAGAGACAGCCACCGTTGGCTTGAGTACTAAGGCATGATTCCTGGGCCTGTACGTCTAGTTGTGTGACCTTGAGAAAGTATTTGATTTCTTTTAGTCTTCCTGTCTTCATCTGTAAAGCTGACATTACTGTTGTCTATTTTAGGGAAGAATTTGGGAGAACACCTTCCACTTCTGTCCTCAAAGTCTACAATCTACCCCCAGTTTTGTTTCATCTGCCCTTGGAAGCCAACCCCTACTGATAATGTCAACGAAATTTGCTAGGATTCAGCCAATGGGAGGTCGGATTGTAGAAGAGATTAAGGCAGGAGAGCTCAAGAAACATCAGCCATTGTCAACCAATCCTCACTTCCTTATGCTACAGCTTTTTGGTGTTCTTTGGATTCTTAGCCTAGTAATAATCCTACAGACCTCTTACTTACCCTATTTCTGCTCTCACTACCACCCAAGCCCAGTTTTTAGGGTATGAGAATCACACAAAATCAAACATCATTAGAAACAATTAAATTACACTCTTCATCAGGACCAGCCTAGAAATTTACGCCCACACAATTGAAAAGACATTGAGCGGCCATATCATTAACTCTCATTCTTGAATTATAGCTTTAGCTCATGTGTTCAGTGGGATAGTTAGTGGAGAGACAGATAGATGGAAACTAATTGTTAACCTCCTAACAGGAGATGCACACTCAATAAATCATAATGGAAGAAACAACAGAGATAAGAACATGGACGAGCCAAGGGGATGACTTTCAGCTTGTCAGATTAATTGAGTAAGCTCATAAAATGCCACTTTTTATAATAGTGACTACATGGTTTCACTTCTTCAGATATAGATAAGCAAATATGAACTTCCACTGGACAAAGTCTGTCTTTAAGAGTTCATAAGTTTAAGAGTTCATAAGTGCCGAGGATAGATCAATCAGTAGAGTGCCTTGACAGTATAAGAACCTGAATTTGAGTGTAAGAAGTCACATTTTAAAAGGTCAGGTATGATGCTGTATTCTTGTAATCATTCTGGTGCTGGCAAGGCAGGACAAGTAGATTCCTGGGGTCATCTGTCCTACCAGGAGTATTCTAGGCCAGTGACAGATGCTGTTTATTTTCCATTTGTTTGTTTTTCTAAGTAAGCAGGTGTCTTCAGCAATAGATTATTATTATTTAGTTCTGGTGGGAAGCCAAGAAAAATGGTAAGGTCGCTACAATTGCTTACACTAGGCCTGAACAAGATTGGGCCTGTCAACAGCCAATCATGAAACAGGAGGAGCTCATTGAGCCATACTTCTTGCTGAACTATTAGCAACTGATAGATTTTTGGAGGACAGATGGTAGTTGACTTCAGTTGTGTATTCAATAGTGAACCCTTCAGAATCCAATAGATAATCCATAGACAGTTGTGGTTAAAATCAAGGATCACAGAGAAAAAAAAATAAACAAACACATGAACGTGGAAAGATAGTGTCTAGGAAGAAGAGGAGATAATGAGGATGGGAATGAGATAGGGTGTGGGGGAAGAAAGCAATCATAATGTATTGCATTCATGTCTGAAATCATCAAAGAAGTACTTTAATCCTTTAAAAAAAAGACAAAAGTGATGGCACCCAAAGAAAGAAACACAAGGTTGACCTCTGACCTTCATATATGTCTTGCCCCACATGTACCTACCTATACACAAACATGTACCCACACATCAAAAAAAAGTTAATTAAAATGAGTTTGAAATGTTGTAGAGCCAAATAATTTTTTTGTAAAGCAAATCAAATGTTTGGGGGTGAGATTATTTGAAAATATAGAGGTGTGTGTTTGCAGGGGTAAGGCCCTTGAAGCATTTGGTACTGTACTAATCTAAGACTGGTTAAGAAGGTCAAACCTCTCATGAGCAGATTGAGGGGACAGAAACCTGAAACTACAGAACTTGGGTTTATTGGTTAGCATTCTCCAGAGACCCACAGGCAATGGGATGCATGTACAAATTCAAAAGGAGATTTGTAAAAATTGAAATTGGCTTATGCAGATATAGATATCAAGAGTTCCCAAAAAATCTACTACCTGGAATCTGGAAATTGAGTCCACGTCTTGATATCTAAGAATTAGAGGTTAGTTGAGTGACTCAGAACCTGAGAACAAAGGCCAATGACTCAGGATGGGGACTGTGGGGGTGAGTCCTCATGTCTGAAACTCTGAGGACCAGGAAGATGGATCCCTTAGATCAGGAAGAAAGGAGGACTTGCCTGTCTTGCACCCTTTGCTCCGCTAGAGTTTTGGACAAATTGGTTGGTGCCTGCCCACATCATAAAAACAGATAATCTTCATTCAGTTTCTGCTTCAAATGCTGACCTAGTCCAGGGACACCTCATAGACACATTCAGACATTATTCTTGTTCTTGTCGTTTCAGCGTTAGGAGCCAAATCCAGCGGCTCACAAAAGCTGGGATAGGGCACTACCTTTGAGTCAAATGCCTGCTCCCCCTGTTTTTTGTTTTGTTTTGTTTTTCTTACCCATTTTAAAACAGGGTCTTTCTGTTAGTCCAGGCTTTGGATTTGCAATCCTCATTGAATTTCGTGAGGAGCTAGGATTATAGGCGTGTTCCACTATGCCTGCCTCAGTGACGTTTTATCAGCTATCTGTGCAGCCTTAAAGGCAGCGAAATTGACATGTAAAATTGTCATTTGTGTGGAGAAACTCTTCCAAACCACTTCCCCAAAGCACTAGCAAGAGAGGCATAATCAGAGATCACAGAAGAGTCTAGTATTAACAAACACCCAGCCATCAAGTTCGGACCATGTCCAGGACTACAAAGCAAGATTCTAGAGATCTTCAGAAACAGAGTCACCATGTCTGGTCCTTGGTGACAAACTATCCTTTAGAAGAGCCAGGGAAGTGAGCTCTGGGAAATGCCTGGCAGGAGACTCTAGGAAATAGTTCTCGGACTTGGGATGTGGTGATTGATGGTGGCCATGTCTGTAGAATAGAAACACAGTGTGGCACTGTTACTGCTCTGAAGCGTGATTTTGTATAATCCAGCAAGACTTTCATGTAGTGGATGAGTTAATTCCCATTTCCCTGGAATGACAGCGATGAGAAAACCGGGGCCAGAACAGTGTAACATCAAGTCACACACTTCTGTCCTTCCATATTAACATCCTGCTGGCCCACGTGGATCAGGACAGGAAAGGCCAGGTTTTTTATTTTTTTTTTTATCTTAAGACTTCAAGTTACTATTGTCATAGTATAAAATAATGTCTTATTATAAAAATAAAGTATATGAGACTAATAAGGGGGTAGGGTTACAAATGGATACAAAAATTTACCAAGCACTTTCCTTCCAGATTAGTGCCCACTTCCTCTCACACGCAACAGTGGCTCAGAGTGAGTAGTAAATTTTGCTCCCACTGTTGCCTCGGCTCAGAGCTCCAGTGCAACCATACCTCGTGAAGCAGCACTTTGCTTTCCAGTGGCTAGAAGTTGATTTGGCACTTCTGGTAGGGAGGGTCATAAATAGGGAGCACATGCTGAACAAACTATGAATTGGGGGCATGAATGAACTAAGATTTGAAATGAGTGGAGGGAGTTCTTAATCAGAACTGAGATTTTAATTCTACTTGCTCCAGCACTCGGGAGGCAGAGGCAGGCAGACCTCTGAGTAAAAGGCCAGCCTAGTCTACAGAGTGAGTTCCAGACATTCAGGGCTACACAGAGAAACCCTGTCTCAAAAAAAAGAAAAAAAAAAAAAGAAAACAAAGAAAACAAAAAGCAATAATAATAATAATAATAATAAAATCCACAAGAGCCTGCTTAAAGGTCATGGGCAGAGCGAATACCCACTTTAGTACAAGGAGCCTCCAGGTGCATCCTGAGAGTCTGGAGTATGAATGTGACAGAAGATGGCAGTAGCCACCAGCACCCACCTCAGAACAGAGCCATGCACTGGGCAGAAGGTACACAGTGGACAAAGAACATGGCGTTACTGAGTAGAGCCTGCCCCGGTCATATCAGCCCGCACATGGAGCTGTTGTTGCCGCTTACCCTGCTGGGAGCTCGAGAGTGCAGGGCCAAGGCACTGCCTGAAGGAGCCATGATGGGGAGGTATGATGCTGTCTGGAGCCCACACAGAACACACCCGTGACACCCTGCCTAGCCTCAAGATCACCCTGACTCTTGGAAACAGGAGGATATCTGAGATGAGTTTTTCCAATGGTCCAGGATTTATGGTGCTTCAGAAATCAGAAATCTTGCATATAAATCCGTTGAGGCAAAATACATGCCCCTCCCACAATGTACTCTTGTGTGCGTGTGTATGTGTGTGTATGTATATATTATTATTATTTATATTATTATTATTTCTTGTTTTTTCTTTGAGACAGGATTTCTTTGTGTAGCCCTAAATGTCCTGGAACTCACTCTGTAGACCAGGCTGTTCTTTTACATATACGTGCATACACACACACACACACACACACACACACACACACACACATATATACTGTGTGACACACTGCAGTTTGCAATGACACTTCAGTAAACAAATATGCCATGCAAAGGTGGGAAAGTTGGAGGAATGGATGGAGTGGCTCACGAGTGGTGGAAAGGCAGAACTAGAGATCTGATGATGGTGTGTGTGTGTGTGTGTGCTTGCACGCAAGTGCACATGCATGGTGGTGTCATGATCCATGTGGTCACCAAAGGCCAGGAGGACAACCATAGTCTGTGCTACCACTGGAAGAGATGTTGATGTCCGTAGTCCCAGCTGCTGCTGAGAGCCATGTTGGTTTTCTTGGTCCTGCTTCATCTGGGGGCCAAGTTGACGTCTGTGGCCCTTGTCACTACCAAGTCTGAGGTCTGTGCTGCTGCCTGAAGCCTTATTGATGTCCTTAAGCCATGCTACCTCTGGGGTAGGGCATGTTGGTGCTCATGGCTCAAGCTGACACCAGGGGTCATGTTGGTGTTGTTGGTGGGCCATGCTGCCATGGAGGACCATGATGGTGTCCATGGTCTGTACTGGCACTGGAGATAATGCTGAGATCTGTGGTACACGCTGCCACCAAAAACCACGTCCGTGATCCATTCTGTTGCTGACTATGAAGGGCAAGGAAGCTTCTTTTGCAGTGACATCCGTGACTGCAGATACACAACTGAGAATGAGAGACATAGCCGGCTTCTATGACATCTGTTCCTCCCCCCTCCAAAAGAAACAGTCTAGAGAGAAAGCCATTGAAGAGAACTCTTAGAGTGTGACAGGGATGCCGGAGTGTGGATCTCCACAGTTAGCAGCTTCTGGCAGGGGTGGGGGCGAGGAAGGACAGCTCCCTTTAAGGGGACAGCCACGGGGTGTTTGACCATGCTCCGGTGAGTATATGGGAATATAAATGGACTTTGTATTTCTTCTTTTCCTTTTTCTTCTACTTTGGTTTTTCTGGGAGGAGGCCACAGGGCGAGTGGCAGTGGACCTGGGAGGACAGAGGAGTGTGTGCGATTGGGGAGAAGTATGTGAAATTCCCCAAAAATCAATAAAATATTATGTTGGAAAAAATAAAAGCAAATAAAGACCCCACAAACTAGGTGCTCCTCAGAACAGACTCCTACTCTGGGGTCAGCAAAACTGAGCCATTTTCCAGGATCAGAATTCTTTCAAAGCGGATGGATTTTTCAAGTTAATTGTAAGACTGCTTTGCCTTCTAAACTGCAAGCTCCTGGATGTGGAGAATGGAAAAAAGAGAGATGACCGTCTCTTTTGTTGCCCTCCTAAATGGCAGAGTGTAAGCTGGCTAGACATAAATGAGTTAATGCAAAAAAGAAAGGCAGTGGGGTAGGAGGCTAGGGATTGAGAGGCCAAGTCAAGGTCAAAGGGAAAAGGAACTAAAGGAAGAGGGAACCAGGGGGTGAGAAGGACTCAGATTGTGGCTGTAGGGGAATTTAGAAACAAAGAGCTTTGAGGGTGAGCTGATTGCAGTGACAGGGAGGTCAAGTGTGTGGGTGAATGAACAAGGATTCAAGGTCAAGCTGCAGTGGTGTCAGTAGCAGTTCGGAAACTCAGGAACTATCCTGCAAGCTGCTGAATGTCTGGTAAAGTACCTAATGTGAGTTACGTCCACAGCACCCTTCCCCAAGCCTCCTCTTCTTCAGTCCCCACAGCTTCCTCACTGTGCACCCTAGCTCTCAATGTCAACTAAAGACAGCAGGAGGGCTATCCTGGCATGATGTTGGGAAAAGAAAGGCAACCAGGACTGATTTACATGCACATAGATCTAGGATATTTATAGTGTGGATTTGGGTTCAGCTAGGACCATTATACCATTCACTGTACAAATTAGACATTGTACTCTGTTGTCTAATAATTGTCTGAAATTTTAAAATTTTAATCTTATTTTATTTTATGATAAAATATTAACCTTTTCATACTGACTCAGGATGGCCTAGGGCCTACTATGTAGTCCAGGCTAGTCTTGAACTCATACTAAACCTCAGGTACAGCCTCCTGAAATCTAGGAGTAAAGCCACGACAATGACTTTCACACCATGTGCCAGATCCTGGAGTATGAGATAAATACACTTTTCCTTTACTCCTCTCTAGCCCTTCCCTAGAGTCATCATTTCTTCCTCCAGCCTGCTTTGCTACATTATATACTTACTCTCTTTGGACAGTTTGATAGCATTGTTCTCTGTGGCTTTCTTCAAGAGGGAGGACTTAGGGAGATGGGTCCATCTAAATACTGCTGGCATCTGTAGTTTGACTACTGCATTTAAAAAAATCTTTTAAGCGTGACTGCAGACCGTAGTGAGAGCGGCGGACTGCGTCCCGCCACCCGGCTAGCTTTATACCCGAAATAACAACACACAAATTGTATTCTTTTAAACACTGCTTGGCTCATTATATCTAGCCTCTTCTTGGCTAACTCTCATATCTTGCTTAACCCATTTCTAATAATCTGTGTGTCTTACTGGGAAAGATTCAGCATGTCTGACCTGGCGGCTGGCTCCATCACATCTGACCTCACTTCCCTTCTTTCCAGCATTATGTTCTGTCTACTCCACCTATATAAATCCTGCCCTATCAAAAAGCCAAGGCAGTTTCTTTATTAGCCAATGAGAGTAACACATAGACAGAGCATCATTTCCTCCATCAGCCGACTCACAGTTGAGAAAGAGAGACACAGGAGGCTTCTGGGACAGCTGCTACCCCCACTCCTCGAACAGGTAACAGTATAGCCAGCAAACTGTCTAAGAGAACTAAAAATTGTGATAAGCATGCTGAAGTGCAGTTTTTCACAGCAGAGGACATCTGGCAGGGATGGGCGTGGGGAAGAACTGTTTTCTTTAAGGGGATATCATTGGGAGTCTGATCGGGCTCCACTGGTCACAAACTGGACTTGTGTTTTTTTGTTTGTTTGGTTGGTTTCGGTTTTTTCTTTTTATTGGGAGGGGAACAAGGGTAGAGGTTGACCTGGGAGGATGAGGAAGTGAGTGTAAATGGGGTTCATTATGTGAAATTCCAAAATAACCAATAAAAATATTGCATTGAGAAAAAAATTAAAGACCCTGAAGTGGCAACGAAATGTTATATTGAGTAGACCTGTTCCCAAGACGTTCTCATTTGAAAATGGCCAGCTAAACACATGGCAGTATTCATTTCAACATCATATACAGTAGTTAATGTCCTAAAGTCATTTGAATGTTAACGTAAGAAGTCTCATTGCACAAATCTTGGTGAGGCCAAAGATGGGCATCTAGACAGGCATTTTGAAAAATTAATTTTGCATCTCTACCACAGCCTTCCCCACTTTCCACTCTCTGCTTCCTCTCCCTTTATCTCCCTCCTCCCCTTCATCTCCCTTCACAATCCACCCTTCCTCCATAACCTCTCAGGAAATCCTACCACAGGCTTTAGCAAAGCACGGCACATCAAGTGGCCATAAGACCAAGAACCTTCCCCTGTATTCCAGCGTGAGGAATAGGTTCCCAAGGGCCAGCCAAAGTACCAGGGACAGCCCTGCTCCCAATGCCAGGAGTCCCATAAATAGACCAAACTACTCAACTGTCACATGTATTTAGAGGGCTTAAGTTGGTCCCACACAGGCTCCTTGATTGTTGGTTCAGATTCTGGAGTTCCCATGAGCCAGGCTCATGGTTTCTGTGGGGTTTCCTGCAATGTCCCTGAGTCCCCTGGCCCCTGCAATCCTTCCTCCCTCTCCTCAGCAGGACTTTCAGATCTAGGCCAGTGTTTGGCCACGTGTCTCTGAATCTGCCTTCATCAGTCACTGGATAAAGGCTCTCTAATGACAACCTGTGTAGTCATCAATCTGATCACAGATCACAGGGGAGGACCAGTTCTGGCTATGCATTCACTGCTGCCTGGAGTCAGTTGGGACCATCTTTGTAGACTCATGGGAGTTTCCCTTACACAAGGCTTTTACCTCATTCCAGAAAGCCCCCCTTTCCAGTCATCTCTCTTAGCACTGTCTCCCTCTGCCCACTCTACAACATGATCCCTCAAATTCCCATGCCCACCTGCCTCCAGCCCAACCTGAAGATCTTCTCTATTTCCCATTTCAAGGGAGACCCCACTTGGGTCTTCCTTGTTACCTAACCTCTCTGGGTCTGTGGATTATAGCATGGTTATCTTTTACTTTATAGTTATTATTCACTTATGAGTGATTACATACCCTGTTTGTCTTTCCAGGTCTGGGTTACTTAGTATGTTCCCATGCACTTGCCTTCAAATTTCCTGATGTCATTGTTTTTGTGTAAATCTGCCACATTTTCTTTATCCATTCTTTTGTTGAGAGGCATCTAGGTTGTTTGCAGGTTCTGGCTATTAAAAATAAACAGCTATAATCATAGTTGAGCAAGTGTTCTTGTGTATGATTAAGCATCCTTTAGGTATATGCCCAAGAACAGTATTGCTGGGTCTTGAAGTAGATTGATTCCCAATTTTCTGAGAAACTGGCATATTGATTTTTCAAAGTGAATGTACAAGTTTGCACTCCTACCAGCAATGGGGGAGTGTTCCCCTTGCTCCACATCCTCTCCAGCCTAAACAGTCATTTTAAGAATAATGCTTCAAATACTATTTGGTGATGTGAGGGAAATGCTCACACTATCATCTGAAACGTAAAAAGCAAAATTCACAATGTACCAGGAGTATGTGACCGTATAGAAGTTTTCCCCAACAGAAGCTGTGGATGACAGAATTTTGAGTTATTTTTAGTTTTATTATATCTATCTAGTTTTTTAGATTTAAAATGTTTTTTTCATACATGAACAAATATTGTTTTTTATAAGCAAATTAGAGCCAGCTAATAAATTTTACCTTAAAAAATAGTAGAGGAAAATATTTATGGTGATTATTCCATTTGCCTTCCTAGATCTCCCTTCTTCCCTGGGAACTGTTGTCTGCCATGGAGAGCATAGCAGGACTTACATGTGGATTAGAGTTGTATAAGGTTAAGAGGTTTTGGTAGGAATGGATAAGTGGAGAAAAGAAAAGTTGGGCTATCTTCACCAGCCAGCCTAACACATTTATCTCAAAAATCTGGCACGCTGGCAGTGGCTACATTTCTTTGGAGGTGACCACTGATCCCACAGGAGCTCCCATCCAAAGTTCTGCCTCTCTCCAACTTTTGGCTTTGTACTGTCTTCTTGCCCCCTCAGGCCATTGCTCAATTGCCTTCTGGTTTACTAATCCCCCAATGCTACTCCTTGTTGACTCCTTCATCCCACTCCTGCAAATGGTCTCCTAGTATACACTCTTCTCACTTAAGCTCTGAGTATGTCTGCCTTCCATCTGGCCCCGGAGGGTATGAGGTTTCAGAGTTGTAGCAGTAGCAGGATATAGAGTTTGCCAGCAGCAGATGGTTGGTGTTCAAAGAGCCAAGAACCTTGTCTTCCCTGGAGACGTTTTTTCATGAAAAGTCATGGTCTAGGAAGGCTAGGGCAAGACTGAAGAACGTTGAGTTTATAGCATCCAGAATATAAATACTTTTAGTAGTTTTGTAGCTTGTGTTGTGACATTTGGAGTACAGACTCCCAATTCAGAGGCACTGACAGCTCTGGTTTACAGAAGCAGAGGTGTGTTCAAGGGGCCAGTGCCAGTACCTTCCTAAGAGTTGCTGCAGAATTCAATTGGGCCCAAAGCACAGCATCGGAGAGTACCCTGCTACCCCTCCAGTGCTTGGGGCTTTCTTTCAGGAGCAGCCTCCAGTCCCTGCTTCGAGATTGAACCCTTATTCTCAGCCAGTATCACCCTCACTTCCTAAGGCAGACTTTGGTACCGCCCTAGTTTTCTGTTTCTGTTTTCCGGTCAGATGACACACACACCTTTGTAAACAGCTTGCTCAAAAGTCGAACTTTGACCTTGAAATGACTGCCGTCCTTGGACAAAGAGATTTGAGCAATAAAATCTTTTACATGCACAGTACAACTTTTTTTTTTTTTACAAGAACTTTGCATTTTATTTCACTTGAGTGTGTGTTTCTCCCACCAGAGGACCTGGGAAATAATCAGGACACAGCGAATGTAATGTACCCGCAGTCAGATTCAGCTCCCTTATTGTTCCAAGGTGGAAGCAGGGTTTTCCCTGGCCAGAAAGTCCTGGGAATTCGCCTTATGTGTGCAGTGCCCACCTCAACTCCTTCACTTCCTTACACTCAGCAGAATGGCACTATTGTCCAGAGGTGATTTCCAGGACAATCCCAGAAGTCAGTTCCCAGCCTGGGTGTCAGCACTGAGAGCATTTTCATTGTTCCCAAATAAAGCCCTAAGGGAATGACTAACTCATTAGAACCCCACAAATATAGAAATAGAACTTGGATGTCAGATTTTATAACAGCCCCGAAGGGTACATAGGTTGCATTATTAATTGTTATTAAGATGAGTAAGTGGAGGCACAGAAAGTCTGTCCCAGATCCTACAGGGAATGAGGGGCAGAACCTAACTGAGACCCCCATGTTACCTAGCTCCGTGGCCCGGGCCTTCAAGAGAGGCCTCAAGCTCCAAGACACAATTTCCACTAGATGTTCATGAAGAGGTGTTTGATCACACATTTCCTCCCTGAGGCAAACAGATGGAAATGCAACCTGCAGTCAGGATTACTTGGTGAATATTAAGTACAAACAAAAAGGAATTAGTGTTTCTTAATGAAGAGTTCTTCAGCTAAGAGTGCTTGAGAAAGATTCTTCCCTCACTGAGGAAAAGCACTAGCCAGAGGTGACTAGAATATTCCCTGTTAGGGATAGAACAGATTCTGGTCCTCTTCCTCATTCTATCACTCAGAGGATTTTCTATTAACCCTTTGTTTCCCCTTGGTGCTAATGTCAGTGATGGTAGCCACTGTTTTAAATATAATTGGCAAGCATAGACTGTAGTTAGACTCTAATCTGTTGGTTATCTGGAAGCTTATTAGCCAGACTTCCCCGAAGTAGGCTTCTGCTTCGGCTCTTAGCTCTTCTGGTCTTGCCCTTTCGCCTTGATTTTGCTTAGTTTAACTATAAACTCGGAGATACTTGGCTGTAGTTTTTGCTGGCTTGCTGCTGCCTGTGTGCAGTCCCTGTTTCCCCGGGGTTGGGGATAGACGGGCTGGGAGGATTGAGAAGAAGCAAAGTCAACGGCACAAACTCTGTGAGATTCCAATAAAGAAGCTCTTTATTGTAAACAGATTGGGGGTTTTTATAGTGTTAGGGAAATTAAACTGCCGCAGGAACGTTTCTGGTTGGTCTTTGGAAACTGGTCCCTGCTGGTGTGTTGTGATTGGCTAGGAGTGCGTGTCATTAGTTACTGGGCTTTTGGTATGCTGGTGGCTGTCTGGGCCAATTTTGTTTACTCTTTGTGAGTTTGAGAGAGCTTGCTTGTGCTGTTGCCTCACTTGACCATAAGTCTTCTGGGTCTTCAAAATCAGCCTTAACTCCACTGCTCATCTGGGCAGGGGGAGGGGAGATATTTCAAGTCAGCGATTGTCTAACAAGTCCCTGGAATTTAGAACTCAGGTCTGATATTTCATTCTTTTTTTTTTTTAAAGCTCTCTGAAATCAACTGTTCAGGTTTTTTTTATATATAATTTTTCTTAAAAATATCTTTATTGTACAAAACTATTAAAATTTAAAAAAAAACAAGCATGCAAATAAAAATCAAGAAACATTGTACGCAGAAATTAACTAGACCCAAACAAAGACCCTACAACTCAATGGATGTCTACACAGTTAGAGCAGCCATTTGTAAGGGAAACTGTGGAGCTTCACATGGGATTTATTCTTGCACTATTGGGTGCAGTTTTATGCACGAATCCACAACTAAAAAAGAAAAAAAATCCACAACAGAGTTAAAAACTAGAGAAAGAACTATCTTTTTATCTTCTTTCATACTCATGTTCAATACCTGCACTCAGTCATTCCTCACCATTGATAGTTAACCTTTCTTGTTCTCTTTCCTATATGTTATATTGTATCACACACACACACACACACACACACACACACACACACACACACACACTACTGACTAGATTTGGAATACAAAGGAGAACATGTGGTTTGGGAATTTGAAAATTTTTTCCTGGAACTGTGGGAGCAGTGGGTAACATTAAAATGCTGGAGCTCTTCTGCATTATGGAAAACCTAGGCAGAAATAGGAAGACCTTTTAAAATAATGGCACTTTAAGAAAAAGTCACATGCTGTTGTGAGTTATTAGGTCTACTGGGGAAAAAATCTTCAGGAAAGAAACCTAAAAACAAAGTCCGACTTCTCATATCTTTCTTGGGTGGAGGAACTCAGACTGCAGGTGTGAATTCTCAATTACCTTTCCACTACTTATGCCGTTCAAAAATTGCTTCGAAGTCAGAGACTATGCTGAGGATGTTAAGCATTTTGTGTTGGCTGCTTTTCAGTTGCTATGATAAAATACAATGACCAAGGCAGCTGATAAGGTGTTTGATTGGTCATATGACTTCAGTGGATTAGAGCCCACCGTGGCAGAATGAGGGCATGGTGGCAGGAAGAGCTGAGAGCTCACATCTCAAGCCACAGGTCAGAGGCAGAGAATACTGTGGGAATAGTACAAGTCTCTAGAAACCTGGAGGGTCATCTCCTACGACACGCCTGCTAATCCTTTCCAAATAGTTCCACTAATTTGGAACAAGTATTCAAACATAGGAGCCTATGGGGCTCCTTCTCACTCACTCTACCACAGATATAATATATAACATATAACAGTATGAAAATTACAGCTATGCCTTAAAAAATAATAGAAATGCCAAATAGAACATAAAATCAGCACTGCCATGATAATTCTAATATTCAAAAGATATTTTATATGAAAGCTTGGTTACTCTGAAACACAAGTACCAATCTTAAGAGAAAAAGGGAAGTATTTCAAACAACTCCTAGTCATTCTTAATTGTCTAGTGACTAACTGTAGGGCCTAGCTTGTTCACCAATAATAAAAGGCTTTATTATCTAGTGAAAGTCATGTGCATTGAGAGATAAAGCCATCACAGAGACAGTCAGGAAACCTTTGTCCCTCAGCGAAGCCCAGTGATGGAACCAAATCTTGGGTAGGTGAAAACAGTAAGAAGGGAAGTTCACAGTCCATACCACTGCACATCCTGTTGTACCCTTCCTAGCAAGCATGCCACCTCGTGCCTCCTAATGTATATGCAATAATGTGGACATGAAAACCAAGTAAAAACATGATTTATTGCTTCTACCCATCTTTCTCCCTTGTCCACCCTTATCTGGCCTGCCCTCAGCTCTGGGAGTTTATTGGACTCCTTCTCTCTGTTTTTCAATGGGTACCTGTAGATCAAATGTGGCCTGGCTGCATCTCTGTCTATGACATATCAGGCAGTCCTTTCAATGTCACTTTACCCCCAATATGGTCTCCATACAGCTGCCCACACCTGTAAGTAGTTCCTTTATTAAGGTTTAAGCTCTTAACTCAGTGTAAGCAGGTCGTATGGTTCAGTCTAGAAACCGCAAAGCTGGACACCATCCATTTTAGGTCAGGTCATTTGCAAGACCTAATCTTGAAAACGTAGCCAGCCCTGCACACAGATGTTGATTTAGGTACAAACATGTAAAGGAAGGTTTTCTCGTGATTCAGTTTTTATTTTACCGTGTAGAGCAGGAACAAGAAAGGGGTATCAGAGTATGAGTTAGAACCTTGAAGAATGAATTCATTGTTCAGCCATCTGAACCATAATTTAAGAAAAGACTCAAAATGTTGGCCAGATAAGGATATTTCATAGAGTCCTTGCAATTAGTGCCTTGAAGACAAAATTACAGAAGCTTTCATTGCATTCAGCAAAACAGCCATACCAAAAAGAGTTTGAGAGTCAAGAAAGATTCAGTATGATTGCCACTCCTACTTCCTAACTTTGATGTAAATTATAGTCTTAGACACAAACTAAGCACCATTCTCTTCAGCTCTCATCACTCAAAATGTCCTTTGGGTGATTCTCTAAGGGAGGGGCCCATAGAAGTTAAAATCTCTATTGTTTGTCATATTTCAAAAGGGCCATCATCTCGTGGGGGGGGGGAAGTGTTATTGAAATTTTTACCAACAGTAATATAACAATTTATAAGAACTCCTCTCTGACTGCATTTTGGTCATCTCAGTCGTGGATGTCACCTCTGAAGAAAAGCCACCATTGCTTCCCTGGACACTAGAAACAAAACCCCACACATAGCGTCACTTGATAAATATATACTCTAAACTGTTTGCTCTGTGATTACTGTGGTTCGGTTTGTAAAACTGGAGAGAAATGATTGTCGTGAATAGACATGTGTTTGAATGATTGACTTCTCAAAATTCATAAAGCCGTGGAAGGGAAGAGATTTGTGTGGATGACTATAAAGACTTGTGCAGTTAGCACAGTGGTTCTCAACCTGGGGGTCACTACCTCCTTAGGGGTCAAAGGACCACTTACCAACTATTCAGCATATCAGATATTTCTATTATTGTTCATAACAGTAGCAAGATTACTTTTATGGAGTAGCACTGAAAATAATTGTATGGTTGGGGGCCAGCACAAGATGAGGAACTGTTAAAGGGTTACAGCATTAGGAGGCTGAGAGCCACTGCTCTTCACAGAGAGTGAAGAAAGTCTTTGTCCTGATGTTTCTGCTAAAGCAATGTGGATGGACCAAAGGGTATGGCCGCGGAAATGCTATTCTGAAATCGAATCACCACCCTGTGAATAAGAAAGGCTAAAGTTAAAGTTTAAGATGGTTTTGACAAGTGAACAATTGTTTACAATGAAGTTACTCCTTGTAAGCCTTATGGGTATGCTGTCTCTACAAAACCTAGGCATACTCTTTATCCTACATTTGTATTTATCTATTTTGTGGGCGTGTGTGTGAGCGAGCGCATGTGTGTTGGAGACAACTTGCGGAAGTCCACTCTTTCTTTCCTCCATGTAGACCCCAGGGATTGAACTCTAATCATCAGATTTGGTGGCGGGACAATACTCATTGATCCTTCTAGCCAGCTCCCTATTCATATTTTTTATTTTTATACTCTGGAGTTGGGATATCATTTTAAGAAAGTTGTAACAAATATGTATAGATAGTAACAAGAATGCACGCTTTTGAAGGGAAAACGCTAATTAAATAAGCTTCCCACTGGATTGAAATAATAAAGCACTTAATAATTAATATACATACAAGGTAAAAGGAATGGCTTTCTCAAATAATTTTATACAAAGGCATCATAACATTAAACTCAGTCTTTCAAAGCTTCCCTCATGAGCTCACGGATGAATGTATAAAATTTGGCATATGAAATAAATGAAATATTACCTGATAGGACTGTAGTTAGGCAATTTTAGTATTCAATATTAATAGGATTTTTGGATTTTCTGCTTATAGTACTATGCAATCATAGCTAAACAAAATGATTAATTTGAATTTGATGATTGAGTGAGAGTAGGAATTTTTTTATTTCTTAAATGATTATGGAAATTAATATTTATTTTGGCAATCAAGAAAAAGCTTGTAAATGTGGAAGCACTTTCAGCTTAGCCTAGATTTATAAAAAAAAATCACTTTTCTGAATATACAAATTTGAATTGGAAATATTGTGTGTGCTTTCCCTAATTTTGAAATGCTTGTGAGACGTAATATCTTCTATGAGAAGGCTGCTGACCTTAGGACAGTTACTGTGTTTGTTCTCAAATGTTCCCCTGCAATTTATATTGCTAATTGGCGTCAGCCAGTTTGGGAAGCAAGGCAAACTAGTGGAAGGCAGAAGAAAGGTCTTCCTCCTCCCTCTCTCCCTCTCTGCCTCCTCCTCCTCTCCCTCTCCCCGCTCTGTGTATTCCCTCTTTCCTCTCCCCCTGCTGTATTTCCCTGCCTTCCTCCCCCTGGACAGTCCCTCCTCTGACCATGTTTCCAGCTTATGACAGCAGAATCCACCGTGAATTCATCTTGTGTCAGCCAGTTTCATTTTGTGGGTTCTGCTTACTACATTCCTCTGTTATCTCGCTGGCCATGGAGCGAGAAACATCCTCTTGCTGTGGTTGCCTCTACTTGTGTTCCCATATCCTGCAGGACCTGTCAGATCTTCCCCCATGAGTGTAATTGATTTCTTATATTCAGTTCTCTCTGCTTGAGTTAGGTGTGCTTCTCAGTTTGTTTACATCTGAATCATAGGACTCTACTCCACTTTTCCCTCAAGAAATCGTAGAATGGAAGGACCGGACAGGCTGCAGTGACATAGTCAACTAGTTTGGGTAAAATTACATAAATGGAAGCAGTTTACAAACATACATATGATTAAATTAAATTCAGCCTTGAGTGCATTTCTCCAAATTCTGTATTTTGGGTTTTTGTTAACAGTTCTCATGTTCTATTCCCTGTGTTTTTATATGAGGCTGTCAAAATAAGTGATATGAAGTGATGTTTTCTGCGTATTACTCCTTGGCTCACGCATATATAAGATTTCTCTCTGGTGTGTGAGATCGAGACTCCTTAATCTGGTTCTCATGGCCCTTCCTCTGTCATTTCCCTCTTCCCGTATCTTCCTAACCTTATGACCTATGCTATGTTCCAATGTGGGCTATCTGTTCCTGTCAAACTGTCTTGCTTTCTATTCTTAACATTCAATTTCCTGTTCTTTGCCGTGTGTCTTCTCTCTGGCAGTGCCACCCTTTCCTGCCTCTGGCATTGACCGTACCTAATGTAGACTAAGAATACTGACTTGCTATCCTCAATCATCACCATCCACATATGTAACTCTCCGATTCCCTCCAAGAGTCTAGTCTAAGTACTATTTATTGCCTCTTTACTTTAAATTGCTTGGAATATTCTCTTACTATCTAATAAGTCAAACTGTAACTATACAGCCTTAAATGAAATATCCAGGCTTCAGATACTCCTTTACCCCTTTGAGACACAGATTTTGTTGATACAGCCCATTGAAAACTTTACTTGGTTCCCTTACAGGTATCCAGCTTACAAAGTCCCAGCAGAAGTTCTCATTTTCTGTCACCCACAGATCTCCCAATTTTGCAAGATGCCTTTAATTTAAGGATCTCTCATTAGTTGCCTGAATTATAAAATGGATGGTTTTCTCTTTCCCCTAAATCTTACTCTTCTCATTTTATCATAAATATTAGTTGCCTGAATTATAAAATGGATGGTTTTCTCTTTCCCTTAAATCTTACTCTCCTCATTTTATCATAAATTCTGGTCTTTCTTACCATACATTCTTCCTGCTTGTACACCCTAGGAAAACTTTGAGGAAGAACTGCCGTAGACCACATCGTCAGCCTCATTTCTCCACTCTCTCTGGTTCCTTAATGATCCAGAGACCTAAGCAATGAGACTGAATTCCAAAGTCAGGACTTTGGGGCTTATCTTGCTTTTTTTCCCCCTCCAGATTCTTCCTGCCGCCATTCATGTAAATGGGCTCCCTTTTTCCACACTGTTCTCAACCATGCAGCTCGCTGCTCATACCTTTCATTGTGTTACATTGCAATCTGCGAGCATGTTGTTCATTTGGTTAGTCATTTGTTATGTCTTCGCCACGACAGCCAAAGTATCATAATCACCTTGAGAGCAGTTGATTGTTAATGTTGAATAAATCCCTTGCATAAAGGGAATGAATGGCAGATGGAATGAAATCAACAGGGGCATTGTCTGTCTCCTAAGTTCTCTGCATTCCACCAAGCGCTAATCTGAGTACGATATTGAGCTGCTGGAAATACTTCCATAGTTTCCCAGCTTTTATACCCGTCACTTCAACACCTAGCCAATCTTTTCAAGAACAGCAATTGTATTAGAATAAAGGTGCAGAAGGTCAAGTTGAAATTGAAACTGTAGGCATAGGCAGAAGATGAGCTCTTTATCGTATATTCTGGCTCATGATGGTCAAGAACCTGTTTTCCTAACAAAAAAATTTATGAACGCTCTAGACTACGAGCCAGACAGGCTGAGCCCAGAGTTTGGATCTCATCAATGCACCAGAATGCTAGGGGTTAGGCAATTTCACTGGCTCAGATAAAATTATGAGTAGACTGTCATGAGGTACAGTACAGATGTGATTTTAGGTTTTCTGGGAGCCTGCTGCCCTCATTACAGAGTTATTTCTATTTGAGCTTTAGAAATTGTGGAGGAGAACAGTGATGTATAGAATCTAAACATCGTCTGGGCTATTTCTCTGTTGAAGACATTTCAAGACTCATGAAAATAAATACTTAGAATTATTTGTTTTGCTAGTACTTAGCTAGCATATACTATTGTGCTAATTACTAGCAAAATAAAAATTGCTCGTATTAGCTGGGCATTGCTCTACAGTGCAGTCATCCTCACTGCTCAGGAAGCAGAGGCAGGAGGATGAGTTGGTCAAAGTCATCCTCAGCCTGGCTAACAGGAAACCTTGTCGCAAGATGAAAGAGCAAATACACAGTAAAGGAATGCTGGTTCTGTAGGTAGAATACAAGTGGGCTAGGATGATATTTCTTGCCTACTATGGGCTAGGTATGTTACATATGTTATACATATAGCAAAATTATCACCACATTTTACACAGAAGGACAGAACCAGTAGACTGAGACCATGTAATGGGTAAATAGCAGAAAGTGTGGCACTTAGTTCTCCATAGCTCCAGGACCCCATATCAGCTCTCTCTACCGTCTGCCGACAGCAGGGACACCAGCCCATTTTGTCACCGTGCCGAAGAACATAAATGAGCCACAGATGGAATTCATCAAGAAACTGAACAGAATAGAAGTGAGAATTCATGTTGTACACTTGCCTTAGTTCACTTCTTTGGATAACGGAGCTTGTGAGAAAGCCTCTCCAACCGTTGTAACTGGTTCCATACTTTTCAGCTTCTTTTTTTTGTTGTTGTTGTTGTTTTTTGCCTTTTGAAAATTATTTATTTATTTATTTTGAGACAGTGTTTCCCTGTAGCTTTGGAGCCTGTCCTGGAATTCACTCTGCTAACCAGGCTGGTCTTGAACTCACAGAGATACTCCTGTCTTTGTCACCCAAGTGCTGGAATTAAAGGTGTGTGTCCCCACCACCTAGCAAACGTCTGTTTTTTGTTGTTATTTTTACTCGTGTGTGTGCATGATTGTAGACACAGAAGTCAGAAGATAGCTTGCAGAAGTTCATTCTCTTTCCATCGTGTGGGCCCCAGGACTGGACTCAGGCTGTCAGGCTTGGTGGTAAGTGCCTTTACGTGCCGACCCATCTTGTTGATGAAAGAAAAGTAGGATTTTTGTTTCGTTTTGTTTTTTTCGAGACAGGGTTTCTCTGTAGCTTTGAGGCTATTATCCTGGAACTTGTTCTGTAGACCAGGTTGGCCTCGAACTCACAGAGATCAGCTTGCCTTGGCTTCCCAAGAGATGGGATTAAGGGTGTGCACCTCCACCACCTGACTCTTCTCAGCTTCTTAACGAGCCCCATTGATGGACCTGGTGCTACCTTGAATTGGGCACATAACCAGTGGTCAGCACCCATGGGTCCTAAGGACCTTCACAGAAGAGCATATGATGACCAGCTCTCAATACACCATCACAAGAGTTTCTCGTGGGTCCTAAGGACCTTCACAGAAGAGCATATGATGACCAACTCTTTACACATCATCACAAGAGTTTCTTTGCTTGCACTTTAATTTAAGGAGAAATCCTCTTATGATCCAAGTTCTTAAGAAAGTGACTTAAGGGAAGGTTTTAGTATCCAGACAGTAGAGCTCAGTCTAAAAATGGAGGGGTGAGCTACTTCCTTTATGGAGGTTTATTGATCTATTTATAAAATATTTGTAATGATAGACCATTAGAAAAACAGATTGTTCCCAATGGGGAAGTCCCCTCCCCCTCCGAGTGTAGAGCACTTTTCTTCATAGCTCCAGGAGAGCGAGCGTCAGAAACATTCTGCTGAGGTACAGTCAACACACAAATACCGAGTCATGCAGAAACAGAAAATCTGAGCAAATCAATAAAAGTAACAAAGAAGATTGAATGAGCAAGAAAAAGCCTATTAAAAAGAAGCAAAAGACCACACGGCTGCTCTGATGAATTTTATCAAATATTTATAGAAGGATATTTTTTACCAATTCTTCTTAAATTATTTCAAATAATTGATGAGAACAAAGTTCTTTCAAGTGCATTTTATGAAGCTAATATTATTTAGATACTAAACAAGAATCTAGCCAGAAAAAAAAGTTACAAGTCAACATTTTTGATAAAGATAGGTGCAGGCATCATCAATAAAACACTGCCAACCCCAATCCAGAAGCACATTTAAGAGGTTATTCGTGGTAATCACGCAGGATTCCCTTTAGTGATAAAAGGGTGGCTCAGTATATTGGAAATAATAAATATGATATAACACGTCAACAGGATGGACAAAAATATATTCTTTTCAGTAGACAACAGGAAAAGCTCAAGATAAAACTCAACATTTTTCCATGACAAAAACGGAACAAGATAGATATAGAAAGACTATCACTTAGCAATATAAAGGGCTGTAGATTTATAGTTAAGGCATATTAAATAAGGAAAGCATGAAACCTTTCTTTCCAAGATCTAGAACCGTACAAGTGTACTGGATGTTTTGCGTGTCAACTTGACCCAAGCAAATGTCATCTGGGAAGAGGGAACCTCAAATGGAAAAAAAAAATGCCTCTATCAGATTGCCTGTTGTCAAGTCTGTGGGAGCATTTTCTTGACGGATGATTGATCTGGGACACCCAGCCCACTGTGGGAGGTGCTACCCATGGACAGGTGATCCTGGATTCTACAAAAATGCTGAACAAGCAAGGAAGAACAAGGCAGTAAGCAATATTCCCCCGTAGCCTCTGCTTCAGTTCCTGCATCCTGGTTCCTGTCTTGGCTTCTTTCAGTGTGGGCTTTAAGCTGGATATGATAGAAACCCTTTGCTCCCCAAGTTGCTTTAGGTCATGGTGTTTATCACTGGGAAAGTAAAGTCAAATTGTCACTGTTTGTACACGACCTGATCTTATATGTAGAAAACCCAAGATATCACTGGAAATGATTAAAAACACCAAATAAATTTAGCAGTGTTTCAGGACTCAAAGTTTTCACACAAAAGTCAGCATCATTTCTATAAACAAGTAGCAGATAATCTGACAAGAGAGTTATTCAATATATAATAGCTGTAAAAGATTATGTATAATGCATTTAAACAGGATGGTAAAAGTTCTTCATGAGAGACTACTGTAATAAAGGGATTGAAGAAGACACACCTATGCACAAGCAGAACGGCAGTCTGTGCTTTGTGTCAGAAGAATAAATACTGTGAAAACATCTATACTCCCCAGAATAATCAAAACCACAGGCTACTTGCACAAAAACAGATGTGAAGACCAAAGGAACAGGATGGAGATCCTAGATGTGAACTCAGTCATGCATGGCCAACTGAGATTTTGCAAAGGTGCTAAGATCAGGCATTGGAAAAGGTCAGTGTCCTCAATAAACAGGGCTGGAGAAAGACCTGTATTTTTACCCATATTAAAAAACCAGTTTAAGATGTCTAAATGTTTTGTGCTGGTTAACTATAAAACAATTAGACAAAAAAAGATCATGTTTCAAGATATTGGAACAGGAAGGATTTACTTAAATAAGGCCCCAAAAGCACAGGTATCAACCAGGACTAGACACATGGGATTCCATATAAATAGAAAGCTGCTGCACAACCGGCATCCGAGTGGAGAAACTACCTACAAAAGGGAAGAAAGTGTTACACACATTCTCTCTCAGAGCTAATGTACAGTGCTGGAGGAAAAGCAAAACCGTCAATGGCAAAAACAACCCCAAATCACGTTAAGACGGTTGATAGATATCAATAGAGATCTCTCAAGAGACGATATACAAACACTTAACATGTTCATGAAAAAAAAAAAACTGGACTGCTTTGCATCCTGTAGAATTTATTCATCGCAGCCAAGTCAGAGGATCTACGGGACACGGTACCCATTTTAATCGATGACAACAACTCTTTTAGGGCCTCAAAAGTAAAGATCATCCACAATTCAACAAGGTTTCTATGATAAATTCTGACATTAGAACTGATCCCTTGAAAGCCAAAAAATACTGTTTGTCTTAATAGAATAAAAAATTGGGATGGATTACTGGTCAACTGTGGCTTAGCAATTACTATTGTTTAGTCAATAGACACCTCACGGTACCTTTCACAAGGCTGGGCAGTTTAATAATGGTGGCCAGTGTGATTGCCTACTAAACTATAGGAAAACAAATGGGAAAATATCACACCACAGGCAGCATTAATTCATCCAGCAAGCAAAAACAAGAAAATGGAGCCCAGGTCTAGACTCCTCCCGTGCTACTCAATCAAGGCAAATTATTTTTTGTCTTCTGCCTAGGAAGTCCCACCGGGCATGAAATATTGATTTAGGTGTTTGCAGGCCGTGAATGGCTGAGTTACTCTTCTTAACATATGATGAATTGCTTCTCCGTGTTGTGATGAGGCTGAAAAGCAAATTAAACACGATTATTTAATAAACATGAAATATAAACACTAAGCCCTATTCCCAGTTACCAGTGCGGGGTCATGAGAGTTCACTGGAGGGTGTGTGAGCATTGCTCATGGCAGAGCCTAGCTACAGGCTTCTATTATCTACCTCAGCCATGAACTTTGCTGCATTCTGCGAGACCTGATTCTAGTGTTCCCATGAGTGGACCAAGGGGGTGAGGAGCGTGTGTGTTCTACATGGCTGAACTGGGGATTCTCAAAGTCAGGAAGTCTGAGGCTCTGGCTGCCAGAGAAGAACTTACAGTAGGCTGCAAAGAAGAGGAGCAAACACTAGACCTAGTCCGAGGAAGAGGAGTTTGGTGACGTGCTAAGGGAAAGGCAAGCACAAAAGATAGATACAGCACGCTTTGGCTTCCTCAACTGGGAATCCTGTCTTGGTACCTTTCTACACATGCGCGTCACCCTCAGTGCTAAAGTGAGGATCTCTCTTCAAGGACTGTTTTTCGTATTTGCTTGATTCTATTATTTCTTGTGGAAGATACACAGAATAATGCCTGCAAGTCCACTTCACTGTGAACAGAGATAATATCAACAGTATAGTTAATATCCGGAGCTAGTCCCTGACGACATTCGTTGTGATCCCAACTCCAGCCTTGACTCAGTGAGGTGCTTGATGGAGCTTTTCTTTGGTTTTATGACAAAAAAAGGCCTCTGTCTTTGGTTTACTTAAATTTAAGTGTGGGGATTTGCAACCAAATGAGACTGTCTACTGCGCATTGTTTCTCAAGTAGACTCAGTTAACATGACCCTCTTTGTGGTCATTGACCTTTTATATAAGGTGCTTACATTGAACACAACCAAGGTATATTAAATGTATAAATGAGCTTAAACTGATGAGAACTCCCAAATCCACTAATTTAAGACTCTCTTCATCCCAAACATCACAAGCAATTCAAGTTCAGTTTAAGTTGACATCCCAGAAACTCTGGGAAAAAAATGGTGGATGCCGTGGGGATCTTTTTGGGGGCACTGAGTCGACACGTAAGCTGCCAGGAGACCCTAGAGGTTTAGTGAGGAGGACCTGTGTTCTTTACACCGTAGCAACACACACCACGGCCTGCTCCGTCTCCCATTGTCAATCTCCAGTGCCATAGACTCTGGAGGGAAAAGGCTCCACCACAGAGCCACACCCAGGAATCCAAGCACCCTTCTTTCTGTAAAGGTGGGGGAAAAACATTTACCTTCCAGCTCCAGCCAGCTGTTTATGAGAGAATTGAGGATACAAACATTACTTGTTGATCAGGCACCCCCCCCCCCGTGCCTTGTGCTCAAGTGTTCAAGGAAACGTACCCGAGAAATCGTGAGTCAAGGTGTTACTTCTTTTCCCAGCCAAAATGCACCACGGGAGTCACCCTTCAACACTTTTACACGTTATCATATTTGGACTTTGGGTGTGATCCTTGATCCTTGGTGTAACGCTGGGCGTCTGCACAGTGTTTCTTTCTGTTCAGCTGTCTTGGGGCTCCAGAGGGTAGCTTCAAAGCTCTGTCCTCAGGCGGTCCCCATTCCTCTCTCCCTGAAGGCTACTCCTTGGGTGTTTTAGAAGGCGTGGCAAGAAACACCTGTTCTGGAGCTTCCTTTGATTCTCGCTCCAACTCTCATGTTAAGGGAGTTGCTCTGCCATTTCCTATCTATTCCAAGTGTGTGTTATGAGACCCAGTTTCAATTCCCCCTGTGGTAGCTCTCAGATCCCGTTACAATCCTCAGAGCTCCGTGTGTGTGTGTGTGTGTGTGTGTGTGTGTGTGTGTGTGTGTGTGTGTGTGTGTGTGTGAGGGAGGTAGAGAACCAAGCGCTGGCACTAGGCTCCTCAAGGTTCAGTTACCCCGGGGCTGAGTCCCTAGCTCTGTGCAACGCAGCGGAGCGCTCTGTGGCCCGGCAGCGCCGCGGCCCCTTTAAGAGCCGGGCCCAGGCTGGCCCGCGGGCCGCGGGAGCCCAGAGCGCCGCGCGCGTCGGAGGAGTTGGGAGCCGGCTCAAAAGTTTCCTCCCAACTCCGGCCCCGCGCGCGCCGCCGCCGCCGCCCACTCCAGCCCGGGGCCTGGGGCCGGCCCTGCCACGGTCGCCAGGGCCACCGCCAGAGGCAGGGCCGGGCGGGCCGCGCCCGCAGTTTCACTTTGGCGCGTGGAGCCTCCGCCTCTCCGCCTCCCTCCGCCTGCGCCCGGCCGACCCGCCGCGTCCCCGCGCCCGCTTCCCGCCCTGGGTCTCCCGCGGGGCTGCAGGGGTGCAGCGGCGACCCCCGGCCGGCCGCGGAGCCACGCGCGCGCGGGACCACGGCGTGTGCGCCCCACGTCCCCCGCCGACCGAGGGGCTGCGCCCGGGGGTCAGACACCTGTTCGGCCCGGCCCCCGCGCGGGAACCGGGGCAGGATGAAAGTGACAGTGTGCTTCGGCAGGACCGGCATCGTGGTGCCCTGCAAGGACGGCCAGCTGCGCGTCCGCGAGCTCACCCAGCAGGCGCTGCAGCGCTACCTGAAGACCCGGGACCAGGTGAGGGGCGCTGCCGGGGCGGGGGAGCAGCGCGGCCGCGGCGGCGGGGCTCAGCAAGTGCCCTAGGCCACGCACCTGCCCGGCGCCCTGGACCAAGTGGCGCTCTTTGCGGGACTCAGATGACCCCCCGAGGCGGTGAGAGAGCGCTGCCTGCGGCCACAACTTTTGCAGGCTGCTAATGTAAGGGACCCGGGTAGCCCTGCCTTGTCACTCAGAGCCCTGGGAGGAATGGAGGCTCCCCCCCTCCGCCCACCCCCATTGGAGGGGTCCCTACACCTCGGGCATCTGAGGCCTACTTCCAAGTCCACGCACGCACCGGGGCAGCTCTCTAAGACAACCCCAGGTGTGTGTGTAGCAGGACCCTGGCACCTACTTACTAGAACACTGTGATCTAACCCCCACTGCTCACCTGAAGTGTGGTTTCTGACCCACTTAGTCCCTCCCCTTGAGGCACCTTGGAGTTAGAGCGCTGATTGGCTCAAGAAAACCTCCAGAGTTAGAGCTATTGATGTTTCTGGAGTCCTCAGGCTGGTGGGAGGTCTGCCAGTGACCTGGGCAGGAGCTCAGGTGGGATGCTACTTGCTTATACCAGCTAGTGTACCGGGGTCTCTGCTGGATGCCACACTTTCTATGAGCTGGACACTTTGCCGGGCCTAGTTTACTACCAAAATGAGAAGGATGACCCACAGTTCTGCTGCTCAAGTTAGGATCTAGTGAAAGTCAAGAGCTCACTTGTATACAAAGGGGCAAGATTCCATCTCTTGTCAGGTGTCTGCGTGACATATCGGGCTTCTTTGTGTTCTTCTATGGAACCTTTAAAAGAATGCTCCGAAAAGCCTTTAAGTTTTTCTCTTTTTCCTTTCCTTTCCTTTCCTTTCCTTTCCTTTCCTTTCCTTTCCTTTCCTTTCCTTTCCTTTCCTTTCCTTTCCTTTCCTTCATTCCCTCCGTCCCTCCTTCCTTCCTTCTTCCTTCCTCAGTCTTGTATAGCACTGTTGCAGTCTTGGCTGACCTGGAACTCATTTTGTAGACCAGGCTGGCCTCCAACTCATAGAGATTCACCTGCTTCTGCCTCTTGTGTGCTGGGATTAAAGACAAGTGGCACTACCAGTAGGCTTTTTTTTTCCTTCAATTCTTACATTGCCTGTTTTGTATATCTCAACAACGTTTCAAACAGATAAGCCACAAACGCTTGTTTTAGGAGACAATAGTTCTGTTAGTATTTGCTCACATAATATTGTAAACTGTAGTCAGTAGGTTGGTCCAATTTTGAGATCAAAAAATATAATTTTAATTTATTTTAAAATCATGTCATACAAAGTATAGAAATGACGGTTCCAAGCACATACATTAAAATTTTAAATTACATATATTTGTTTAATGTGTTTATGGAGGGCTCACATACACTGCTATGCATATGTGGAGGTCAGAGAATGACTTGCCCACCTACTGTGTGGATGAGGATCAACATAGACCTTCAGGCTTGGTGGCAAGAGCCATCTTGACTCTCCATCTTGTGAGGCCAGAGGCTAGAGAGACAACTCAGCAATTGGGAGTAGCTACTGTTCATCCAGAGGACCCACCACCAATATCTGAAGGCTCACAACAACCTGCACATCCAAATCTAAAATGAGCCAATCCAAAAGCATCTGCACGCATATGTGTGTTTGCATATGTATACGTTCCCCAACCCGTACACACTTAAAGGAATTGGAAGAGAATAGAGTGAAAAGCCTTAAAGAATTACATAGTTCTTAGTCAGGTGGTGGTGGCACACGCCTTGGGAGGCAGAGGCAGGTGAATCTCTGAGTTTTAGGTCAACCTGATCTGCAAGATCTAGTTCCAGGACATACTCCAAAGCACAGAGAAACCCTGTCCCTAAAAAACAAACAAACAAGCAAACTACAGATAGTTCCTAAACTGTACTCGTTACAATAGAATTGAAGCAGCAGAAAGATTTGATGTGCATCTAAAGCAATGTATGACTCTAGCCCATTGAGGTTTTATTTTTGTGTTATTGCTGCATTGGTGTACTGTTTATATCCTGTAATTCAGTTAAGAATTGAGATTTGACCAAGTAAACGATTATCTTTGAAATCATATTTTACTGGCTTTTGAAAATTGGATAAGGTTAGCAGCAACACTTTTGTAATCTACACAAATTATTAAAGTTGAATTCATGGAAGAATTGTTTATTGAGGTGAAAAATTTACCTTTTAACTCATTAGCAATAATGTACATCCTCAAATATTGTACATTTTGAAATTTACTATATATGTAGACATTATTACACAGAGGTAAGCTACAAGCACATAAATAATCATTGAAAGTAACCACTGATCTTCCTTGGATTGTACTTAGATCTTAACAGGGTTAAAAAGCTATTGCTACTCAGGTTACCATTATTACCAGACATTACGTTTTCCTGTGTTTACATTTATATATTAGTGAGTGTGGCATTTAAAGGTCACCCAAAGCTTATGAAATCTCTCTCTCACTTTTGCGTTTTAAAATTTCAATTTATGTGAAGAATGTTTTCCCTTCCCCAAATATTCTCCTCTACTTTCATCTTAAGGGTTGTTATAAGCAGGAGATTTTTGGTTATTTTTAGGTTATTATAAGTATGAGATTAATTAATGTTTCTAATGTAACTTGAAATGTCATGCAATACTCTGAAAAGATCCTATGCTTTTTATCCATGAATTTTTAAAATAAGTAATAGAGGAAGACCCAAAATGTCAAAATCCAATTTGTACAAGTTTGTTATTTTATTGTTTTTTATTGACCTACATATTTTTCCTACCTCCCCTTCTACCCTCTCCCATGAGCCCCATGCTCCCAATTACTCAGGAGATCCTGTCTTTTTCACCTTCCTATGTAGATCCATGTGTGTCTCCCTTAGGGTCCTCTTTGTTGTCTGGGTTATCTGGGATTGTGGACTATCTGTAAGCTGTTTTTTTGTTTGTTTGTTTTATGTCTAAAAGCCACCTATAAGTGAGTACATATTATATTTGTCTTTCTGGGTCTGGATTACCTCATTCAATATGTTTTTTTCTAGATCCTGCAAATTTCAAGATGTCATATTTTTTACCGCGGAGTAGTGCTCCATTGTGTATATGTGATACATTTTCTTTATCCATTGTTTGGTTGAGGGGCATCTAGATTGTTTCCATGTTTTGGCTATTACAAATAATGCTGCTATGAACATAGTTGAGCACATGTCCTTGAGGTATGATTGAATGTCCTTTGTGTATATACCCCAAAGTGGTATTGCTGAGTCTTGAGGTAGGTTGTTTCTTAATTTTCTGAAAAATTGCCATACTGATATCCAAAGGGGTTGTACTAGCTTGCATTCCCACCAGCAATGCAGGAGTGTTCCCTTTACCCCACATCCTTTCCAGTGTAAGCTGTCTTCAATGTTTTTGATCTTGGCCATTCTGACAGGTGTAAGATAGAATCTCAGAGTTGTTTTGATTTGCATTTCTCTGATGGCTAAGGATCTTGAGCATTTCCTTAAGTGTCCTTCAGCCATTTGAGATTCATCTGTTGAGAGTTCTCTTAAACAGTCTGGACCCTAAATTTCTTATTGGATTATCTGTTCTTTTGATGTCAAGTTTCTTGAGTTCTTTGTATATTTTGGAGATCAGCCCTCTGTCCCATGTGGGGTTGGTGAAGATCTTTTCCCACTCGGTAGGCTGCCGTTTTGTCTTGTTGACCATGTCCTTTGCTTTATAGAAGCTTCTCACTTTCAGTATGTCCCATTTATTAATTGGTGCTCTTAGTGTCTGTGCTACTGGCATCCTTCACAATAGCCACAAATACCGTGGGGGTAACTTTAAATCTTTGAAAAAAAGAAATTGAAGAAGACACCAGAAAATAGAAAGATCTCCCATGGCCTTGGTAGGTAGAATTAACATAGTAAAAATGGCAATCTTACCAAAAGCAATCTACATATTCAATGCAATGCCCATTGCATTCATGAAAATCCCAGCAAAATTCTTCACAGATCTCAAAAGAACAATACTCAACTTCATATAGAAAAATAAAATACCCAGAATAGGCAAAACAATCCTGTACAATAAAGGATCTTCTGAATGTGTCACAATCCCTGACTTCAAACTCTACTATAGAGCTACAGTACTTAAAACAGCCTGGTATTGACATAAAAACAGACAGGAGGACCAATGGAACCAAATCGAAGACCCAGATATCAATCCACACACCTACGAACACCTGATGTTTGACAAAGAAACTAAAAATATAAAATGGAAAAAAAGCATATTCAATAAATGGTGCTGGATATCAATATGTAGAAGAATGAAAATAGATCCATATCTATCTCTATGCGCAAATCTCAAATCCAAATGTATCAAAGACCTCAACATAAAGCTAACCACACTGAGCCTCATAGAAGAGATAGTGGGAAGTACACTTGAACGCATTGGCACAGGAGACCACTTCCCCAGTTGTACACTGTCTGTAAGCTAGGTAGAGAGATTCAAAAGGCTTGATATTTTGGACAGCAAAGCTTAATTCCTGTGCCCAATAAAAATGAGAGCTAGCATGTACTATGGTTACTCCATGCAGACACTATGCTAGGAGCTTATGTGACTTTTCTCTCACAGCATCAAGAGCTAGTTTTTCCTCTTTACCGATTGATATGCATGGTACTGAGATTACTTGTGAATTTTGGAATTGTGCTTGAATCCAAGGGCTGTGTTTTCCAGTGTTTACTCTCAGCTGTTAACCACATAGCCTCCTATGTTGCCTTTGTTAGCTGCTATAACAGCAACACATCATTGTTTCCTTATGCAGCGAGGGTTTTGTGCATTCTTCCCCACAGCCGCAGCAGAGTTGTCGCCTTCCTCTTCATTGCATTTGGTATGGCATGGTGCACGTGTTGTAGGAGAAGTTCTGTTTATGAAGTGAGAACTACTGGGCTTCCTGAGCATCTGTGAAAGATGTTCCTCAGCCTAACGACAAACAAACCAAAACCTGGGCAAGATACTTCCCACATCTAGAAACTTGGTGGGAACATGAATGTGAGGGATCAGTTTCTCCTGGAGTTCTGAATAATCTAGATGGGAGAAAAGTTTCGGGACTGAGGACAGAAGTTGCCATTTCTAGGGCTAGAGGGCAAGTGAATCCCACGGAGGCAGGTCTAGATTTTGTACCCAGCCTTAGAGAAGGGACACCACATGCTGAGCATAAACAAAGAGAGCTGGTATTTGTGGTATGTTGGAACCAGCTGAGTCAACAGGAGGAACTTTAGGGAAGGCTTTAATGTGCTCTGATCTCTGAGACTTTGCATTCTCCATTTCTGTTGGGTGAATTCTACTGTGAGGTGAGTTGATGGAGGGGCTAGAATTATGGGATTCTTATCTTTGGATCCGGCTACTACATCAGTGTCTTGGGCACTAAATCCAATTTAGTGAAGTAGTGTGTAAAGGTGATTGTCTCCTTAAGCAGTCAAGGTGTGGATCACCGAGTAATTAGTTAAATTTATCATCAAAATTACATGTCACAGGTGAATGGATAATAACCGTAACCTGCAGGGCTGTCAGCCCAGGCTGTGTATCACATCTGATTTTTACATTCAGCATTTCAAACAGTGTGAATTCCCGAATCCCTTTTCTGAAGATTTTGATCAAGTGAGTATGATGTGGACCTTGGGCACAGGTGTTACGAGGAGCACCCCGCAGATTCCAGTGTCCAACCAGGATCAATGGCTAATCTATCACTAATCTTTTGGTATTTGTGAGCTTTACTTAATTGTTAAACTTGGTTGATGGCAGGCACTGTGTTACAGATGTCTGCAAATAACCTTTAATTATGGCCAGACAACTTTACTTCTCTTTCTACCCAGAGTAAGTTCTCATAGAAGGCACTCACGTTATTGAACTGACCATATGTGCATGTACTTGATGAGCTGGATGAATCGAACAAAGTAGAACTGGGGGAGAGTAGTGTGTTGAGAGAGTTGAATGAAATAGTTCCATAGTGGACATAATGGAATTGTTTCTTAAGTTGACATATAGTTCTCACTGCATATATGAGTAACCTTGTATGTCAAGGAAACTTTAGTAGGTTTTTCCAAATGAATTTTGTTTTTCTGTATATAGACATCTTGAATAATTTGTTCTCTATGTTAACATTTCCCCCAGAGCTAGCAATAGATAACTGACGCTATCTTTTGACTAATTGTGGTATCCGGATCTAAGTGAATTTTTACAATAATGCCATCTGTAGTGATACTGTGTGACCAGCCTGGAACAGCTAGAACTCTTGAATTTCTGAATTTTTCAGCCTTTGGTGCCCCCACCTTTTGGCCTAAGAGGATCTTATGGTTCTTGGATATACAGATTAGTCTCAGCCTGAATCTGTAAATTACTCTTCAATTTGCTGGCTCTGATTTAGTTGTGGTCAGTCCTCTACTTCTCATCAGACAAGTGACTTAGCATAGCAAGGCACATACCCTGATTTAGTTTGGGTTCTGCCATTGAGCTGGTAATGTATTGCAGACGGGGCTCAGGGGACTTCAGTGACAGGTCTTCTTAGAGTTCTGTTTTCTTATTGTGTAGGAACTTTGAGATTTCATGTACAATTCCAGATTTCTGTCTTCTATTAGGGAAAACCAATAGAGGGTCTGACAGCACTGGGCTTTGCTTTCCCCCACGGTGGCCGCCAGCACTCAGACACCCAGTTCTCTTTGGAGGGACTGCGTATGCTTCACTTGCAATCACGACCTAACCAACAGAAAGGGTTAGTCATCACTATCTTACTGTCATGTCTAGCCTTTTCTGTCTTTATTTTTATTTAAAATTTGTACTATATTTTAATTTATTGTGTATCCACACATGTATGTGTGTGCATTGAGGCACATGTGGCATGGCATGTGTGTGAAAGTCAGGAGACAACATTCAGGCATTGGTTCTCTCCTTCCATCATGTAGGTCCCAGGAATTGAACTGAGGTCGTCAGGGTTGGTGGAAGGACCTCTATCTAGTGAGTTGTCTCACTGTTCCTGTTTTTATGAGTCACTTAATACGTTGCTACCATTTGAGCTGCTGACAGGTATGTGACTGTCATTTTGAGATAAGGCCTTTCACTGAAACCTGGGGCTTGCTGATCAGGCTGGACTAGCTGACCTATGAACTTCCTGTCTCTGCCCTTTTGTACCAGCAGTACTAACGGACAAAACAACGTATAGCTTTATATGTGGGTGCTGGGGACCAAAGGCAGAATCTCATGCTTGTGTGGCAAGCACTTTACCAGCTCTAAGTTTTTGTTTTCCCTATATTTGCTGGCTGTGTCACTACTAAAGTACCTTCTTCACTATATGTCTTGGGCCTTGGTCTGGCTACCCACTGAATTTCTTTGTTTGTCTGTCTGTTTGTTTTCTGTAATTATCCTCAGGACCTGATTCTTCTCACAAATTTCTTCTCATGATCCGTATAGCAAAATGGGAACTCAAGTCTACAAAGGAAACAAAAGCTTAGGCCGTTGATAGGCATATTCTTACTTTTATAATTCATTAGTAAAGCAAATCCTGGGTTCAGCCTCAATTCAAGAGAGAAGTGCACCAGAAATTAAATTCTAGCACCCATGTCCCTCAGACTGTTGTCACACCATGTGATGATGGAGATGTGAAGGCCAAGAATTAGTCCATTTGCAGCCAGGTTTGTCTGCTGAGAAACTATATAGTCGAGGCTGATTCATCAAAAGGGAAGATATCAAAGCTGTTTGGAATGATGATGGGCATTTGAACTGGAGGCAGCAAAGGGGTCTTGGGAGTTACAAAACATTGAGAGAAGGCCAAGGAAGAAGTTCATTGTACAAACCAACGTGGACCAGGTTGTGAAAGACCCTGAGGGATCTTTATTGCTTTCAGTTACTGTCTCTATTAGAAATTAACCCATATTTTATTCAATAAGATCAGTATGAAATATTTGTATGAATTTAAAGTATAGACTGTGTTGCTTCATTGTGACTGTGAACCCCACACAACGTAGAATCACCCCCCGGGAAGTGTTAGTCTCAATCAAGGATTAGATTAGGTTAGCCCTTGAGCATATCTGGGGAATCTTCTGGATGATGTTAATTGACGTGGGAAGAACTGCCCAACTGTGTGGGGTTCCATCTGGGCATGGTATTCTGGGCTGAGTGCAGGCATGTGTGCTTGCATGCATGTATTGCTCTCTGCGCTTGACTGTGAAGGTACGAAATGTGATTAGCTGCTTCCAGTTCATCCACCTTGACGTCCCTGCAATGGAGGTCTGTAAGGTGGAACTGGGAGCCCAGGAAACATTTTATACCTTACATTGTTTCATCAGGATATTTTTTAAAAATCACATCAACAGGAAGTGAAACAGAAATAGGGCTTCCAGATTATTAGATAATGAGTTAAGTATGTATGTTAAGGGTGTATTGCCCTTACCAAAAAACTTTTATGAAACATTTTTAGCCTTTGTTGATGCCCCCTGCACCACCTGCTTATGTGCTGGTGCCCAACAAGACCTGTTCTCCCTCTCGTTTATGTCATTGCTTCACCTGCTCACAAATATGTACTTCTCTCTCTGAAATTATCCTAGACTTAGCATCTTCCTGCTTCTAGACTTTGATGAGCATCCCACATGCAGTACGACCTCCTCCTCTTCTGTGAATCCACCATCACCATTCTCCATTAACCGTTGCTCTACACATGGCTCCACGCCTCTTCTGCTTCTGCTCTTCGGAGACCTTGAAATCCTTTACTTCCTGCTGAATCCTGTTCCTTCTTCTTCTCAGGTCTCATACTAATTGTCATGTCCCTTTGGTGTTTACAACTGTGTCTCTTGGATTTGATTTCTCTTCCCTCCAAAGCCACAACATTTTACATTTCTTCTGGTTAATTTTAACAGACTCCATTTCCTCCAGCTCTTAAGCCCCTTTGTCCTTCTCTACCAAGGACTCAGTAGTTCAAAGTTAATGACCTCGGCAGTATTTAAGTGGTTCTCTACTTTTCAGTGAAAAACTTTGCTGCCCTGTCCTGGGCCTTTATCCCTTTTCCTCTTTTAAACTGCAAAATGCAGTTAAGTATTACTTCAGGCTTCAAACACTATGGGCAAATACTGCCCTCCAACCTCCTCTTTTTCTAGGATCCCTCTTGCCATTTGTCCCTTGACTGCCACAAGACTGAGTTTCCTTAACTTTCCATGTTTATGATTCAGTTTAGTAAAACATATCTTTCATTACACTTCCTATGAGGCTGCCAAGAAATGAGAAAATCCCAGAATCACAGCAAGTTATTCATGTAGGGATTCTCCTCCTTGGTGAAAGGTTGTGGGTGCTGACCCATGTAATCACCGGCCCTGCTTTTGCCATCTTCAGAGTTCCTCACAGATCCGCCAGCTTGTGTTGAGTGATGAACACAGTGTCTGGAAACGCTCTTGGAGGCTTGAGTGTGGCCTTACAGTGGCAGAACCCACTTCTACTGGTGACACTGGCCACATGCCCTAAGTAGTCATGGAGGACAATTCTGTACCTGACTGCAGTTGAGTAGCCAGGCTGTCTGTGTCCCTGCTGTAATCTTTTAGTTTCTCAAACTCCCCTGTGAGCTGTACAAGAGCAGGGAGTCTGTCTTGTTTATTCTGCTGTCCCTATGTTTAGCATAGTACCTGATACACAGAATGGATGATAAAAATGCTTGCTAAATTATACCAACTTTTACATTTCTTTCTTTTGTAGAAGTGAGGGTGACCTTGTCATCAGCCCAGTGTTTGTGAGTTTGAAATTGTTATATGTGGTAGATTTTTTCCTAAAGTCTAAATGCAACTTTTCTCTTGATTAACTTCAAATGCCTCATCACACCTGCATTTGCTCTAGGCAGGCATTTAGTGGTCCATTATATCTGCCACGCTGATTGTCTTAAATAACAGCTTCACACTCTGACAAGTTGACTCACTTCTCAGAGATGTGAGGCTGAGTGCTCTGTGGTTCTGATCTCAGGGAAGCAACGTTGTGACGATTTTCTTCACAAAGACAGGTCGATGCAATCTTATATCTGAGCGGTGTTTGATTTTCAGCATTGTATCCATTAATTTCATGTTGATTTTTTAAAATGATGCTGAATTTCATCAGTTTTGATGGGTTATTTTTAACAGGCGTGATATCTGTGTCTTGGGGTTGCTAAAATTAAGTCTGTCTCCTGTTGCTGAGCTCAGCCAGCTTTCTGATTGCAGGACTCTCTCTGTATTGCACTGAGATACAATTGCAGGATATCAGGAGACAGGCTGCTAAAAAAGGTTTTACTCTCAATTTGGCTTCTATCAGATTCAGTGCCACGTATTGTCCAGATAAGAAAGGCCTATGTTGCTCCTGTTGTTTGACTCCAGGTGAGCATATTAAACTCTCATGGTGGTCCTGGAGCCGACTTGGTGTGGAAGCCCACGTTAGAAGCATAGCCTCAACCCTTGGCTCATCTCTCAGCAAGAACAGAGAGCCATGCTCAGAGCTGTTTCATTGCCTGATTTGGAGTACAGATGAAAGGCTTATGGGGAATTCCAGTGACAGGCTTCTGATACCTTTATTGCATGGCAGATAGTGTCCTTATTCTTTCAAAATAAAAGCACGAACCCTAGAAATAGTGACCTCTAGACATAGATGGGGATTATCCCGTTTCTTCATAGGAGTGAAGAGTTATGGGTACCTATCTTCAGATCAAAGGGCAGTAGCTGCTGCCTCTTAGGCCTGTGAGTACGAAAGCTGTGTATTCACAAGGCCTCTGTTGGATTGGAGACATTCAGTCGTCCACAGTGGCATTTGTTTTAGAGCAACCCAAAGGTCAGTTTGGTGACTTAGGAGAAGACAAGAGAGAGAATTACGCTGGGTCGTTCAACATAGTGCATGCTTGAGATATAGGTTGATATAAGCCCTGGAAAGTTAGTGGAAAGAAAGACCAGAGCTAGGAGTGTAGCTGAAAAGTGCTCTTTATAATGCAGGGACTGGGGGATAGTATGTAGAGGGAGCTTGCTCTGGGCTAACGGGGCAGGAGTTGGGACTTTGAAGGATAAACACATAGATGGAGGAGCAAAGTGAGCAGAGGACCTGGGCAGACTTGCCCTGTCTCAGGTGGTTGTCAGTTGTTTTTGTTTTGAAATGGTTGCCACTGTGGCCCAGGATGGCCTTGAACTCATAGGAGTCTTCCTTCCTTAGCCTCCTGAGTGCTGAGATGACAAATATGTGTCGCCTCTTGCTGAGGTGGGTTTTATTTGTTTGTTTTGGGGGAGAAACAAGAAAAAAACAAGGCATTTTTCCTAGGGTTCTTGTCCTAGGCAGTATTAAGGAACAGGGTTGTGCACAGCCACAGTAACCTTTGTTGTGGCAAGGAGTCTGTACCCATAGCTCTGGACTCAGGGGCGGAGGGAGCTGACAGTGCAGGGGTAGAGGGAGAGACCGGCTCAGGTCTGGCCCACCAGTGGAGCTGAGTAGAAACAAGAGGTCAGCAAATAAGCTTTGAGGGGCAGGAGGCAAAGGAAGTGTGGAGCTGTGTGTGGCCAGAGCAGCACAGGTGGACCTGAAGGGGAAGCAGTGTGTGCTTCACACCGGGAATCCAAAGACTCAGTGTGTGCACCTGTGCTGTAACCCCTGCTGCAGAGGCACACACTTAAGGAAGCCCTGTGGGTGATGTCCTTAAAGAGCCCTCTGGGTTAGGGAAGAGGAGAAGATGAAGAGGTCCTGGGGCCAGGCTGAGATCATAAATCATGGACTCATAAAAGTGCCAGTCTTTGTTTGTTTGTTTGGTACTGTTTTAGGGCTTTGCTCCTAGGTGAAGATTTCAGTAGTTGTGGGAAAAAGCATGGTAGTATCCGGAAACAAAAGCTATTCGATTAAGTTAGCAAATATAAGAACTGTATTGGTGGCCTTTAGGCTCCAGGAAGTGACTGGATGCCTGGTCTTTATCCTTCTTCACTTGTCTACAATCCAGGGACTGGACAGCTTGAGCTCTTGTCCTCTGACTCTTTATGAGGGTCAGTTATTGGAGAATAGAGGTCAGGAGGCTCCCTCCCTGCCAGGTCGCTGGGCCTGCCCGTTTCTTAAAGGCCATCGTTCTTGTCAGGCAGCTGACCCATAGCTGCCACCCCCGGTATCAGCTGCTTTCCGGGATGCTCTTGGGTCCTAGACCATGGCAAGGGCTCACCTCTCTTCTGCACACCATCCCCTGATGATTTCTAAGATCGTTGGCAAGCCTCCGTAACTTATTTCCTTGGTAATCTCCTAAGTGCCTAGTGTGAACAAACCATCTGTTTCGTGCCAGAATTTGAAAGAGGATCCCTGGGAGAAAGGATGTTTCCTTCAGGTCTCCACACTCACGGTATCTACGCCCGCAGCAGACAAAGGCTTATGAAAGAACACGTTCCTTTACTATGAATGTTACTGTCTGGTTTTTATTCTGGGTTTTCCTTTGCTTGTTTTACTTAAACAGGAAGGTAGTTGGGACATTTTGATTGCACTGTTTGTTGATTGGTTAGGAATTGTAGTTTGAATACCATTACATTCCTGATGATTAGGGACTTTGAGTGCAGCATCAGGGCCAGCGTGCTAGAAATGACCATAGCTCTAAGTTCTGCATTGGCTTATAGAGCAAATTGTTTTACTGGAATTAAATTCTTAAAATGAAGTGTTGGAATGATTTTTTTTTTTTTTGTCATGGATTGGATGCCGGTCCCTTGTATTTGATGACGATAAGATCTGGCTCCTGTGGCTCACATTTTCCCAGCACTTGCGCAATGAACCGTCCTCGCCAGCATGCATGTGACCTGTTTAACTCTTGGAGAGAGAGAGAGAGTTCTACCCGTCATGTCCATTTCTGTTGTGCACAGTGACAGTGTTAACAGTGATAGTGATAACAGAGACTTGAGGAAATGTGAGCCAGGTAAACAATTCTTGTCTTCATTTGTAGACACATTTGGGGAGATTCAGTGGGCTTGAGTTTTGACAGCAGTATCTGATTAGAAACGCTTTTCTGGAACCTTTAGGATGAAATGGAACCGAAGTTCAGAAATTGCTGGTAAAAACAAAATGGGGGGGGGGAATTGCTGTAGCTAGATTTGCGTTTCATATTTCTCTCGCTTTGTTCTAGTTTATTTTCTGGTAAAGAAGGGTCACTTGAAAATGGGTCCACGGAGAGTGAGGGGACTTCATTCTACTACTGTGCTAGCTTCTTAGGGTGGCCACGACAAACTACAGTTGTCTGGGTGTCTTAAAACAAAAGAAGTTTACCGTTTGCTTTCATACAATTTTGGAGTCTCAACATTCAGAATTGGCATGTTAGAGGGGGTGCTGTCCGCTCAGTGCCTCCAGGCAAGGGTCTTTTCTGCCCGCCTCCACATTCAGTGAGCCCTGAGGTACCACCATTAATGCTTCCTTCTGTCTGTGCTTGTCTGGTGCCAGTAGCATTGTATTAGAGCCCACCATCATGACCATATCTCAAGTTCTATCTTTAAAGGCCTTTTTTCTAAATTGCATTAGAACCTCAACATATCCTTCTTGAGGAACACGGTCCCACCTAAGATAATTGCAGGAGGATTTACTGCCCTAGTTTCTTGTGTTTTTCTCCCCCCAGTAACAGACGTGGGAAACTGATTTTTTTCATTGATTTTCTTCAGTGTAGCTTAATTCATTACCTTTCAATTTATCCTATTTTACTTTCTTCCCTCACCATGGCCTATAGATGACCTACTTTCTGTTTTCATGGGAACTGAGGGTCTTAGGATCTGATACCACTTCTGCTACTACTAGACTTGGAGATTTTGGCATCTGTCTAATATTTATCACATCCTATAGCCCATGTGGTCTGCTTCTCTATCACCCATTGATCAGAAGCTCGGTGGTTTCATGCATTGACTTTCTCTTCAGCGTAGAATTACATTACCCTTGGGTGTTTTGAGTACCTGTCATGTGACACAAGTCCATTTCCTTCAGAGTGTCATCATCATGTATGTATGTGACAAGAAAGCACAAGGTAGCATTCAATGAGTTCCCTTGGTGCTCAGAGTAGGCTAGAATGGCCAAATGTGAAAACTGAAGAGAATGGAGGTAGATGGTGTGCATCTTGTGACAGAGATGAAAGGAAAGAGGAGCACTGCTGTGAGGTCCTAATGTCCTCGTACACTCAGAAGGATGTGAAGCATTTAGATTTATATGTAGAAATTAAGATGAATTAGAATGTACCCATTATAAGCTGAACTTCCTTGTTTTTATAAAAATAACTGTCAGAAATAAAAAGACTAGTAAGAAGCATGGCGTGAGGTAACATTTGTCAATCCCTTTGGCTCATTTTCAAATCTGCTTTTTCACTCAATCCGTTCAGTACATCTTGGCTGAAATATATGAAGAAGCCCTGCCTTACAGCTCCATGTAATTAGAAAAAGAAGGTGCATTTAAATAGCATCATCAGATGATTAGTTATAGGATTTTTGTAGTAATTGATACTTTCATTTCTCATTCCTAAAACAAATGTATGCACATGTCTATGAGCCAAGAGTTTAACCACAGCTTTCCTGGGCTCTTTTTGTTCAAGGCTTATGAACCTTCAGATGTCAAGATAAGGCTACAAAATCATTTAGGGGCCTCACTGGAAAGACTGTGGGCAGGAAAGTCTCCACGCAGCTGCAGGACTAAGGACTCTGGCTCCTGATGGCTACGAGCTGGAGGCTACCCCCAGTTTCAGAGGCCATTTTCCTTTTTTGAGGCCACCTGTTTTTCTGTTATGCAGACTTCCCAGCCTGACTCTTTGCTTCATTTTTAGAACTATTTGGCCAGCAGGATAGAACATTAAGCAGCAGCCCGGCAATGGCATCCCAGCATGGTTTTTAAAGGTTAGTTTCAATGCGGAACTGGAAACCACAGGAGTGATATTTTCATATTTGTTACAATTCAGTGGTTTATATTATTCCTTGATTAGATCATCTGTCTATGTGTGAAGTGTTTCATTGCGTATATTATTTATACAAGTTGATGGCTTTCTCTGTGGTGTTTTTATACACGTATATAAAGTGTTCTGGCTACACCGTTCCCCTCATCATGTGTGCAGTTTCCGCACTCCACCTTCACGCTGGTCACTGTGGAGTCATCATCTGATTATCCCCTCTTCTAGTAAGATTTGAACTTTTCTGAAATCCTCATGGTTGTGTTTATCTTCCTCCCCATATGCATAATTCCTATCAATGTCTTCTGTAGCAGTAGATTAGTACTTAGCAATTTATTTACTTAAACTTGTATGTATCATGGAAGGGTTTTATTTCTCCTTTGACTCCAAAGGAAGGCTCTGCTAGGTGTATTTGTCTAGGTTGATGGTGCCTCTCTCACGTCTTGAAGTATGTCATTTCAAATCATTTTGGGTTGTAGGGTTTGTACAAAAGAAACTTATCAGATGAGTTTGCCTTTATTTGTCAGTTGGTACATCTCTCTCGAAGCTTTTCCTATTGCTTTTTGTCCTGTCTTCTTAGCACTGGAGCTATAATGTGACATGAAGAGACTCTTCTCTGGCCGTGTCTGTGACATCCTAAAAGCCTCCTGGACCAGATGTCCATCTTGTTCCTAATACTCAGAACATTTTCTATGACCTACTCAGGACACTTGGTCTGTCCAGCAGACAGGACCTTCCACCCTCCGGTTTTCCAGGATGCCACATTGAAGGGCCTACCTGTACCTGCTCCTCATCCCGGCACACTCATCTTTGGTAATAACAGTATTTTCTTCCTAGACACCTGCCTTCTCACCTCCCCCAAGGAACAGATGCCTGACGTCTCTGGGATGACAGTACATGGAATGCCTTTCCAGCCACACCTCTCACTGAGTGTGGACCCACCAACACCTAGCTCTCCCCTTCCCCACATTGCCCTATACCTGCAGGAAGTAGCCAGACTTGAGTCAACGTTCTCTTTTCCTAGAGAGCCTAAATTGTTGGTCACAATTATCACTTCAATTTCCTGTCATCCCTATATCCAAAGAGTCTAGAATGTTAAGTTGGGAGCGTAGCCCCCAGCCCCTTGTATCCATCCCAGTCCCAGGCCTGAGAGTTGTATTGGTCTGGACTCCAAATCCCAGCATGCCAGGCCAGGACCCTTCCCACAGGGTATTTAAGTGTTCCTCCCAGAAGGGGACCCCCCCCCCAGTGGTTGCACTTGTGGCCTCCAGGTTCCTCCTCAGGACCACCCAAGAGTGCAGGAATCCCATTAAATCAGGATATCTTTAAATTTGGCTTGTGATTTAGCTTGATTGTGATTTTTTGCATTGGCAGAGAGCTCTGAGTAACAATACTCAGAACATTTTCTATGACCATTTTGTTCAACTTGTTTTCTATGTGTTTAGATTATGCCTTTCTCCTTTTTATGCTTACTTATGCTTATAAATCACAAGTTTTGTTTTTGAATGGTACCCTAGTAGCCTTATACTTATACTGTGTTATTTTTTAATTCCTGTATGTATGAATATCATACATGTAGTCTTTTTTCCTTTCCTACAAACCTTGGTGTTCTGACTTTCTATCCAGTCTATTGGTGAGGCTTTCAATTCAGCTTAAAAAAAAAACAAAAACACAAAACTTGTTGAATTTTTCATTTATAACATTTCAGTTTGAGTTTTTGTTTATTCTGAATTTCCATCTGTCGAAATCCTTTTGTATCCTACACTGACTCTTATTCTGTAAGCTCCTTATTTATATCCTCATAAGGTATTTATCTGTATCTACTTGTAATCTTTTCTGTCATTTTTATAGTCATTATTATTTTAGTCATTATTATTATTTTTATTTTTGTAGTCATTATTATTATAATCATTTACTGTGGAATGATTACCATTTGGAAAAATCATTTTGCTCTTTATCATTTTCTTGTGTTTCTGTGTTGGAATTTGTTAATTTGAGGCCAAATTGTTGACTAAAACTTTAATTTCATCTCTTCTTTTAGTTGAAACAAGGGCTGGCAAGGTTGAGGTACAGTTTGTAGCACTCGGTTAGGGATGTAGTCAGCTTAATGCCCACCACCGCCTTCAAGGCAGAAGTGGATTCCCAGCACCACCCAGAAGAGAACTCAGTACAGTACAAGCTGGGTAACCCACAGCTACAATAACATCAGAGGAAAAAGACTGGAGATAATACTGAGCTAGCTAAGAAGATATTAAATGAAATCAGTACAGGAAAATAATACTAGAAAAAGAGGAGAAAATAGAGGAGAAATAAGTGAAAGAAGGGAATAATGAAAAGACAAAGAAGATGCAACTTGAAACAAAGAATAGTGATTTCTATGCTGCACAAGTCTATTTACTGACTCCTTAATTCTTATTGTCCATTGTACCATGTATGTTTAACAATCAGCTGTCCTGAAGATGGGGACGGGAAGGTTCGTCATTGGCTGAAACCCTGTGCAGGACAGACAACAGACAATAGGAGTCAAATATTCCTTTCTCACCATGGAAATATTTTAAGTCTGTTCTTAAGCTTCCTTAGTATTTAAATAATCCTGACGAGAGGGTGCATATCAGTCTCATAATTAAGATTTCTTTGAAGCAGCAATTACAATTATTCAGAAGATTGAAAATGTATAGTTCAAATCTCAGCTGGCATTTAGGCTTTCTGTGAAGAGTGTGCTTAGATAAGAAGCAAGAAATTGGTCTCCATTGAATTATTTGATTGGAAGAGATGATTGGAATGTTACTAATGAAAAATTGCAACCTAAGGCGGGCACATTATTTTACATTGTGTAACTCTAATAAGCTATTATTACAGCGTCACTAAAAATATAAGCAATGCACCAGGAAGATTTAATTTCCCCATCATCCATCTGTTGAGCACCAAGAGTGGAGGAGCTGATTTCAGCTGCAGACAAAGTCAAGGACTGTCTAATCCTCTGTCTACTGTCTGTACACTGTCTGTATACTGTCTAACCCTCTGTACACTGTCTCACCCTCTGTACACTGTCTGTACACTGTCTGTACACTGTCTGTACACTGTCTAACCCTCTGTACACTGTCTCACCCTCTGTACACTGTCTGTACACTGTCTCACCCTCTGTACACTCGCGGTTTTCATATTTGGGTGTTCATGAAAAGAGCAATTTCGAATATGACTATCACCAAGTCTGTAGCTCATATCTGCTATTTCTTTTAAAGAAACCAAAGGTTGTGATGGCTTTTCTTATGACTACGTAGATGCTGTATTTTTTTAAAGACGTATTTATCTTTATTTTATGTTCATTGGTATTTTAACTGCATTGAGCGTGTCAGATCCTCTGGAACTGGAGTTACATACAACTGTGAGCCACCATGTGAGTTCTGGGAACTGAACCCAGGTCCTCTGAAAGAGCAGCCAGTGCTGTTGCCATTGAGCCCTCTCTCCAGTCCTCCCTCCCACCCCCCAGATGCTGTCTTAAAACCAGAATACTCTTCTAATTTGTAGAGTATGGATGTTTACATAATACTACATATAAGCTATCAACATGCAGGTTGAAATTACATGATAAGATGGGTACCATGGAAATTCAGTAATCAATTGAATGGTAGACATGCATGTGTTTACTGTTTATAACTCTTCGTCACTCTGTTAACCGAAGATCCTGCATCCTATAGCTGGTCATCTTGCATGGCCCTCCCTGGAATTCTTGGTTTGTTTGAGTAGGTAGTTGTATAACAATTAGTATATGACTTTATAAATAAACTTTTAAAAAAGAATTTTTAGTCTTGATTCCTGTTTTCTTTAACACCAGGAGGTATATGCTTGTGGATATTTTTTAAAAATTTTTCTATGTAATAATAATGAAAGTCAGTTGGAGTTTGAGGGTGAGAGACGTGTAAGAAGACTTCCCATTTTATAAACAGAGGTAAGACGGTGCATACTGTGAGAGACCCTCTGTGAACGCTGCGCTATTGCTATGATACCATCAAGGGTTAAGCATCATCAAGGTGGCACCAAATACTGCCCTCTTCTTTGGTATAACTTCTGCTGTCATCTGTTAGTGGTTGGAATATTGGCTCGAGATTCTTAAAGTGTGCATTATAGTATATGATGGTACTACATGGAATTCAGCATGTACTGCTGACTGGGGACTTGTCTGCTGAGTCGAATATTGAGATCTTTTCATGGAAGGAAAAACATCTAAAAAGAGATAAGATCTTAGATATGAAATCTGTGAGGCACGAAGTGTACAGAAGTCAGAGCTCAGATCAGTGAGAAAGCAAGCATTTTGTACTCCAAGGGATATCTTGCTGTTAGTGTCTCATTCATTGCTACAGCTGGCATAGGAGAAGGATAAAGAATTTGACTGTGTTTATGAAGGAGAGACCTTCAAGTCTCTAGTGGAGCTGGTCTCCACTTCACCTTTAAAGGGTGATGCCAACTTTAGGATTGATTAAATACATTGCTTTGAGCTTCTTCCTGTCTTAACTTGGCAAAACTGAGCAGATAGAATGAAGCTTGTCAGGATATTGATCATGATTTCCATGAGGATGGAGGGAGGGACTCAGTCAGAGGAGAGATGGTTCAGAACATTGTGATTTAGGGAGTTCTCAAGAGTATTGTGAGTCTTTATTGGCTGGGTAGTAATTCGACTCCGAAGGCTAGAGTAAATGCCACCTAAGAGGATCCGTTCAGGCCCATTGCAGGCACCATATACAGGATGTGTGGAGCGTGGAAAGCCCAAGATTAGACAGGTGATAGGCTAGGACTGAGAGTTGTGAAACCTGTTGGCTTTAGGTCTGCCTTTCATGTGTGCTGTTTCTGTGGCCTAGGCAGCATGGAGAACAGAAATGTCACCGACAGGCACAGCCCAAGTCAAACCATCTATGAGGATTCCGGGGAAAGCACTGGGCTTAGCCCTTGGGACCTGAGGAGCAGCCCTGCCTCCCCCATGAATATGGACTCTGGACATATGAGCAAGGTCCTCGAGCTCTCAAGACACAGTCATAGAAACTTACCCTGAAGGCTCCTCCCCAGCCGTAAAAATGTTTTGTATTACCTGATTTATTGCATTCAAGTACTCATTCTAAGTGCTAACTTCCATAAGCTGCCAAGGAGCAGTCTCTCAGGGCCCCAATATGATGAAGTATGATAAATAGATGATTCATTTATAATTAACTGTGTGTATCACCATACCAATAGCCCTCGAGCTCCAAGTTTCTCATAAAAGTTTTTCTCCCTTAGGTAGGCTTTCACTCTCAGAATTTTGTCTGCATCTTTAGTTTGGAATATAAAGTTTGTGGTATCTCAGTCTCTTCAAAAGATTATTACCCTGCCAAAAGGAATGTGCTTTGTTTTGTTTGGTGGTTCGCCTTTGCTTGGTCATGATGTTACCAATAGCAGAATATATACATAAAGCACTTAATAAATCTGGATGAACAAGTAACCAGAGCATATACTTCAGTTCACACCAGATGATTATGAGCTGTCAAACATTACACCATGACTTAGATAAAGGTTTGGAATATTACTATGTCAGAACTGCCCTGTGTTAACTTTGTTATTGTTGTAAATCTACAAAGGTGTGACTGACGGGACCAATCTCAGTAAAATGCCATAAGAAAAGAAAAATGTTAGGGCTGACTCAGAACCCTGTAACATTCATTCTCAACACCAAAGAGGAAGTATCGCTTTGCCGAGATCAGGCTTTGAGTTACTTATCCAGAATCCAGAATAATGCCTCCTAATTAGAAAAGGAGGAAGTGAAGAAAGTGTACTCAGGAATGATAATGGTCCATTATACCGAGAACAAAGGGCTTTGTTAGTTTTCTGGCCAGAAAGAAATGATTTTTGAGATGAAGACCTTCTGAGATCTAGGAGTTGAATTCTGTTCTAGCCAGAAACAAGAGAACTAGAAAACAAGCTCGGATGAGGAGGAAGAGGATGGGCACAGTACACGTGGTTGGGGTGGGGGAAAGGAGGAGGGAAGGAACAGGGTGGGGGAGAAGCAGCCCACAGCAAGCCCTCACCTCCAGGAGCAGTGCCCAGGGGGCTCTGACATTTTTACTGGGAACTGAGTTGGTGGTCACAGTGGAGTCTCACTGTCAGCGTTAGGGAATGCTGCTGTATTTTCTATTCTGTAAGACCCTGTATCAGAATCCAGCTAGGAGATAACTGGACGTTGATCAATTGCAGATATTTGTAGAAACACAGTGAGTTATATTCCCATCCCCCCACAAACAGAATGTTTTTAGTTGTTCTGAAGAAATGAACTGAACACATGGATGCCGCAGAGAACATTTGCATTTTATGACTAAAACTCTGAGAGATACCTCAGCCACTTAGTCCATATTCATTGGTTGGGAAATGTGTCAGAAACTTTGGAGCTACAATCAAGATGGTCGTGGTTATCTATTGTAGGAAAGTATAATTCTGTCTGCTGCTACATGTTCCTTATATGATCATGTCTGGGAATGACCTCGGGAATGACCCGTCTCTCTGGAAAGGTGGGATCTCAGGACTGCCCACACTAGTTGAAACCAGACTCCTTTGCTTCATAAAATTATGCTCAGAGAAGTCACAGAAACCAGTGTCAGCATGGGTAACCGAGGACAGCCTAAGGTGACTGGCTAGTGACTGTGCTGTTCCCGTCAGCTTGCCATTCCATTCCCAGCCTAAGGCATGCCCTGCTTCAAAGACCTGTAGTAGGAGTGAGATGTGAAGGACACTGTCAGATGGGCCCAACCTCCACACTGTGTGATCTCTATCCTTCCTCTCAGATGCTAGATTTCACCCTGAGGTATTGGCTACTGGGAGGAGGACTCTTTTGTGGGCAAGATAACCATGGCGATAACGATAACTGTGTGGATTGATAGGACCTCACCTCTGCGACACATGCTGAACTTAGACACTTTGTATGCATGATCTCATCTGATGCCTTCTGACAGGGTGGAGGGGTGCCGTCATTCTCTCCTACCAGACTAATGATGTCATCGAGACTCTCCCACCTCTGTCTGTGGCCGAGGAAGAGGTGGCCACTTGTCTCGTCTTTTTTTCTCTGTGTGTGTGGAAGTGTCAACAGCCTCTGTGCCTGCCAGCTGCTCCAGGCTTTAGTTTATGGTAAATACTTACTAAATAGCAGTTTCTACTCTGAAGAGGCTTGTGCTTCCGGGACTCTCCCTGTCTGTTGGCTGATGTGAGTGCCTCTTCCTCCCTTAGGTGCTGAGGCATGACCGTGCAGGCCCCTGTTTGTCCTTCAGCCTCACTCTTCTGCTTTTTACTTTGTCATTCCTGGCTCTTTGCTTTTGCAGCTCAGCACTCCTGCTCAGCTTCTGCCCTTGGGTGCCACTGTCTTCATGACATTGCTGTTGTGGTGACTGGTCCCTAGGCTCTTCCCAGGCCAGGGTTAGCTTCTCTCTTTACCCTTTTAGATTCTCCTGTAAAGTTAGCAGCTGTTGCGGTGTCAGCTCCGAGGGGCTAGCCAAGTGGGTGTTGATGTTATTTGATCGCCCCTTCATTTAGTGGTAGAGCCTCTTTCTGGGTAGACTGAGTTTGTTCTCTGAGGAGGCATGGCTGCTGTGTGAAGTGGAGCATTGGTAGAGTGCTCCATTGCTCCATCGAGTGCTGGTTGCAAGCAAAATAGTCTATTATCTCCTGAGTACTTACTATTTATATGCCATCTTTTACCAAAAGAAACAATGATGAAGTTCCTTAGGATCTGGAGCTAGCAGACATTCCATATTTTACCAATGATATTCACTTAAACATCTATATTTTGTCATTTTAGCTCTCTAGTTTTAAAGGAATTACCCTTCCTTCCAAAACAAAATTTGACCTGCTGCTGTCATATGGGAACTTAAGATCCATGAGAAACTAAGGTCTTAGTTTTAGATTCCAGCCCTGTACGGATAACACTTTGTCACTAACAAGCAGCTGGATGCAATGGTCCTTTATGTTGACTCTGGAGAAGGTAGCCTAGATGTAAATATTCCTTGTTAGCTTATACTTGCGGTACCTCCGCTTCTTCCCGTGTGAGATGGAGCTGTTTCTGTGGGAAACTAAGAGTTGAGGATCTGAAATGTTCTTACGGTGTTGGCTATACACTCACGGCCTCTGGGTCCTCAGTATGCCCTGGATTCGTAAGGGGTTTGCGAGTTGCTCTGACAGGGGAGTTGTTCTCAGAACCCAGAGTTAAGTGCAGAGAGATTTACTGGAACAGCAAACCCCAGTTGTGCTTTATTTTCCTTGGAAGTTTCAGCTCTAGCCTCTAGTGCGTCAGTGCATGGAGCATGTTCTACTCTGATTTAGCGACTAGGTTTTCATGGACGATTGTCCTCTTGCTGATGTTCTTTCTGCATGTCTAATAGTGGTTATTAGATGAGAAGGGGACTCAGCAATTCCATACGAATTGACTTTAAATTCTGATCGCCAAGTATAATATCTTAAGACATTCTGCATGTGGATTCACTACAATCTGTATATTGCCAAACACACAGATTTGGAAGTTATGAAATGGGCCATTTATTAGGAGGAGACTACAAATGCTAATTTTCCAATAAACTTGTTCTTAGTTTTAAAGACATTAAGTCATAGTTGTGATGAATTCTTAAAATATGAATTACATCTTTCTTTTCTAAATTCTATAAATAAAACCATTATTATGAAACCATTTAAGAACTATCATGCATATCCTGAAAGTTGTTTAAATTGTTTAGAAACTGATATACTTGGCTTCTTTTTTAGTCCAGGGAAATGTAAACTGTTCAGCCCCTGACACTGATGCTAAGAAAGTAGTTCAAATTTTTACTTCCAAGTTACACTCTTTGATGCATTTGAACAGGTATTTTCTTTCCTTTTGTGTTGGGTGAATATAATCTGCTAATGTTTTATGTGGTGCCGTCCGTGCTGGGCACACAGTCCCCTGTCTGCTGTCCTCCAGGCTCTGACTAAGAGGTTTCCAGAGTTTTGCACACCAGGCCTGAGTGAGAATATGTGTTGTTTTTAACAACTTGTCTACATTTAGTTCAATCTCTGGTCTTCAGTTGCTTCTCAGGCAGCAAGAGTCTTTTCCTGGCACCTTGGTGTAAAGCCTTGTGGAACTCCACGCCTGTCATTCCTGTTCCCTGACTTTCAGATGGTCTGGACCTTGCAGTGGCAAGCCATGATATGTGGATCCTGGATCCTATGTATTAACTGACTCTACTGTTCAAATATTATATTTCTTAATTGCAGGGTTTAGGTTAAAGACCTATTTCTTAAGGCCAAGTGTCATGGTGCATATTTGTACTTTTAGAACTCAAGAGGCAGAGGCAGGCAGATTGCTGCAAGTTCAAAGCTAGATTGTTGTTCAAAGAAGTGCTCTGCATGGTGGGCTTGCATTGTAAGAACCTGTTCAAAAGACAAAGAGAGAAAAGAAGGAAGAAATCAAAACAAACAAACAAACAAACAAAAAAACCCATCCTATTTCTGAGACACTTTTCTTCTTGTCCCAAAATTCTTTTAGAATTGCTGAAGTAGCATCTAGAACCTAGTGTATACCTCTACTGACTGTATACTACTCTCTATTCAAGCTTTGGTCTGTTTTTTACATCTTTTTAAAAATTTTGCTTTTGACTTTTTCTGAAGTTACACAGTAATTTTAAATTACCCTAAAGAGAATGATTGGTAGGGACTTACCTCCCACTAGCTGCTAGGGCACTGTTAGCTTTGAAGACTGTCTGCCTTAGTCGGTACTACATGAAAAGTGTGTAACTAGATCCCCTGAGGCATGTTTGTTTGAATGTCTCTCAGTGATCTGAAGGAGAAAGGGGAGGGCAAGGGGAATGGGAGCTAGTATCAAATTCACTTTTCATATAGTGTTATTTTATGTAAACCACTGGATACCAGGGTATGAGTGCATCAAAGTTCTTTTTAAATTACAAGTGCTTTGTATATGAAGCTGATAGTATTTGCCTGTGATTCACAGCATGACAGCAAGGGTGTGTGCATGTGTGTGTTGATGCATGTATGTGTTGATGTATGTGTGTGTGTGCACTCGAGTATGTACATGTTTACATGTGAGTTGATGTATATGAATGGTCACCGTTATATGATGATGTAGCTTAGGCTGCATTGTTGAAGTATACATATTTATTTTCTACTCCTACCCATTTGGTTTCTCAGGGATGGTCAGTGTTTGCGTCACTGAAAGTTCCCACTTGCTTCTCTCACAGTGTATGTAGACTATGGTTATAGTCATTGGTCATGAATCATAACAACAATAAAAAATACAGCCAAGCAGTGCCAGGAATGATGTGGTATCTCTAATGTCTAGTTTTCATTTCTTCTGAGGTAGGGCATTGGCTTCCTATCATAATTCTGACACAATCATTTTAAAATAGGAATTACATATTGGAAAAATACATATTCACTTTTATAAATGATCTTTTTTTTCCTGGGTTTGGTTGAGTATATCGATCAAGGTATATTGTTTTTATTTCTAGATTATTACTTTTTAATATATCCTTAAAATATAAGCTGCTACTAACAAATATCTATTGATCCAGTGTGTCAGACTTTTACTATAATATATTGTCTTGTTAGTACTGTTAATGGTTACTGAGAAATGATGAGTAAACCAAGGCACAGAGGGCTTAAGGATGGGGCAGTAGTAGCAGCCAGCAGCTACTGTACTGCAGACACATCCTAACGTTCCTTTCCCTGCTAGCCATTTTAAGCCTCTCTGTATTAAAGCTTGCAAACACTGTGAACATCGCTTTTTTTATAGGTGGGGGTGCATAGCCCACCTGACCAGTGCCAGAACCAGGTCCCAGCCCCAGCCGTCTGTTGCCCTCTAGAGTAGAATAGTGGTTTTATTTGCTTCTGTCTATGATAAAGTTTTTCTTATTTTTAGATGGTGATCGAAAAGTGATTTATTTCTATTTAGTGACCCCTTTAATATTGGTTTTGCCCTTAGGACATTGTGCAGTGTCTAAAGTTATTTTTGCTTCTCACAGGGAAGGAAAGGGTACGACTGGCATGTACTAGAGACCAAGGGTGCTCATAGACACATAAAGAAGCTTTCGGTGATTTAAGGTGACATATCTTTAAGTTCACCCATAGAGTTGGGTTTTAGGTTCCGTGTAGTGCTGTGTCTGGGCGTCTTCGTGGTGAATAATACTCTTTGTGAGTGAGTGGGGTATTAGAGTGATGTCATAGAAGATGACTTGTGCCAGAATTGAGAACACAGTAGGTAATGTACTCACAGGAGAGGCAGGAGCATGAGTAATTCCTGTCTCGTGAGAAAGGATGTAAGCTGGTTTATGATGATGATGTAATATTTGGGTGCTTGATTTATCATCCCCTTCTCCAATGATGCAAAACCCCAGCAACTACCCAGGTTATTAAAATTCAGAGTGCATCTTGAAAGTCTGGCGGGTAAAAGTGTCACATTCGCCCTGAGACTTAGCTGCTTATGGGTGTTTCTAAATTTCCAAGTCAAGATTGTGATCTGTGTTCCTTATGGTAGGAACTTTTAGACGCTCATTTCACAGCCTAATGGACACACAAGTGCCATCATAAACCTGTAGATTTTGGAAGGTGGTGGCAAGGGAACGCTGGGGTGAGGAAAAGCATCAGAGGAGGTGGTCTTTGAACAGATTCTTATTTTAAGAGAAATCTTGGGGCTCCGAGTAGGATGTCTGCTTGACCTGAGACTTAGTCACCATCAGCACCATGACTGCAGCAACAGTAACCATGGTTGACTTCTTGATTGCTCCTCTGTGAAGACTCTACCAGAGAGGCTTTATGTTAAATAATGTCATTCTCACTGGAATTCTGGACAGTCATGTGATAATCACAGCAGATAGATAGCTTGGGTCCTACTCTGCCTGTCCATGGCTCCAGGCCTCCGAGCAGCACAGTTCAGCTTGATGGGGCCCTTGTCACCAGGGAGTACTGTGAGCCTGACTGGGCCACAGCAAGGCAAATGTACTGCCGTGAGAAATGCCTGAGCAGAGCTTTGTAAATAGACATAAATTGAGATTTTGTGTGAGGAAGCTGGCTCCATTACACTTTGTATCATAGGAATTCTTGGAAATGTGGTGATTTGGAAAATTAGAGAAGTATGATCTGAGTTGAACGGGCCAAGTGATTAACTCGGGCAGCTCAGTATGACAGTTCAAGTGCAGAGCAAGCAAATTATTATCACAAGCTTTCCTCCAGCAGAGACTGTGAGAGTCAAGCCAACCTGGAATCTGTGGGTTTTGGATTAGCTGTGAGATGTAAGAACTGGTCAACCTTCTCATCTCCCCCTGAGATACCATGTTGGGGAGGCAACTTTTCCTTTTTGACTTTGATAATCTAAATTACTTCATATTTGTCTCTTCAAGATTTTCCTAGCTTCTCTCCCTGTCATGGACCTTGAGCAGCAGGAGACAACTAGTGTTCAGATGCCAATGCACCAGAGGCATTCTTGTCTGATGGAGGACTAATCCTGTCCAGATAAGGTCTATAGGACCATTCTGAAAGCTGTTGCTCAGTTTTGCTAAAACAGTGTTTCTCCCTTACCTACCTTATAGTGTGTAAACTCATGTGATGTGTATATGTAATCTCAAGATTGCATCTTAATCTTATGGGCACATGTATCTGTGGGTTATCAGGTAGATTCTGATATATAGAATATATACTAGGTCTTGCTTCATAGCTGGATCTATTTCTCCCACAAGGACTGTGGACATTTAGAAGTCTGCCTTCTTCTTTTGCTTGCTAGATGGCTTCCTCCATCCCGTGAGACCTCCAATGAGAGAATTTAGTCATGTAGCCAGAAACCTTGGTTCCCACAGTCATATCTCCATTCTGTTCCCTGAGATAGATTAAAAGTTACCTCCCTGCAAATATCTTCCATTTGGCAGGACATGCAGTCAGGAAAGGAGTCTTTCATATAGATCACATTTGGGACCTTCAAAGATAAAGGGGATTCCAAGTTCAGAGACTGCCTTTGTTTTGCATATCTCTATAAACTGGAAACTTTACAGAATGAAGAAGAGAACAGTGGGAGAAGAATACAGAAACTGAAGCAGAAAAGTACGTGGTGGAGAGTTCATTTTGCCCTCAGATCCTTCTAGGTCCTGCACTTGCTGTGATTCTTCTTCTGAACCCTGAGGGGACACTGAGGCTGGCACGCATAGGTCCTCGATATCTCCCCTGACATTTTTGACCATCAGTGGAAGGACAGGGTTTGAGTGGAAAAGTAATAAGCTAAAAATAGTGTATCGAAAGTATTTCCTTGTGTATTTGGCCTGCTACTCAAAGGATCAATTCTATATTTTTCTTGGGTAGGTTATAGTCTAGAGTAGAGGAAGAAAACAGACATGGGAACCAAAACATACAGGAAGATACAAAGATCAAACACAGAAGGAAGAGTAGAATCTTCATGAGCTATAGGATCATACAGGGAAAGGGGAGAAGGCACGCACAGCCCTAGTCTGAGGGTTTTTCCTGTTTGTCCGACACTCTACCTTCAAGTCCATGATTCTTCCTTTCTCCTTCACAGTGGGTCTGCCGGGAAGCCCAGCGGATGACCAGCACCTCTCTCCCTCCTATTTGAGGAGTCTTTTCTCCCCGTCACTCCTGCCTCCGTCACACCTCTGCTCCAGCCTCCTTTCTGGTACTGAATTGTCTCATATTTTCCTTCTTATTCCTTTCTTTTTCCTGTCATCTGACTTTTGTCAATCTTGTCACTTGTTACATTCCAGAAACATGGAATATTGACGATATTGTTTGGGAAAATATGTAACAAAAATATGCAGATAACTCCACTCAGGTGGGGTAATACCATGTTTATCCCCGGTTCAAAGTGCACTTTATTTATAAGTGTCATTTAGATCATTTGCTTTATTAAAAAAATGCTATATTGAGGCCGGGCAGTGGTGGTACAGGCCTTTAATCCCAGCACTCAGGAGGCAGAGGCAGTTGGATCTCTTGAGTTCAAGGTCAGTCTGGTCTACAAGAACTAGTTCCAGGACAGGTTCCAAAGCTACAGTCAAAACAGACACACAAACAAAAAGAAACAAAATCAAAAAAATATGCCGTATTGTTATTGTTCACACCTGACTTCATCAATTAGAGAATAGGCAGGACTGTGAATTCTCTGTGAAAGGGTTCTTCTATAAGAGAGGCTATGGCCTTGCCAATCCTGTAGTAGAAATTTGTGTAATACACAGAGCAAATCAGTTTGTTGGAAAATGAGTCAAGGGAATAATAGGATAATTTAGAAACAAAGTTATCATTTGTTAAAACATATTTTTATATCTTGTGGAAAAGCAGTGACATTTCTACCAGAATCTTAAAATTCACTGAACTATGCCATTCTCCATTGAAAAGCTTTCTTTTCCTGGTTAACTATCAGATTGCATAGAGATCAGAATCCCCAAGGCCAAGGGAAGCATGCTAACAGATGCATCAGACTTTCCCTTATCAAACCATTGACTGTCTGGGGCTCCAAGCACAAGGAATCTGCGTAGACGTCACTTAATAGGTTAGGAGCAGAGGGCGGCTTCCTGTTAGTTCCCTGAACACTGGCTTGTAGGACTGTGCACTCTGCTTCTGGACTTGCTCTTCCAGAAGTTGCTTAATTCTCCTGGAAGTGATTTTAGATGTTAACTTTTACTTCTAAGTCAATTCCGTGCTCCTATTCTGCCTTCTTTAACACTTGATTCTAGTCACTGAAGCCTTGCTGTGCCCTCGTTATGTGTTGAATGTTTTCTAATTGCCCTACAAGTAAAATTTGAATTTGAGCGGATATATGGATCTGTTTATTTTATAAAACATCATTGGAGGAAGTCAAAGTAATAGAGAAAAGGAAAATCAGAAGAGAAGTGTGGTGAGCAGGTAGGAGGGACAGTGTGGGGGACAACAGAGGGTTCAGGCCTTCCAGTCTGCCAGGTTTACTAGCATTCTCAGGGTGTTTTTGGCCTCCCAATAAGAAGTCTGTGCTCTCTGAATACTATTGTGTTTTAAAGATGCAGAAGCTTAGACACAAAAGTGTTTGTGATTTTGCTCAAGCACACACAGGTAAATAGCTGAGACTGAGTTGGAAGACAGACAACTGTTGTGTCCTGTAAGGTCTCTACTTGAGCTCTAACTTTGGATTTGGCTACTCCAGTTCCAGTCCACCTTGCCACGTTTTGATCGCCTGAGACTTCCTTCTACATTGTAAGTGGATGCCATGTGTGTCGTAGTATACATTGAGAACTTTAAGGTAATGAATGTGAATGGCCTGACTTATAGAGACCTGGTGATTCTTGCTTCTGAGTCCTTCCATTTTAGGTGTGGAGGAATAAATGGCAAAGACACACTATACCTTTGCCTCTTCCTAAAGACACCACTTTGGTTCAGGTGATATCTTGAGAGATTTGCAAATTCATTCAACAGAGCCCACTCAGCTAGGAGATTACCTAGTTAGACTCCTGCTAGCTCAAGGGATTCCAAAGATTATGAGATACAAAGTATTCCATAAATATCTCGAAGAGAAAAAAGTTTGTTCTATAAATTTATCTCGCTAAGGGTAGCCATTGCTATTGGTCTGCTTGAGTTTGTACACAAACAAATAAGAATGTTTTCCCTGTAATGTGCAGGAATGTTGCCAAGAATCCCTTACTCCCTCTTAGTGGTAAGATACAATTTATCTGTCCAGTTTGCTTCTTGGGATTAGTATTTTCTTGACTATTAAAAAAGAGAAGAAACAAGTTAGAGTGAAGATATGTTTTGATGTCTTCCGATTTTTTTTTCATATGATCTCTGGATCTCCTAAAGGACACAGGACTAGAATACGATGACCGGACTCTTAGTCTTCTCTTCCACAGGAGCACACAGTGGGACAGGGAGTGAGGTAGTGAGAGCCCTTGTTGAGTCTGGTCTGGATTGTAAAGGAAGCCCCTCTCCCCTGCCCCTTTTACTCCCTTCACAGCGAGCCACATCCCTCCCACAGTTGACCCGAATCTTTCTCTATCTGTAGAGGAGCATGTAACAAGGATCTGGATGTTTGCATGGGCTCGATTTGCTTCTTAAAAATAACAGTGCATGTCTGTGACATTTACTGTGGCCCGGAGACCTCTTTAGTGAACATCCTCTGAGGTATTTATTTAATAAAGAAGATTTTAGTACATCTGTATGCACTGAAGGAGGCCTACAGAGGCGCTGCTCTGTGGCTTTCGTGTTGGGATGAAGGCAGCAGTACAAACACGTCATATCCTTTCCCCTTGGCCAGAGGGTAGGACACACGTCTCCACGACTGTTTTCTCCCTAGGTGGCATGTTGCCCATGGGGCGACCTCATTGGTGAGCTGATTGACTTGGGAGTGGTTGGTAAAGGTGTCAGAGAGATAGGGACTTAGGAGAGGTGAGTCCTCAGAGCAAGGAAAGTCTGGAGGCTGGGAACAGAGACCAGGAATTCTATTTAAGAGCTGGGTCTGTGCTAAAGAAGCTGTAGCCAGGAATTCTGAAAGCAGGAAAGGAGAGGGGGCACAGCAGGACACACAATGGGAGGCGAATACAGGTGTGATTACAGGTTCAAGTCTTGTACCTGGAACCTTTGGAAGTAATTAATCCCAGACCTTTTCCTCAAGGCGTGACACCATTTGGCAGTCTAGTTTCTGGGAAACTGATAACTGAGTGTTTAGCCCGGGAGTACAATGACATACTTGGATTGAGTGCATATACTGCTTATAAAGAAAGAAGAAGATGTTGATAGCTCAGAGGAGAGGAGTGGAAAATCTGCTAAAAACAAACAGTTTATTACTGGAAGCATACCTGTTCCTACTCTAGACCTACTGATCTGTAAAATTCTAGAACACACAAGAGCACACCACCATGTACTTTAGCATTCTAATGCAATAGTTCTCAGACTGACCATATACAAGCACCACTGGAGCAATACTTGTTTATTTTTAATGATGCCTAGCTTCTATTTCAATGTATTTTTATTTAATTACTGTGGGATATGGTAGGGGGGATTGAGGTTTTAATTTTTAGTATTTTTTTCTTTTTTTAACCCTTAATTTTGCAGCTGAGGAAATCCATGTCTAGAGAGGTTGTGAAATTTTCCAGGGTGAATTGGTTGCGTTGTTCAGACAGGATTGCATGAGCAACAATCTTCTGTCTCTTAGCTCAATGTCCAGAGGCCACTCTCAGCTTTACAAACATAGGAAATTTATCACAGGACACTGTTGATGTAAGCCTTAAAGATGCAAGTCTTGGGAAGGCAGATTCCTCAGGTTGCAGCCTAAAGTCCAGCTGTAGGAAGTGACTGTATTGTTCTGAGGACTGGTGTGGTAATGGCTGTGTGTTGGTTTCTGGATACCTGGAGTTGGAGCTGTTATGCACTAAAGTGGCACCAACGTAGTGGTGGCCACAGCTGAGACAGTGGGAACCTGGAGATGCTGCTTGAAGCCCAGGGGAAGAAGGACAAATTCCCTTGCTTCTCTGCTCTTCCGTGGTGTTCTCTGATTGCTACCAGTACTTCCTGCTTGCCAGACCATGTGGGAAGAGTCACTTTCTTGGGCACGTTCTCAGAAGGGATGGTCACACTGGAGTTTCTCAGTAAATTGTATGCAAGTTAGAAACTTAGTCTTATGGTGCTGCTATATCAAAATACCACAAGCTGGGTAACTTACAAAGGACAGAAATTTAATTCTCACAGTCTGGTGAGCCTTGCGTCCTCTGAAGGAGAGGAGCTGTGCATTCTCACATGGCAGGAGGCAGAAGTGTGAATAGCTAAAGTCCTTGAGAGCTCGCCCATGAAGACCTTCATCCTATTCATGAGGGCAGAGTCCCCGTGAATCTGTTGCCTCATATAAAGACTCCACTCTTACTAGATCACTTTGCCCTTTAGGTTTCAACACCTAAGGTTGGGGGAGGGAATGCTTAAATCGCAGCAAGGAGGGAGTACTCCGATTTTGAAGACTAGCTGTATTAAAATGGACAACCTCTTGTTTATTTTGATAGTTTGATGAGTGATTGACAGACCTCAATCACATAATGTAGGTGTGCACATTTTTACAATTTTTTTTGTGACAATCAAGGGCTATATTTCTTCTTTCTTTTACATGTTTACATTTTATAACCTTTATGTTTAAAATATGTATAGCGTTTTAAAGACCTTTTAGTTTCCTTTCTTGTATCAGGTCTGAAACATTTGTTTCTTTGAGTGGTTACTTTCTAGACATGTGACCTAAAGCCAAACAGTCCAGTACAAGTGAGATGGCAGACCTTATTTCATTGTTATGTAAGGTCCCTTTTTGTGCTTTTTAAAAGAAAAATGGAATTATAGTGCGCAGTGTTGTATTTGCTCTGCCTGATGGGCCAAGTGCTTTGCCTCCAGCTGAGCTGAGCCCTGCCATCCCGCTGTTCCAACAGGCGCTCCCCTGTAGAGCACAGCATTCTCAAGACTTGGATAATGAGTCTGATGTCATAAAGGGAGCTTTATTAAAATAAATACAATACCATGTTTCCTAATGGAATTCTGATTAATGCCATCATAAATTCTTACCTGACAATTCTTTTCATCAGTAGGGGTAGCAACTAGACTTCAACTAGTGACATTGGAGGTAGGTGCCAAGGGTGCTTTGTGCAGTGTTCTGTTCCGACACCCACTTGGTGTTTGCTAATCTGTGATATGAAGACCTTTGACTATCTTAGCTATCATAAGCACTATTGTGAGAGTCTTTAAATACTAATGCTTGCCCTTGTTTTGAGACTATAGTGACTTAAATGATAGATTAAATGTTGCCCCAAGGTTGTAGAGTAGGGCTAGAATTGCCTCATAATATCTAGCCTTGTCTTCGACTTGCCAGCCACAGGGGCCAGTGATGGGCCTTCATCTGTATTTTCCTTCTGCAGTTAATGATAATGTTCATAACCAAAGAGAACATGCAGTCTGGATGATTATATACCTATAAGTCTATGACTTTTCAGGGCTGGGTAGATGGTTCAGAGGTTAAGAGCGCTTGCTGTTCTTCTAAAGGACAGGAATTCAATTCCTAGCACTAGCATAGCACTCACATCCATCTGTATCTCCAGTTCCAGGAGATACTGGAACCTTCTAGTATAGATACTGATGCCTTCTTCTAGGCTCCTCAGGCACAGTGTCCATGTAGTACACAGGCAAACATGCAAACAAAAGACCCATACGCATGAAAATAAACAAATAATCAAAAACAAAAGACATTCTATGACTTTTCAGTAGATCTTTAAAGATCGAAATGCTGTTCATGATGTATCTAATCTTTAGTCAACTGCACTGTTTTCAGTGTTTGGGGTATTTTATGTTTTAGCATATCAAATACTAAATATAATGTATCAAACTTTATATCATGACCTAATATTAGAAATATATGTGCAAAACTAATAATGATTATTTTGGTTCTGTTGTTACCATCTAGCACAGGAATTATCATACAGAAAATATGATATCCAATGTGCTGGATAAATACCCCAACCTAAGTCCCCCAGATTGTCTGAATACAATGCATAAATGAACTAGAAATAAGACTAATGACTCAACATCTTTTACAATCGTGTGTGTGTGTGTATATATACATATATATGTATACACACAAGTATATGTTTGTGTGTGTGTGTGTTTGTGTGTGTGTTTGTGTGTGTGTGTTTGTGTGTGTGTGTGTGATTTTATCAAACCTGGAGGGGAGTCAAGGGCACTGGAGAGGATATGCCCATGAGATAAAGAAGACATGACTTATATGGGAGTCAGAAAGCTCATTAAAAGAGAGATGTTTATGGGATAAATCTTATCTTTTATGGAACAGAAGGAAGATAAAAAGCCATTTCATGATGGTTAATTCTGCTCAGATTACTGCATTATTTAAAACTCAAGGAATCTTTAAAAATTCTTAATTTTCTATTTCCCATCTACCTTAATTAGTCTTAGGGGGCTCTTTTTTTTTTTTTTAAATTGTGGGCAATGCATTACCAACAGATAAAAGGACTTGTTGATTGATGCTTTTACTTTGGCACTGTTCTATAATTGAAGTGTAAAGACTTTTGGATTGCTTTATGAGTGCATTTAAATTTAAGAAATAGATTTTTTTTAAATGTTTTGATTGAAGGAAAGCTACTTCTAAATTCCTTTTGATTACTAAAATTAGGTCCATTCAGCTCAAACATGTTCTGTTTTTCTCCCAAGGAGAAGAACAGACCATAGACCATTTCCAACTAGCATTTTATTTGTTCAACTTCCTTTTATAACTCTCTAAAGGAGATATGTATTTGGATTACCATGCCATGGAACTGAGACACCATAACTACTCATGGTACCTAACATCATAACCCACACCTATAGCTCACACACTGTTGTGAGGACCAGCTATAGTCAATGGTTCATGGCCTTTTGGTTATATTGGTTTTAGATTATCTCACAAAGAAAGATTTAGTGTGTAATGGTGTGGGAGGTCCTTCTAACTATGTGCTGCTTTTTATTGGTTAATGAGTAAAGAAACTGGCTTGGCCTATAGCAAGGTAGAAGGAAGGCAGAATAGGAAAGAAGCCCTGGAGCCTCCGGAGATAGACACTGTGAACTTTATTTGGTAAGCCACAGCCACATGGGTTAAATATACAGATTAATAGAAATGGGTTAAATTTATATAATAGTTAGCCACTAAGGTTAAATTAATATAAGAAGCCAATAGAGCTAACGGGCCAAGCAGTGATTTAATTAATACAGTTTCTGTGTGATTATTTCAGGTCTAAGCTTAGCATGGCAGCTGGGAACTAACAGGCGGCCACCCTCCCTCAACAGTGTAACCCATGTTCCATATATATGTTTAGATAAAGGTTGGTGGTTATAACACATGGGTTTTATTTTACCTTTTTATATAAAGGATGGTTAAACTCCTGGATGGTGAGATGTCCTGTGAATATCATTCAAGGCTGAAGCGTAGGAGATGATCTTGGGGAAGGCTCTAACTACCATGTATTACTGGATTTTCCACTATTTGAGAAAGATATATTACTACTGGACTTTCATTTCCTTTTATACTTTTCAAAGACATGCCATCATATTTGCTAATTTCATTTACTTTTTGTAATCCAAGATGATCCCGTCTTTAAATGAAATCTTACCCTAGATTGCTCATAGTGCCTCTTCCTCTAAGCCAAGCATCCACACACATGTGTCCATGGGGACCATACCTGTCCAAACCACCACATGGTCCCTAAAATAAAGATCTTCTTATTCCAGGCGTTAGTGTTAAACTACAAGATCAGCAGCATCCACCTCAGGGCATGCAGACATTGTGAGGTTTGTTTTCTGTAGTATGGAGAAGAATCTGCAGCATGCATATTTCAATCTGGAAATCTCCAGTTCCTTTGATATACTCTTAACAAGTGGATTCTAGATGGCCCATGGCGTTGGCTTTATTTTCCTTCTCAAGCTTTGTGGGATGCCACATTCCAAAGTATAACACTTAGTAGATACGGTAAACATTGTCCTGTATCAAGTCCTGGTGATCCACACAGAGGAGACCAGTAGAGTCTCAGCGGAAGCCTCTGTGCTAAGGAGTGACGTGTGTTGATAGTTAGAGTGGCAACGCACATTCGTGTGGAATTAGTACGGCAACTTTCAAATGGCTTCGGATTAGGTAGGGGAGTCAGCAGCAGAGTGGTAACGGAATTTAACCTAACACAGAGGGGAACCAGGACATGTGTGGGCCTAGATGTTAGGGTGGATGATTTATAAGGAGACTGACCTTAACGAACAGTGTTTGTGGTGCATGGTAGGAGCAGTAAGAGAGGTTTCAGGCGTCACTGTGTTGCCCTTGAACTTGAGCTGGAGTTTTCTGGAGAGCCAGGCGTTCAGGCATTTGATGTGATACGATGCAGGAAGCATACACTTGGCTGTTACTCCTCTGGAGTATTTTAGATTATCCTGCAAATGGGAAAAAGTAAAAAACCTCCAAGACTGAATGTAGCTATTGCACAAAGTTCTTGAGAATAAAAGCATGTCTGATTGACCCGGAGAGTGCTAGTTTAGAGTGGATCGAGCAGGAAGGGAAGAGTCAAAGTAAATAGCAAAGTCATTATTGGTTACTGGAAATGATAGAGGTTTGAAATCTATCGTGACTTAGTTTTACGTTTAGGTACCAAGGGCTATGTTGGAATTGTTGAAAGAATTGGAGAATGTATTTGGTTTCACATTTCAGAATTGAAATGTGGAAACTTACTAGTCATATATTCTTCAGTGAGGCAACTCTTATATATTTCAGTTTTCATAAAGAGCCACGGGTGAGTCCAAAAAAACCTCAATTTACCTAAATTCCAAAAGGCCAAAGGGACAAGTAGCTTTCTGTGGTGCCTATTAGCATATCAAAACACATGCTGGCCTCCAGGTCATATCACAAGTGCCTGTTACACAGTTCACAGCCTCTGCTGGCTGACACCCTTGCTGTTCTCAGCTCCACCCCAGCCTAAACTCCCCAGCTCACACTCCCCAGTTACTCCTCTTCCTTATAACTGCTATTTCAGCACCTCTCTCTCTCTCTCTCTCTCTCTCTCTCTCTCTCTCTCTCTCTCTCTCTCTCTCTCTTCCTTCCTCCCCCCTCCGTCCCTCCTTCCCTCCCTCCCCCCCTTCTCTCTTTCCTCTCTCCCTCTCTGTGTTCCTTCCCCTCTCTCTGCTCTGCTCCTGCTTCTCTCATGGTCAGATCCAGTCCACTGGTCATTGTTCAGTCTGCTACTTTCTTTCTCAGCTCTGGGCTCTTCTAGATGCCCATGTCTGCTCTCTCTCATACCTAGCCATACCGTGGAATGATGATGTCAGTTATTTCCTCGGTTTGTACAGGGTCTACTTACTCTTAAGCTTAACCTTAGGAAGACATAAAGTAAGAGGTAGGAGCATGACAATCAACACAAGCCGCAAAGGCAAAACTCCGGGCTTTTAGTGAGAAATAGTGGTATTTGTAAAGGAATTGTGACATTACATTAACAAATGTGGCTATGGATCCGGCGTAATAGAGAAATAGTGGTATTTGTAAAGGAATTGTGACATTACATTAACAAATGTGGCTATGGATCCGGCGTAATATAGGAATGGTCTTGTTCTCCAGCTCCCTGGGAGTTTGGTTGTGAGGACTAGATGGCGCTCCAGAGATCATCCTTGTATTGCTTCTCCTCGAAGTCTCCTCACTTTTCAGCCATAAGCTGCCATTTGTGTGCCCTGTGCACAAAACTTTCAGTGTTGCCTTTGAGTTCTGCACATCATGGACATTAATCATTTATTAATTTAAGAGTATTATTAATTTTCCAATGTATCTCAGGCACTGTACTGTGGCTTTGTTAGTACAGGGGGTAGGGAGACCTCATCTTAGGGGTCTAGAGGGAGGTGCAGGTCAGCACAGCTGGATTGATGGGGTCATATACAAAGGAGGAACTCATCTTCTGTGTGGGTAGACAGTGGCTGACTCTCAGGGAGAGGTTTCTAGAGGGGATCTGGGCTGGATTTGGGGTGGTAAGCGGTGTGCAAGAGTGAGTGTTCTGAGGGTCTTAAGAAGGTGTATTTAATCATTGTTGCTCCCTGTTGTCCAGGCTTTATATAGAACCTTCTTCCTTTCATATCTGTCCTTGGCAATTCCTCTAGAAGACTAAAGGAGGCTGACAGAATTAGACCCTGGGAGAAAGGGAAACAACTACAATTCAGACTCTTCCAGACAGTATGCATAGGGTAACCTTGTAACTCTGCTCTCACTGGGTGGGAGGAGCCCTGTTAACAATTATGCCTGGATCAGAGCTCTACACTGAATATTTTGGATAATTCTCAGCTCCAGGGGCACTAAGATCCTGGGGCATTTGATTGTCTGAGACAAGAGATAATATTCTTTTTCTCTGGTTGTATTATGACAAGGCTATTCTTGGCTATAAATTGCCCTGTGAACAATTATCTTTAGTTCCCTGTTTGGAAGAACCCCGGGATCCAATTCTGTAGAGTAGGAAACCAAGAGGATTTTGGGCTGGGTGTAGAGCTCAGGTAAAACTACTTTTTTATTCCTGCAGCAGAGATATATCATTCTGAGTCAGTGGTAGTGGCATGGGGCTGGGTGGGCAGCAAACACCTACATGATCTCTGATTCAACAGTTAAATTTTGGAGCACAGGCTGACAGAGAGGTGGGAATAGGACTCCTAGCTCTAGTCTTTTTTTTTAAAAATTTATTTATTTATTAAAGATTTCTGTCTCTTCCCCACCGCCGCCTCCCCTTCCCCTCCCCCCATCAAGTCCCCCTCCCTCAATCAGGGTTCCCTGCCCTGTGGGAAGTCCAAGGACCACCCACCTCCATCCAGGTCTAGTAAGGTGAGCATCCAAACTGCCTAGGCTCCCACAAAACCCAATAGGTGCAGTAGGATCAAAAACCCATTGCCATTGTTCTTGAGGTCTCAGTAGTCCTCATTGTCCGCTATGTTCAGCAAGACCGGTTTTAACCCAGGCTTTATTAACCTTCATCAGGCGATGAAAGGAGACAGAGACAGAGACCCACATTGGAGCACCGGACTGAAATCTCAAGGTCCAAATCAGGAGCAGAAGGAGAGAGAGCACGAGCAAGGAACTCAAGACTGCGAGGGGTGCACCCACACACTGAGACAATGGGGATGTTCTATCGGGATCTCACCAAGGCCAGCTGGCCTGGGTCTGAAAAGCCTAGCTCTAGTCTTATTGATTCTTTGCTATCCTTTCTGATCAAGACTCTTCCTGTCCCCGTCTCATTTTCTGTACATGAAGTAGGAAGGATAGTCAGTCTGTACTTAGTGAGGGGATACCTTCATCATTTATGAACCCTATAACAAGTGTGCTGTAGGTGGAGGGTTACATAGCGGGGATTCATTTCGCATTGTTCTGGAGGTAGCAGAACACCCAGCATGGGCCAATGGGGCGGGGGGGGAGGATTTGCAGATGCCCATTCAGGGCTTCCTCACAGGGCAGGAAGCAGAAACTGGGAATAGACTTTCTGCTAGTAAAGGCTCTAATCCCACCCAGATGGCCCTGTCCTCACGACCTGGCTACCACTTCATGCTAACCTATTAGGGGCTGGAGTTTCAGCATTTGAATTCTGGGCAAATGCAAACCTATTGTCACAGCAGGGATATAAAAGAGCTTGCAGGAGTGCTTGTGAGCTGTTATGTAAATGCATGATCTTACCTTTGTGCATCAATAGGTATAAATCTCAATGATGGCTCTAGCAGGTGAGAGTCAGACTCTCAAGGCTAGGACAGGGACAAAAGGACTGGCAACTCGTGGCAAAAGACCTCTTTGTCTGTGGCTGTTTCAGTCACAACAGGGACAGCATAACTCACAACTGGAAAATATAGCATCTCCAAGAAAATGTTTGTTCTTGCAAGGATTTCTTCTTGGAAAGAGTAGGTACTGAGCCTCTGAAAACCACCCAAAACTAAAGGTGTGTGTGTGTCTCTGTGTTTCTTCCCCCAATGTGTGTGTGTGTGTGTGTGTGTGTGTGTGTGTGTGTGTTGAAATTAGTTAAAATACCCATCTTTGTTTCTTAGGAATATTTGTTTTCATGTGTAATATATATATGAATCAAAGCATTGAATGACAGCAAAAATCAAAAGGTATTTTCAACTTACATATGACATAGAATAGGGTTCTGCGTTACAGAGAATAAAGTTCTTTCTATTGTAGTTTCTTCAGTATTTGTAGTAAATTTAATATCTCAAGTTGGAATGCAGTAACTTAAAAGGGGAAAAGTCACAGTTTTAATAATTACTGCAGTCTGATTTGCTTGCTTTGTCTTTTGTATTAAAATAAATGTTGCAATTTTTGTGTGTTTAATACCCAGGAAACTCTGTTCCATTTTTATCTGCAACTATAAAAAGTATTACTTCTAAGTAGGCACACTCAGTTTATCCTGGTAAATAATCTAATTCTAAGTATATGTTTGCTATGAAGCTGTCTTTCAGACTGCACCAAATGGAAGGAGAGGGAAGCCAATTGTCTTTTATTGTGGGGCTGACAGAATGTTTATTAATGGCCATGGATTTGAAACGAGCATCTTACTAAATGGAAGTCTTTGGCCAACCTCTGACCTCTTTGTCGCAAAGGTTTGCGAACAGATAATACGATAGAATACCAGCATTTTTCCAGATGGCTGCGTGCCTGAAACTCCTTTATGTCTAGCTGTCATTCAAATATGAATGCCCAGTGATTATAAGTGTCTCTTTCTCTTTTCTGGAATGAAATGAAACCTTTTATGCATTGTGTGTTAAAACAGATGAACTGTTTGGCTCATCAGCAGGGAAATTATAACAATGGCTGCCAGCTCGATGGCGTAGTGGAAGAATGTCCTTTGGTGCTCTGGGGCAGATGGTGTGTCCAAGTGTCAGGCTTGGGAAGGACGGAGGAGTTATAGAATAATTATTTTGAATTTTATTTTTATTACGATGTCTTAACTGGAGTTGTGATATCTTTTAATAAGCATGTGACGTTTGAATCAATTTTTACCAAACTTTTACATATATTTAATAAGTCACCAGTAATTTCTTGAAGTGCTGCTGTGCAGGAAGAGTCGGAGTGCTGTGCGTGTGTATACAATGCGTGTTTTATCATATGAAAATTGCCATCGATGCTTTTCTGCAGGAAGAGTCGGAGTGCTGTGCGTGTGTATACAATGCGTGTTTTATCATATGAAAATTGCCACCGGTGCTTTTCTGCCTTTTGTTATGCTACAGACCCTTGAAATCCTTTTCTCTAATCCTACTAATGTGGTTTGGCAATTTGCAGACAACTAAAGATGAACAATTATCATGCGAGTCTGGTTGAAATGCAGACCTGCCTGGAGGGCAGAGAGGATCTGCTGACCCTTCTGTGACCTTTGTGCTGACAGGCTAAGGTTTGAGGGATCATCCACATTCATATTATGAAACCAGGGTACTTTACAAAATGTTGGCTAGAGTTACACTCTCAGCAGGGAGCTGTAAGTTGGTTCTCATTTTCCTGGCAATCTATGAGATGAATAAAGTACAAATTCAAGTGACCGAGTGGAAGAAAAAAGAACAACCCCTCCCCATCCGGCGTTTCACGCCTACTTTACAGGATGGTGCTATGTCCTGTGCATGCTGTCAGAGCTGCAAGGGAGATGAATGTTCCCGTAGTCATGATGCCTCTGTGAAGACATTGATGTGCTCACTTGGATTTGATCATTATGCAATTTATCTAACTTATACATGCTTAAGAATAAATAACTAATTATAGACATGCATTCTTTTTATATGTCAATTGAAAAAATAAATAATTATTTTAAATAAAAGATATTTTTGTTCTGGTGGTGGTTTCTGTCTTAATAACAATTATACTTTCTAAAATACTCAAAGAAAATAAGTTTGCATAAGATTACCCACTATTTTTCCTATATTTAAGTTATTGTTTCATGTCCACACCCTCCTCATGTTCAATTTAGTTTTGGAACAATCTCCCTGACTGAGATGAAATATATAAACCATAAAATTTGTTAATTCAACCTCTCTCTTTTTATTTTATTTACTTTTATTTCAGTGTTTTGAGACAAGGTCTCCCTTCTGTAGTTATTCTTGGTTTTGATATTGTCTGTTTATTTGAGACAGTGTCCTGGTATATAGACCAGACGAGCCCCAAATTTGAGATCCTCCTGCCTCAGCCTTCCTAAATGCTGAGATTATAAACATGTGCCCCCTTAACTATCTTGAACCCAATTTAAATTGATTTCAACAGCTGATAGTACAGAGTTATTTCTCTCACAACAGTCAACTATTAGGTGTTTCCACAAGGTCATAAAGAAACCCTAAGCAACTGTTTTCTCCTTCCCTGTTGCCAAGGGCAACCAGTGGTCTACCTTGTTTGAATGTGTGTTGTGGACATTTTAAATATTTGAGTCATATGTGAATTTGTGCTTGTTTGTGATTAACTTCTTTCGGCTGACGTATTTTCAAGGTTCGCCTATGCTATAGCTTGTATCAGTGCTCCAGTTCCTTTCATAGTTGGAAACATTTTCTACATAGACTAAGGCTTCTTAGACTTTCCACTCATTTTTGCCTGGTTATGCAAATTCAACTATATAAACTAAACATTTACAAGTAATAAATCACAAATTTATTTTAAAATAATTGGTATGAATATAATTTTACCGTTTATTAAAGTTGAAAACATATTTGCATAGTAATGAGATAAACGTGTAATATAGATGTGAGTGATAATCGCGTTCCTTCCCTGGGACAGGTAAAGAATTGAGTGTCAAACTAAAATGTTGCGAGACAGCAAAAGCGCTCTATGCTGTGTCTAAGGGTTTAAACAGCTGGAAGCGGTAAAGTTTCAGGTAAGCAGTTGGTAACTTCTAAAAGACAACTATGGAGTCTGGGGTTGCTGTGACGATCTCAGTGGTATAAGGCTCTGAAGTGTGGATGCATGCCCGTGGTTAGCAGTGTGTTGAGAGAAATGGGCTGGCAGCAGTGATGGAAGAGACGTGGTGGTTTGTGAAATCCCTCCAGCCATACTGTACCCACCATGCACCCCACACTCTATAAATGCTTTCTGTGTTTCAGTGTAAACTCAATAGTTATTCTTACCCCGACTTTTTGCTTTTAATTGTCTTACAGTCTGCAGTCTGAATTTTTCAAAGATAAGCCAATTCCCATCAGTTTAAGGCTGATGTCTTGACAGGGATTGTAGACTGAGTATGCAATTGATTGTAAGTATTCTTTATGTTTATTTATTTATCGAGACAGGGTCTCAGTGTGCATCCCTGAGTGTCCTAGAACTAGCTATGTAGTCCAGACTAGCCTTGAACTCCCAGAAATGTGTCTGCCTCTGTCTCCCGAGTGCTGGTATTCAAGGCAATAATTTTTCTAGGTAAATACTTGGTAGAGAGTAGAGCAACCTCACTTGCAAGAAAGCTAAGGAATTAGGACATAGGAAGATCTCATCTCTACTTACCAACACGGTCAAAGAACCTTGTCTTGCATCTGGAGACCTTGTGCCTTCTCTCTTTCCTGTTATCCTGCTTCTTACATACCTTTCTACCTCTGATCCTCTTTCCCTGCCCTCCGTTGTGTTAGTCATAATCAACACAATCCAAACTTCCATGGTGGCATCTGAATGTTTTAGTGTGGAAACAACTCTCCTGAAAGCATTCGACTTGATGAGTTCCACAGTGTGTCTTTCTAATTTCCTTGAACTTGAAAACTCCATCAATACTAATGTTATGGTGATCACAGCACTCTGGTGTACTAGATAGTGATGCAATTCACAGTTGCTTTCCGAAACCATAGTGCAGAAGTAAGTAAAGGAAAAGGAGTCTGAGATTAAGGACTTGTATAGCAGATAATGGGTTCAACCAGTTCACCTGGAGATGAGTGGGTAGCTAGTGCCAAGAGTCAGAACTTGACTCAGGTATGCAGAGGTCAGTCACCAAATCATCGATTTGTTCTCTTGTTCATTGTCACGACACCTTGTGCATTTCAGTAATACTTTATTGATCTATTATAATTTCTGTCTAGCATGATGAGAAATAGGTGATGTATGGGACCCATGGAATTCCCAAACATATATTCTCACCATACTAAAGAATTAAGATAGGAATCACTGTGAGAAAGTTGTGACAGAACTTAGCAATGGCATTCTGCCAACTGTTCAGGATCAGGACTGTACTGTGGGAGCCCCTATGATCTCCACATACAGCTGTGTGAGTAAGAGGAACGTTATTTAGCCCAAGATCAAACAGGCGGCCTATGGTGGAGCCCATCTATGCCTCTGCTGTGGAAACCTGGCACCCGTTCTTGTTGCTCCAGGGCTGAACCACTGCCAAGCCAACCCTAATTCTAAACCACTTCTTCACTGTGAACATACTTGCAAAGAGAAAGTGACTTGATTGCTCTGTTTCGGGGTATTATATTATCTGACCTATCAAAGAAATGCATATTCTTTTAAAAAAAAGTCACAAAATTAAGAATTTTTTTCTTTCTTTTTCACACTTCTTGCAATGCAAGTAGCAGAAAACCAGGCAACAAAGATGTTGACGGTGATGTCAGGAAGTGGGGTGATCAGATACTTTTCAATTATTTTACTATCACTAAATCTAAAAATCTCAATATTGTTGCACTTAGGGTCATGAGTCTACCTTACAAATATAGCTCCTAAGAATTTAATTGTTTGCAAGTTTGTTCTTTGCTTCATAGGGTAGTCAGATGTGACATAAGTTTAGAAATTCCTGTTTGGATTTGAGTCTGCTTGAATAGACCAAGGACAGTTGTGTAGAAAATTTACACAATGTCTGACTGGCATGGCACCTTCCACAGGCTCCACCTGAGAGTAAGGGCGGCTGGATCTGCTGTGCTGTCTTATGCCTCCACTGCAATGGCTGGACTGGCAGAGCATCAGCTCCCTGTCCATGTCACTGACAGTGGTCTCATGATGAAGAAAGCGTTGAAGAGATAGGAATCCGTGGTGAAGTCTGAGAAGGCTTTAATGAGGATTGGCACTGAAAGACTTGATGGCTCCCCTCTCTCCTGCCCTTATGTTGTACGATAGGCCGGTACTGGTGACACAGGGGGGATGCTGTTCAATGCTGGTGATAGGAATTGAGAAGGAAGAAGTTGGCTGAGAAGAAAAATGGTTTAGGTAAGAATATCAAATGTTGTTGACTGTCTCGTAAGACAGGAAGTTTTCTATCCTTTAGCCAATTTAAAGAACAGCCACTGTGAGAGGCCATTTCAATAGTCATCGTTTCCTTCTGAGGAGATGAAAATTCAAACGTATTGTCATAAGGAAAACTGCGCAGATAAAATAGTATTTTGCTTCTTTTTTTAAATCTTCATGTCATTTCCAGACCATAGTCACAGTGGAGACTCCGAACTCTAAAGGCAGTGGGACAGCGCCATGCTCTTAAGCTCAGTCAGAGCTCTCTAGTGTAGCAAAGAAGTGGGGTTTGTCCATTCGCTTTGCAAATTTTCTTTTGTTTTTTCCCATTAGTTGCAGGTGTGAGACTAGACGCTACATGTGAGACATGCGCTCTGTCTCCGTGCAGTTTGCCGACAGACTGCTGGGCAGAAAGACAATGAAGAAACACAATAGAGCACGCTAATGAATCTTGTGATGATTTTTTTGATAGAGAATGAATTTAATAAATAATTATACTCAGAATTATGAAATCATGAGATAAATGAATATAATGCCTTGTGTTATAGTCTAATAACCATAATTTCCTCCTATTTTTCTTTGAAAATTCTCTTTGTTGTAGAAAATTTAAGCTTATACAAATGTAGTAAGAATATGTTATGATTCTCTTACCCCCACAAATCTTGAATATCCAGCTCTTGAGTCCTCAGCTGTGGTCAGTGTGGCTATGCCTTTTCTTTAGCTCTCTATTTCTATAATGGGTTTGTTGCCTGTTTTTCTTTTTGCAGATTCTGAGCATCTTCTAGTGACAGGTTTTTGTGTGTGTGTCAATGGGCTATGTTGAACATAGTTTTACTTCTCATATTCATATTTTTATCGTGTGTGTGTGTGAAGGAGTGAGTGTGAGTGAGTTTGCACATTTGGCTAAAAAAGCGTATTTGATTACCCTTGAGCTGGAGTTGCAGGTTGTTGTGAGCCATCTGCTCTGGATCCTGGGACGCTAACTCAGGTCTTTTGTTATTACCAGAAGTCTCTTAACTACTGACACATCTCATCAACCCCTAAAAATTATTTTCCAAATAATTTCTATTCTTTATATTTGACCATTCTGAAAGGTAAGAATGTATGAATGTGTTTGAACAAAAAGGCCATAAGATGGTTACTCAACTTGAGGCTCAAGATTGAAGAATAGAACCTCTAAAAGCCTTCCTTTCTTGGCTTTTGCTTGTCTGGTGGAAAAGGTATGGAGTACAGGGAGGAAGGAAAAGGAAAGAGAAGAGAAAAAAAACCTTCATTATGTGTAAATACTGAATTCTTTCTAAATAGAATTCAATTAAATTAAGCTTGATAGGAAAAGAAGCTGCAGTAAATATTTGTGTCTGTGATACACACATGTGTGCATTTATATAAATGCAACAGTCACCGGCTTTTTAGCAACTAGTAGGAAATAGGCTTGCCAAATCCATTGGCCCTGTCTTTCCAGACATCATCACGGTCTGTGATGAGGACATTGTATTCCATAGTATTCCATGCTCCCAGCATTCATTTCTGAAAATGGAATAGTTTTTCTCATGTAGCTGAGGCGGAGGTGGATTCTTTTTGGTCTAGATCTGATGCATCAATCCTATAGAACAAGTAGGAGAAGCTGTGTGTAAGTCCTGACTGATACACACAATCCTCTGCACAGTTTACTGCTGAAAGCAGCTCAGAGATGCTGGGATTACTTTCTCTCTCCAGGCAGAGCAGTGGCAACCAGGGGAAACCAGGGCGAGTGGTGTTAGCCCAAGAATATCAAGGGAAGTCTGTTGTTTGCCTAGGATTACATGGCTAACATCTGAATGTGCTCTGTAAACTCATTTCAGTTTTTAAACATCTCTATTAGAAACTGGGGAGTAGCGAATTTTGATCATCTTTATCTGTGAGTAAATGGTTTCAGGTGGTCCGGTCAGTGGGGGAACTGAGTCGAGAACTTGTCTTTTTACTAGATGCTGGTGTTTTTATGTTGGGCCAACTATGTGGGGAGCACTTCAGGGTTATTTGTATGAGAGACCCAGGGGAAGACTCCAATCTTTGCAGAGTATGTTTTCTGGATGTTGGGGTTGTGAGGTCTTTGGAAGGTTGTTGTATGGGAAGAGTTTAGGACATCGTGTGTCTGGAAGAGTGAGTGAAAGATGGAATATGTCATTCCACAATAGAACCTCTTTGCTTTTGTTTAATCAAAGGAAGTGATTGTGATTCTGTCTGACTGGAGCACACTATTAATGCCTTGTGTTTTTATTATGGATAAAAACCCTTTGCAGACCTTGTTGCAAATGAGTCCTTTCCAGAGTACTTAGGATTTAGCAGTTAAGACCATGAAGTTAAAAGTGAGCTCAAGTATGGACCGTGGGCTGCTGTCTTTCACCCATTCCTTTGCTGACATCTTGAAGCAGGGGTAATAATTTGCAACTTTATGATTTGGACATCACATTTCCTAGCTTACCAGTTTTCCTGAGTTTATTTTTACCTCATGCATTTAATAAAATAAAATAAATAAAATACCTTTTCTACTTGCAAGTTGGACAGTTAGAAAATAGAATCGTCTTGTAATACAGAGAATCTGAATGGAGGCTGCCTGCATTCATATATCAGTTTCTGCTATGGCTGTGCAACAGGTAGGTCTTTGTCCTTCAGCTTCAACTTTCTTCTGTAGTATGGGAAGATGATAGTGTTTGTGTGATAAGGCTGTTATAAGAACATTGGAATAATGCCTGGCACATAGAGTTCATGTAAGAACTAAGTTAAATATTGTTTTCCATAACATTGTCACAATTTTTTTTTGTCAGTGATGGACTTCATATAAGGTAGTGGACCTAAGGTGTGACAATGAGGTTTTATATTCTCATCTCCTAGTCCTTCCGTGTATCTTCTCAAGGGTTCTAGATGTTTCGTGACTCAGGTGCTCGCCATTGCCTCACATCTGACTTCTAGGTAGATAGCCTGGAGGCGTTAGGCTGTACCGCATGGCACCAGCATGCAGCAGCTTACACACAGTGTCATTCAGTTTACCGTACATTGACCCTGACTGACTCATTCCTTAGAGCACAGCTCCACCGCCAGTGACTGTGGATGTATGTTATGTGTGCGTGTATAATATTACCTAGCATGTACATATCACATTGCTTAAGTGGCGCATTATTGGGTATTTAGGTTATTACACATCTTTTTTTTTTTTTTTTACAATGGCAAGTATTTCTGTATTAAAAAAAAACCCTTCCAGTTTCTAAAGTATTCATAATTTTTTTCTATGACCAACTTTTTGAATTGTAATTTCTGGTTGAATAGAATGTATGTACTTTAAAAAATATTGTCATAGATTAGATAGAATTTGTTAAGGGATCCAAAGTTGCTCACACCCATGTTTTAGGGAACTGTATATTTTAACTTTTTTCAATATGGGGGATAAGAGACCCTTCACACTTAAAGAAATTGCTATTATAATAAAGTTAATTTCAGTTCCAGGATGGATTGATTATTTTTATTTCCTCTTTGGTTGTTTGTGTTTAAATAGGAAAGTGTAGAGTATTTTTCTTTGTGTAAATATTTGGTTTAAAATTTTTTAACTACTTTCTTTTAACCAATATTTCCATCCCCTACTCTACTTTGCTCTCACCGTTTCCCCCTAATTCTTCCATTTGCTTTCCTTGTTTCATTATCCAGATTAAATCTCTCTACTTCTGGATTTTTTTTTTCAGCTAAATTATAGTGTAACAAAGATGGATATAAAATACCACAACTAAAACAATCATTACATCGTTAGCAAAACAAGAAGTGGGACTGGGAATTCAACTTATTGTTAGAAATTATGCCTGGTTGGGTTCAGTCCCCACACACATACCCTGGTATACAAGAAATTTAAGTGGACTTTGTATAGAAAGGAAATATCTTACATTTTTCTCTTTAGTTCTAGAACTGATGCAATAAGATTTAAGCTTATGTCTAATCAAAGAGTATACCTTTGTTATGTTGACTGATACTCTCTGCTCTTCCTGGCATTTTGGCTAGCTTCTTCTCTATTGATTTAGTTGCAGAATGAACCATGAGACTCCTGGTTTAAAATCACTGCGTGAGGACTTACTGAGGACACACTTGGGTCTTCCTGTTCAGTCATCTAGGTTAAAATAAGATGGTTTGTTTTTCTCCAAATGCATCTGTTTATGACGAGCTTTACGTTATTGTTCCTCGGCTGGTTAGTTAAGAACAGTGCACAGAGACTTCCTTGAGGACTGGTCTTTAAGCACCGTTCCTGCATATAGACCCGATGACCTGCACTTCCTGATAATGGAAGTAAAGCATTTCATGCATCGGATCTTCTCATGCATATAACCTCGTTTTTTACTCCATTTATTTGATAATTGTTTCATCATTTGAGATTCAATTTGTAATAGCGATGAACACTCTTTAATATTTTTCTAATAAGGATTAGTTGGAGAGGTTAATATGGTCAGAAATTTAAAGAAGCCCAGAGTCATCTTAATGAGTGTCAGGTAATTAACCTACATGAATAGATTAAAGAAATCGAGCAGGCACGCTGATGGGTTTTCCTTTCAAGTTCAAATTTAGAACATCATCTTTCAGTGGTTAGGGCTTGCACATTAGATGGTGATTGCTATATTGTTTCTTTATATATAAAAGGCTTAATTGTGGGACCTTATTCGAATTCCTCATCAAATTTGATTAATGGAAGAATGATTATGATGTGTGATACGAATTTTGAATTCTTTGTTGAAAATTATTTCTTTAAGATAAATAGATTCCCCCAAATGAATTTGTTTGTGAATTAATCATCAGTGCTTAAATATATAGGTCTCTTGTTACATGAAGAAATCATAATGCTGAATTTTATCGCTCATGAACTACTTAAATAAGGCTTAAGAAAATAGGGCAACACTAGGAATTCAGGACAGCTACCGTTCAAACCTTGATGAAAATCCATCAGTATCAGTGGTCGTTGTAAGACTTAAAGATTATCTAGAAGTCATCCCAAGTGGTTCTGAGGCAAGACTTCATCAAATTATTCAAACATCTGAGTTCATCTTCTCCTGAGGAATTTGAGAAACTTGGAGAAGTTTCTCCTTGTTTAACTGTTTGCAGTGAAGTTGGTGTGTCTTGGTTCTGTTGTCCTGGGGTTGATGTGCACTTAGCTGGTGATTCTCGCCTCTGTAATAGTGGTAGTTTTAGACCTGGAACAGCTCATACCACAGGTCTTCTGGTTAAATCTCCTTACTGAAGAGAAGGCGGCACCATTTTGGAGGATGAGAACAAATCTGGATTTTTATCATAACGCTGTCATTTGCTGTTAACTCTTGCTAACAGTTGTTTTGTGCAATGATATCACAAAGAGCCCTTTCCCCCACCAAGTGAAACGCTTGTGGAAGCACACAACTCTGCTACTTAATACAGGTATAAGATTCTTCTTGATGCTTTCTATATGAAACTTCTCTTACTCCTAGCTAAGTCTCATCTAAGCCGAATGAACTCATTTTATTTGACTATGATTTTCCGCACTAACCATTTTCATGTTACTGGAAATCTGTCTCAGATATTGTTCTGTTGCTGTGTGTGTAGGGTTTGCTTGGGGTTTCAGAGAGTTAGTCCATGATCATCATGGCAGGGGTCATGGCAGTGAGCATGGCAACAGGCCGGCAGGCGTGGTGCTGAATTAGTAGCTAAGAGTTTACATGGGGATCCGTAAAATGGAAGCAGAGAGAGAACGCAAGTGAGACTGGGCCTGGCTTCTGTAACATCACAGCCCGCTTCTAGTGATACACCTTCTTCACAAGGCCACACCCCTTCTTCCTAAACAGTCCACGAACTGGGAACCAAACATTGAAGTTTACTAGCCTGTGAAGGTCAGTCTCACTGAAACTACCACATACCCAAGAACCTTTTTATAATCACAGCATAAAGAAATATGATGAAAATCTGACTGACACTGAAATGCAGAGAAGACAGAGTGTTGTTATTAGTTATACACACACCCTTCCTAATATGTGGTTAGTCCAGCATGTGGGTCCTGGTGTACACTATGGCTGTGTCTTTGTTCTCTTGTCACAGACTGCAGTATGGACCTCTCCTTAATGAAAGTCCCCACTTATAGTCAGTGTATTATGGAATCTTCCCAGTATCACAAACTTTATACCGATTGTTGGTCTATAACATGCAAACAACCCATATCTCTCTTGCCATGGTTAGAAGATAACACATTACACAGGGTGGTTGATGTTATAAGTGATTTTCTGTCATCTAGATTTTTAGAAAATAGATTCAATAGACAACTATTTCAGTGAACACAATTATTTCCTTCACAGATACTCAATAAATATTCTTAATCAAGCTCTAGAGGCAGGATAATTTAACTAAACCCCTGATACAGTTAGGTCACCTTAGATGCCAGGTAGCATTTATCTCTTAAATTCTCTGAATTATGTAACTGTATATTCTCCTATTTTATGTTTCTTCATTTAGGTTTTTAAAGTAGGCTATGGAAGTTCCTGTTCAAGAACTAGAAAGTACAGATGGAACAGTCTCTAACTCAGAAAAGTTAAAAATACTATATCCTTATCACATACCCTAAGGCGTCTAATTTAATTTCCTTTTATGCCTTTCTGACTTCTATTTTATTAAATTTACAGTCTGCCAACATCTTTGAGAATTTTCTTAATTTTTCTGGATTGACTTTCTGATAGTGTGTTTTGAATTAAAGACAGTATTTTAGCTGCATGTGAGCTATTTTGTAGGTTGTCGTCAGATTGCCAGTATTAATTCAGAAACACTTTTAAAAGCTGGCTTGCTGCTCATTGTTGGCTGTTGCTTTGGTTGGGGCTCAGAAGAAAGCTGAAGAGTCATGAGGAATTGTTGGTCTTCCTGTGATCTATGCAGAGCCAATAATGAAAACAAGGCAAACTTACTCCAACAAATACGATGTTATTTTTCTTAAATTGAGACATAGGGCATTTTTCATACCTTTATAATCATGTTAGGACATAGGAGAATCTTCATACCTGTCAGCTCCATCCTCACAGACAACTGCAGCTTGCACTTGGCACTCGGCTGTCTCTGGCCACAAATGGCATTTGGCAAAGGGTCGAAAGGGCCAGGAAAAGTATGTGTACCATCAGATAAACCTGATGGGAATGTGGGGCGAAGTCTTCCACTTTAGCAAAGACTTTTGTATCTCTGAGGGGTAGTCCCCCTGGACACTTGCTTACGTGAGACTAGTTGAGTTAGTACGTTCTTTATTGAATTTTTCAGGATTTTTGGTGTTGTTATTGTTATTACTGATCCTCTACCAACAATAGGAAGTTACTGTTTGCTCTGATGTGGAGTATTTTGGTCATTTCTAGTCTGAGTAGCAGCTGATGCTGAGGTAGAGGAGACAACCATTAAGACAATGATGTCCATCCTTAATGACTTCATCTTCAAATCTCTGAGTGTTAACAGTGTTCAGAAAGCTTGCTTGTCTAAAGCAGAATCGCCAGCTCTCCTGTGTCTTTGATATCCTGAGTGTTTGTCCTCCCCACAGAAAACTGAACAGTGGGCCTGAGATTTTTAGCATGCTTTAGATTCTGTACTGTGGATGAATGTTTTTGTACTAGAATGAATTCCTCGTGGTAGCTCAGTCACACAACACAGTCTCAGAACTGGCAAATGTTCTATCATGCAAATTAAACTTTTAAATAATTGCCAATAGATATGTTGAAGGAAGAAATAGGCATCTGAATATATATTCAACTATTTCTGTCAAACACTCTGAGATTTAAAAAAAAATACACTATGTTTTTAAAATAATTTGGGACCAAAATGTTGTATATATGTAAGTCATTTCCAATCTCTTTAAAAATGAAATTCTGTTTCATCCCCATCTTTTTCATGTTGTGATAAGATTATCTCTGTTTTTGGAGAATCAAGCCAAAATATTTCTGGTTCTCTCTGAGTGCCTCTTTTCCAAGGCTTTTGGTGTCTTCTGCGCTCATTAAGTGGTAAAAGGCTCACGGTGGCTGGAGACCGGCCTGGCTGCCCAGTAAAATCACCGAGCTGCCCTTCCCAATGGCTGTTTTGTGTGGCTCTCAGAACCTTGGCCATGTACAGAGCTCCTCGGGCTGTTTTGATGGCAGCCAGATACAGAGCCAGGGGAAAGTCGGAGATAAACCACACTGTAGGTTTTCTGTAAGCTGCCCATTTTGTTGCTAGGATATGAGAGGGATTCATAAGGTCGATTACACAGTGGCCTTTGGTCATTTGTATTCAGACTTGAAAAGCGCTTGATGCTGGCCTAGGCTGATGAGACAGTGTGTTTCTAGCCAGTGTGTTTATCATTTTAAAACATTATTTCTTAGTTCTGACTTTTTAAATGACTCAGTGCCTCCTAACCTTTTATGTAAGAAACACAAGGGTGATAGGACTTACTAAACATGGTGGTGTTAGGCCCCCATGCTCAGATTAAAATTAATTTAGGGGGAAGAGGATAGCTGAATGTCCAAATAATTTTCGTATAGTAGGGTGATATTAAGAATTCTTAATAAATATGGTATTCCATTTACCTGTTCTAACATAGCAAACTGAAAATTATTGGCTTAACAAATGTATTTCATTATATATATTCAGATTGTGGATAAGGGATGTGGCAGAGTTTGAATGTGATATTCTTCCAACCATGCAGTGTCAACTAGGGTCATTTGGTAGTAGCTCTTCTGAAGCACCTAAGATTAATTCAAACACTTGGCATTTTGGTACTAAAGGCTGGAAGGTAGGCCCAGCTGTGGCCCCCCACCATATCATGCTGGGATATACATGACAAAGCTTCTCACCATGACATTTATTGTGTCATTTGCATGGTAACTCGGGTTCCTAGAATCCTCAGGGGAATTAGGTACCTGCTGTAAGGCTTCTTGTAAACCGGAGTCAGAAGCCCCTAACACTGCTTCTGCAATGATTGCTAGGAATGAAAGTCTGAAAGACAGCTTTTATGCAAGTAGAGGGGAGTTCTTTGTGAGAGGAACAGAAAAGAACTTGCAGCTGATTTTCAGCTTTCACTCACTGAAGTCAGAAGGTTGCTGCTAAAGCCAGACCACAGATAATCTGCAGGATTGGTTCAGAGGTTAACTCTCCTACTATAGAAGCTTGCTATCTTTTACTTGATTGCTCTCAGTGCCTTCTAAAAAATGTGTCTGCCTACATACTAAGCTCCTTTTCTTTGACCCATCCTTTTGAAGTACAGTGGTGATTGTGGAACTCTTTCCTAAAACTACAGATGGGGCTGACCCTGTCTCCTAACAGAAGACTTCATGGGTCATACAGTTCTTGTGGGAAAGCAGGACACAGTGGATCTCACCTCTGGGAGTCTGAATGAGAATGGCCTCCATGGGCTCATATATTTGGATGCTTGGTTCCCAGTCAATGAACGATTTAGGAAGGATTAGGAGGTGTGGCCTTGTGGGAGGAGGGTAGACCTTGATGCTTGAAGAGCCCATGTCAGATCCATTTTCACTTCTTTTTGCTTCTGTCTGGTGGATAGGATGTCAGCTCTCGGCTGCTGCTCCAGCATCATGCCTGCCTGCTTGTTGGCTTGCTGCCATGCTCCCTGCCATGATGATCATGGACTAACCTTCAAACTTTGAGCAAGCCCTCAATTAAATGCTTTCATTTATAAGTTACCTTGGCCATGGTGTCTCTTCACAGCAACAGAACAGAGACTAAGGCAGCAGCTTCACAGGTTCTGGAGAGATACAACTTGGGTTCAAGCCTTGCTACTGCAACTGTCTTGTGTCATGGCCCTGGAGAGTGCACTATCTCCATGTTTTGCCATTTGGGTGATTATGAGAATTAAGTGAATAATATACAAATAAGGTCCTGGAATGTGCGACATCATTGGTGGTAGTTTAATTGCTGTTCTTACTAACATTTTGTGGCACGGCAGTCACAGACTCATGGCCTGTCTTGCCTGTTGTGCCTCTTCTTTCCCGTTACTGGACTTGTACGCATACTGCAGCCTCTCTCAGTCTCCTCCATGCTGCCTGCATTTCCTGTCATCTCCTTACTTACACAGCGCCTCTCTGTAGAAGCAGACCTCTCTCCCCCTCTCTTTAGAAACATCACAGAGTTCAGAGGATTCTGAATGGGGGAAATTGGGATAATGCTCTGCAATTCACTACATGAGGCAAATTTTGCCCCTCGAAATCTAATATATATATATATATATATGTTATACACACACACACACACATATATATATTATATTTTTTTCAGGGTGATACTTTGTATTTGTCTTTGAGTTTCTCCACACATATAGCACAGCATGGTATTCCCATATTGGTGCTTAAAATGAGTCATAGAACAGGGCAGGCAGAGATAGGTTACGCTGTACAAGCAAACAATCTGCAAACTTCAGTGTCTCTTTGCAGCAGTGCCTTTCTCAGCTGGGCTGTGAATTCCCAGATCTCATCCTGGGGGCTCGTGGCTAGTAATGGCTCTGTCTAAAATCCTGCTTTCACGTTACACAGAAGAAAGTAGTGGGAATACATGATGCACATGGAGGCCCATGTCAGTTTTGCTCTGATGTCCTTGATCAGGTAGATGAATAGTCACGCTTTAGTTTATATGGGTGAAAAACTAGGATCCTGCCGTGTGCTCAGTCACACAGAATCAACTCTTTATGGGCAGATGGCTCTCCCGTCTCATTAACTACTCCTATGAGATACATTCTGGTTAGCATGTCCACACTGCTATAAAGGTTGTGCCAGTGGGAACCTCATTAACTTATAACTTTCAATTCAGCTAAGACTATAGATCCTTTTTTATGGTCCATTTCGAGGCATGGCTGTTCTACTAGAAAAAAAGCAAGCCATACTCATGCAGTGAGAAGTCATATTTGTGTGTCTGTGAGGTTTTGTTCTTAGAAATAGTAATGCTGTCAAATTTATCATCTTTTCATGGCTGTAATTTGAAAAAGACATTACTTTTGCATCAATAGCATGTCCTTTGTGTTGTGCACTAAAGTAAATGCTGGGGCGTAAGACATGTGATGTAATACTACACCAGAGACACCACCAAGTGACTGGAAAATCGAGGGCTGAGTGAGGTCGCTATGATTCTGATTTGACCAAACTGAGCATGCTGAATAATTTAAAGTGATAGTAATCTTAGCTTGAAAGCTATCCAACATGCATATGGTGCAGCGGTCGGATTAATAAATCACCAGTAATTGATATTTAAACAAATTTAATAACAAAACCAGACTCACGAAACCAAGGTTCCAGCGGAGTAGCGGAAACAGGGGGGCGCGGGCGGAAGGGGCGCGCAGCACAATATATATCAGTAAACATACGCCTGAGGGCAGCCCGCCCCCAAGGGGAGGGCTTATCCCTACAATATGGTAATCTTCAGTGTCTTAAAAGTTTTAGGCAGAAACAAAAGGAAGCGACAGGACACACTACCTATATAGGAAAGATTCCACTTACTTAGCATAGAATTAGGCAGATCTTTGTTTCATCTGTATTGAGAATCACCACAGAACCATGATATTTTGAGTTCTAAGAAATAAAGTGTAGACATCTGTGATGGTGTGAATGAAAATGGCCTCATAGTCTCATAGTGAGTAGCACTATTAGGAGGTGTGTCCTTGTTAGAAGAAGTGTATCACTGGGGGTGGGCTTTGGGGTTTCAAACGCTCAAGCCAGGCCCGTTGTCACCCTTCCTGCTGCCTGCCAGTCTCAACTCTTGGCTATCTCTCCAGCACCATGTCCGCCTGCATGCCACCACACTTCCTGCCATGATGATAATGGACTAAACCTCTGGACTGTGAGCCAGCCCCAAATAAATGTTTTCCTTTATAAGAGTTGTCATGGTCATGGAGTCTCTTCACAGCAATAGAACACTGACTAGGACACAACTAAGGATGTTCAGGAAATATAGGCTAGTTTGGGAGTGAATGATGTCATAGATGCTGATGGCAGACAGAGAATGCAGGGTCATTAGTGATGGAATATTTTAGCAAAGTGGGGCTACTGCTAATTTTCCTATGTTGGCAACATGATATATATAGTTCTTGTGTGTCTGATGTGGGAAGGTATAGTGGTATTTTGCTTATGATCTAACAAGTAAAGCTTACCTGAAGATCAGAATGCAAAGGTAGCCCAGTAGTGAGTCAAGCCTGGCAGTGGTGGCGCACACCTTTAATCCACACTAGTTAATTCACACTAGTTAGTTTAAACCACATTAGTTAGCCATAGAAGCCAGACGGTGGTTGTGCACACCTTAAATACCAGCATTAGCGAGGAATATAAGGCAGAATGAGATAGGAACCCACTCTTTTTCCAGTCTGAAGATTTTGTAGAGATAAGAACTCTCTGGTGGTTGGCTGCTTTTCTTTTCTGATTTTTAGCTTGAGCCCTAACTTCTGTCTCTGGATTTTTTTTAGTCATGCTAAAGGAGGGGGCATGTGCATGCTGTGGTCCAGGTGTGGAGGTTAGAGGATAGCTATAAAGTCAGTTCTCTCCTACTTTCACATGGGTTCTCAATTGTCTAGCTTTTCAGCAAGTCCTTTACTCACTGAGCCATCCCCCAGGCCAACCAGCTATATTGCCTGATCTTTCAGTGGATGGAAAGCAGAGCTATGCTGTAGAGTGAAGAGAAGATGTGGAGGTCAGCAAAGGTCAGAAGGTGAGAAAGTAAACCAGTTGCATAGTGGAAACAAAGATTTGGAGTGGCAAGTATTCAATGAAGAATCGTGGATGGTCCTAGCTCTCCAGGGATCTGCCATTAGGATGCATTCTGATAGAGGCTTCTTTGGAAGGACTTGAGATGGGCTCTTTCTGAACCAGGCATGGGGTTCCATTCCAGGGATAGATTAGGGTGGGGTGGGGTGAGTGGAGGAGTGAACCGGTGACTGTGAGCTGTCATCCTGTTACAACTGTGACAGTTTTCAAAGGATTTGGACTCCTTTGGCAGAGTTGGCATTTGGCACCATCTGTCTAGAACACTGCACCTTGTGCTGTGTTTAGTTTGTTCAGTGGGATCCTCACTTCAGGATCCGGTAGAGGGAGCAAGTGGGTATGTGCAACATGGCTTAACCTACAGCAGCTTCTTCATACATGGCTGTGATGATAAGGGGACGCACCAGGCTGGGGTGTTGAATTGTTTGTTTTTAGGTTTAGGCAGCAGCACATGCCGGTAGATTCTAGCAATATTTGCTCAAATTTGACACTAAATATTTTAAGGGGTGAGGAAAGTTCATAGCAGAGCATATTTGCTTGGAAGAAGGTTTCTATGGCTCTCCGGGGTCTGTTGTATGTTTGTATCTTCAAAACTTTCATACTGGCTCTTTTCCCAGGAAAGAGATATCTGCTCTTCCCCACTCTTCTCTCCTTGCTGTGTGTGGGTGGCTGTGCAACTCACTGGAGAGGACAGTGTTTAAAGCCAAGTGGAATGGTTTTGAGTTGGCTGAGTTTGGGTCTGTGAAGACTACGACCTGTAAGGATATAGGGTCAGGGTGCAGTGTGCCGCAAGAGCTTGAGTGGGAGACCTTTTGGGAGTTTTGGCCACATTCATAATTAAAAATCTGAATTACCCAGGAAATAGTGTTTTCCATGGTCTCTGGGAAATTTGGTCCAGAACTCCCCAGGGATGCACAGGACCTACGTCCTGCGGTATACTAAAAACCATCTTGATTTCTTACTTTACTGAATACAGTGTCAGCATTTGCAGATCGTTTCATTATTAAATATAATCACAGTAAGATGGTCTATCTGTATTTAGTGCAAACACATATTTATACTCCCCTGAGTGTTTTTTTTTTATCTCTTTTTGGCAGAATCCATGGATTCAGAGGGCAACTTTGCTCAGATGGAGGTCAAGTCTTCTTAACTTTGGTGGGGTCTGGGGTCCCTGCTTCTCCCTTCTCTTCTTCCTCATATATATAGTGCCTGAGATGTGGGGAAGAGTGAATGGGTTTCAGCCTGTGACTTTCTTCTGTAATTGATATTCTCAGACAGTTTCATGCATGTATCCAATGTAATACATATTCATCCCATTTACCTTTTCTATCCATTCCCACTTTGCTAGCCACCTTCTTCTCAACTGGTCTTCTCCTATCTTTGTGTGTGTGTGTGTGTGTGTGTGTGTGTGTGTGTGTGTGTGTAGGTCTAATGCAGGCATGTAAAACTGCTGTGCCTTCATGATTGTAACAGCCTTGTCTAATACAACAGACACCATTTTATAGTATTTCTCTGTGTCATCTGTCTCTTACTGTCTTACCACCCCCTTTTCCATGTTTCTTGATGTGTGTGTGTTTGTGTTGGGGGTATTATATAGATTCTTTTAGGGATAAGCATTCAACATTCATTTGTTCTCAGAGCTTTGACTAGTCATGAGTTTCTTTACCAGCTGTTGCCTGCTGTTGCCTGTAAAAGCAGCTTCTCTGCCCATGGCCAAGAGCAGCATTCATCTCTGGGTCTAAACATAAGGATTTAGAAGGCATGTTGGCTACATATTCATTAGCAGAACATCAGTGGTATCATCACCCTCATGTGATGGTAGAAGGACAAGTTCTGCAGGTCAGTGTCATGGTAAGAGGCAAGTTTAAAAACTTGATTTAAAAATGGATGGATGGGACTATATATTCCTTCTATTCTCCAAGGTTTGCCTTCCCAAATCATCAATGATTCTAATTTTATTGTTGTGGGCTATATTAATTAGGGATCTATTGCTATGTTAATAAAACTATGATCAAAATCATCTTAGGGGTGAAAGGGTCTATTTCCCCTTACTCATTATAAGTCCATCGATGAGGGAAGCCAGACCAGGAACTCGGGAGGAACCTGGAGGCAGGAACTGGTGCAGAGGCCCTGGTTGGGTGAGGGGTGTTACTTACTGGCTATCTCTCCATGGTTTGCTCAGTCTTCTTTTATATAGAACCCAGGACCACCAGCCCAGAGGTGGCACCACCCCAAATGGTCTTTGTCCTCCCATGTCAATCACTAAGTGAGAAAATGTCCTACAGGCTTGATCTCAGGCCAATCTCCCGGATGCATTTTCTCAATTATGGTTCCCGTCTCTTAGATGACTCTAGCTTATGTTGAATTGACAAAAACAACAACAACAACAACAAAAAAAACAACAACAAATCAACAAGAATAAGGGTTTTTTAGACCCTATTGCTCTAGAGTTATAATCCTTTTAGGGTAGCTGTAAATTCACTCAGACTTTTGCTTGTTAATTTAAATTTGAGGATATTTTGTTCTCTATTAGGCTTTTGGATCTTTATACTTACACACACATATATTTATATATCCTGAGCAGTTTTGCTAAAAGTTTCATGTGGGAACACTGCATCTTGGAAGGATTAAACCACTACATATTGAAGGATTTTCCCAACTGGACCTTTTTGTTTGATGAAACAGATCTCGGCAGTGATTGGTCGAGCAGTTTGCTGGTATACTTGTTGTTCTTGTTCTTTCGGAGCCTCCTGATATCTCTGCTTCACCGCACGTTCTCTCTAGGCAATGGGAACCGTCCCTCTCCATCCCTGGATTCCTGGAAGAAAGTGGCCTGCTGGTCACACCCATCACTGCTGCCTCCCATCTGTCACCGGCAGAGTAGCATCTCTGTCACCTAAAATTTAGTTCATAAATGTTTGAAGAAGTTTAAGCATATAAAGACCTCAAAGATATTTTCAAATTATAATTTAAATGATTTTATTTTTAAAAAACACCCTTGCTCTTCAATGCCATTTATCCAGCATTTAGAATAACGCTTTGTTGGCAGAATAATTCTGTCACTGGGACAGAGAGGCCAGTAACAAGAGCTCTCTTGATCATACTTTGATGTTTTGTAAAACCAAAATGAAATTCTCATTTTGGTACCAGTTTTGCTAAGGGAATGGTTAGCTCAGTAGGAAGCCAAATACAAAAGATTAAAGGGAGGGCATGGGGATTTCACTGCTGGGGTCAGGAGAACAGTGACTAGTGTCACCCCTTTTGTTAGACAGAAGAGAAAGTGTTGGTAGCTTCCCCATGCAACCAGTTTCTAAACATCCTGTTAAGATTGGCTGCATAGTTAAGGTTGACGTTGTGAACCCTGTTTGAGAAAGTGGGAACTCCTGTTAAGAAAGACGCTGTGTGGAGCAGCAGTCTGGGACCCTCAGCTTTTATGTTACTTCACTTCCGATGCAGCATCTTGTTCTCTGTCACTTTAGCTCAAATGTTACTTTCGAAGGTCAAGGTCATTTGGAAACTGTCTAAGGTGTTTTCAAGTTATGCTGCTATCTCCCTCATCTCCACCCTCCAGATTCAAACTTGATTAGGATTATATGCATATATTTATCAAAATGAGATGAAAATATTGGACCTGTCCCGTATTTTTATGCTGGCAGTATATAATTAAAGATGAAATAGAACATTTATTTGAGCATTGAATGTGTGGCCCTGTCTTGTAGTTTGGAGAGACGTTCTTTCTCTATCACCTCTGTTCTTACATGGGATTTCCAAGCTGGTCTTTTCCTTATTCTTCCAAATTGTATTTTGGACCAGCTGGAGTACTCTTCTATTTTTGTTTTATTTTATCTTTCTTTGCCATTTGTTCTGATTTTCTGTGAGATATTCTCACATTTATCTGAACTATTTATTGACTTTTATTTGTTCCAACCCTTTTACATTTCTAAGTTCTTTATTACTTTTTTTGTTTTAAGATTGCTATCATTTACAGATTGGGATACTGTCTTCTCTTTCTGAGGATAGTTGTTAAAATTTTCTTTGGTTGGCAGTTTACCCACAGTGATGTTTATTTTTCACTGTGTGTGTCAGTCTCTGACTTTCATGTTGAAGAGTGTGTTGAAATGACTGGTGAACCGAACCCATTGTTATTGTAGTGGATCACTGTGGCCTAACTGACTGGAGAGGGTTCTCCCTCAGGGTCCTTCTGACTTTCACTCATTCCTTTGAAATATATGATTTCCTTCAAGTGTATGAAGAAAGCCTTGCCCACATGAGTGTATAGTAGTCATTAAAAATGACCAGACTAGTTTAATATGTTTCTAAAGAAAATTATGACACTGTCTTTGATATTTCACCCAAACCTAACAAATGGTGCTTTCTTGAAGGTTGGTTGAAGACTAGAGCCCACAGTCCAATGTAATGAATTTTCACACTCTACTATATTAGACACCACAAATCTTTCGTTCTCTTAAAGTGGACTTTTGACTTGTGTATGGCCTTGAAACCCTTTGTAACATACATTGGCCGTTTGAAAGAAGCTGGTTGCCTGAGTCTGGTGCATCTTAGGGAATATCGAAAGATCACATTTACTTATGTCACCATCTGTCCCAGCAGAGTGAAAGTGTCATGCTCATGACAGATGATACAGTTTGTCCAAACCCCAACTTTTCCGTGAAAGTACAAATTTTATCATTAGCAATAGGCGTTCAGTTGTCATTCTCGAAGTGACAGGATCACTGAGTACTTATTTTCTTAGAAATTATCTGTCAAATACCTAAGCCTGCATAATCATGGTTTTTCTGTCAGTCAATATTTGAAGGAAAAGTAGTCATGGAAAAAAATTACTGAATCAGTTTGCCTGTCAAACAGTAGTTTGCATTGTCTCCCTGAAACCGTTTTGTCCTCATGAAAAATATTTTTTATATAAACCTAATATCTTCACATAGAGTATTAAAAATGTGTGCAATAAAACACTGAGATTTAGTAAATCTAATCAATTTTACTGTTTTGTCAAGCTCTTTAAGTGAAGGCACATTTATAAGAAAAAATGACCATTCTCAAAATTTAATTCTAACTGGATTATAGACTTACATGTAAATACATAACTAAAAAATTTAGCAGAAATCCTAGATGACTTTTGGCATGGCAGAGACCTTTTTAGATAGATCATCTATGAAACAAGCCATGAAGGAAATATTCCATAACCTAGTTTTCGTTTATTTCTTTGTAATTTTAGTAATTAGTTTTAGGGTTTTTTTTTTTTTTTTTGAGATAGAGTCTCATATGGCCCAGGATGAGCTCGAAGTCTTACATTGCTGGAGCTGGCCTTGAACTCCTGATTCTTCTTAGCTCTATTTCCCAAGTCCTGGTGTTACATGTACATACCACTCTGACTAACTCTTAGACATTATTAAAATTAAAAAGTTCTAACTTAAAAATACTTTGAAAAGGATATGAATATAATACAAGAAGGGTTCTCAAAAAATTTTTTTTAATTTATTTATTTACTAAAGATTTCTGTCTCTTCCCCACCGCCGCCTCCCCCTTTCCCCCCCCCTCCCCCAATCAAGTCCCCCTCCCTCGTCAGCCCAAAAAGCAATCAGGGTTCTCTGCCCTGTGGGAAGTCCAAGGACCACCCACCTCCATCCAGGTCTAGTAAGGTGAGCATCCACGAAACTGCCTAGGCTCCCACGAAACCAATAGGTCCAGTAGAATCAAAAACCCGTTGCCATTGTTCTTGAGGTCTCAGTAGTCCTCCTTGTCCACTATGTTCAGCGAGACCAGTTTTGACCCAGGCTTTTTCAGACCCAGGCCAGCTGGCCTTGGTGAGTTCCTGATAGAACATCCCCATTGTCTCAGTGTATGGGTGCACCCCTCGCGGTCCTGAGTTCCTTGCTTGTGCTCTCTCTCCTTCTGCTCCTGATTTGGACCTTGAGATTTCAGTCCGGTGCTCCAATGTGGGTCTCTGTCTCTGTCTCCTTTCATCACCTGATGAAGTTTAATATTCAGGAGGATGCCTATATGATTTTCTTTGGGTTCTCCTTCTTATTTAGCTTCTCTAAGAACCCGAATTATAGGTTCAATGTCCTTTATTTATGGCTAGAAACCAAATATGAGTGAGAACATCCCATGTTCCTCTTTTTGGGTCTGGCTTACCTCACTCAGGATGGTGTTTTCTATTTCCATCCATTTGCCTGCAAACTTCAAGAAGTCCTTGTTTTTTACTGCTGAGTAGTACTCTAATATGTATATATTCCATACTTTCTTCATCCATTCTTCAATTGAAGGGCATCTAGGTTGTTTCCAGGTTCTGGCTATTACAAACAATGCTGCTATAACCTCAATATCAGTCCAAACACACTGAACCTGATTGAAGAGAAAGTGGGAAGTACTCTACAACATGCGGGCACAGGAGACCACTTCCTACGTATAACCCCAGCAGCACAGACAGTAAGGGCCTCATTGAATAAATGGGACCTCCTGAGACTGAGAAGCTTCTGTAAAGCAAAGGACACTGTTGCTAAGACAGAAAGGCAACCCACTGACTGGGAGAAGATCTTCACCAACCCCACAACTGACAAAGGTCTGATCTCCAAAATATATAAAGAACTCAAGAAACTAGACCGTAAAAGGCTAATCAACCCAATTATAAAATGGGGCACTGAGTTGAACAGAGATCTCTCAACAGAAGAAGTTCAAATGGCCAAAAGACACCTAAGGTCATGCTCAAATTCCTTAGCGATCAGGGAAATGCAAATCAAGACAACTTTAAGATACCATCTTACACCTGTCAGAATGGCGAAAATCAAAAACACCAATGATAGCCTTTGCTGGAGAGGTTGTGAAGAAAGGGGTACACTCATCCATTGCTGGTGGGAATGCAAACTTTTGCAACCATTCTGGAAAGCAGTGTGGAGGTTTCTCAGGAAATTTGGGATCAACCTACCCATGGACCCAGCAATACCACTCTTGGGAATATACCCAAGAGAGGCCTTATCACATAACAAAAGTATATGCTCTACTATGTTTATAGCAGCATTGTTTGTAATAGTCAAAATTTTAATGAAATTTATTTCTACTGTGTGGTGGTGGGGGCACATTTGTGGTATGGTGTACATGTATAAGTTGGAGGGTAATTTACAACCAACAAAGTTGTGTTTCTTCAACTGTGTGTTTCAGGCTGTTAGGCTTGGAAACAGCTGTCTACCTGCTTGAGTCACTCAATGGCTAGAATAAATATTTTCAAAGGAAACATCTAATAAAGGCTTTTAGTAAAAGCCGTATAAATAAGTCTCAAAAGTAACAAGTAAGATAATGAACAACTTGACTGAGAAGCGAGCCTTGGCTCTGCAGTTAACTCACCAAAGAAGACATGCACGTGACAAGTAAGTATATGAGAAGGTGATGCCTCTTGCTCTGGGCATCTTAGAAAAATGCAAATCAGAGCTCCAAAGAGACAGTAGTCCGTACTAACTTGTTCAGATCCAAGGCTCCAGCAGCAGCCAACGCTGGTGCGGATGAGGAGTGACCTCCACTTTGTTACTGATGGAAATGAAACTGGACTAGTCGCTTAGGAAGATGATCTGGGTAGTTTCTTACAAATCTAATAATACTTTTTCTCTATCTTTTTCTTAGTACTTACTCAGAGTTGAAAAATGCATCACACAAAACTTAGAACATGTATCTGCAAGTGTTAGTGAAAGAGCCCTTGCTTAGCATGCTAAAGGTTCTGGTTCAGTTCCCAGTTCATAAAACCTCTATTTAAAAACAACAACAACACACATGCACAATCTCTCCATGAGTCCTCCAGTGGGGGATTGATAAATGGCAGTATTGGCAGACAATGGATGCCATTCCATTTTTTTTTAAAATGCTCTTTTGGGCAGGACAGATGACTTGCTGTGCATGCATGATGACCTCAGTTCAGATCCACAGCATCCATGTAAAAGCTGTGTGGCAGTGCTCATTTATAACCTGACTCACGTTCGGGTGCATCCAGGAGGATCCCGGGAGCCCATTTACCAGCTCGCCTAGAATAATGGACGAGTGCCAGTCTTATCAAAAAACAAATGAATAAGTAAGTAAATAAGTTGGAGAGTGATTGAGAAAGACACCAGATGTCAACCTTTGCCCCCACACACATATGCACATATTTATATACATGAACACACACTCAAGTGAACATGAACATACACCATACACACAGAACAGGTGAAAACATATGTACTCAGGAGAGTGAGAGACAGAGATCCTTCCGTGGCCTGAGAGATTATGGAAGAAATCTGTGTGCTTATCACTGAGAGAAAGAAGATAACACGAAAAGACAGCATGTTGTACTTAGTCCATTCTTTGCCTTTCTGGAAAGGAAAAGGGAGGTGAGAATAAAAGAACCAGATTGCCTGGACCAGTGGAGTTGAGCGTGAACAGAGCACCAGATTGGGGGTCAGTGATGATATATCTGACTAGACTCACAGAAAGTGAAACCCGGAACGTGAACTTAGGGGTTTTGAGGGGTGCTGACATGTCTGTGTAAGCTGACTCTTTGTAACTAGTGCACTGGAAGGATATATTGATAACTGAGATGATGCTTATGCAATGGGAAGTGTGCGGGAAGTCTCAATACTTTGTTCTTAAATTTGCTGCGAAAAAGTTCTTAAAAATAGAAGTGTTTCAAAATTGACCAAAAAGAAATAAAACTGAAAGCGATTACAATGTGAGAGTTAGGAAATTAAGGGCCACCAGTTTTGTTTTGTGCCTCTTACTGCCTCGCTTCCTGGTGAGGTACTACCAGTCACCCCTTTTTTTTCTTTATAACTTATATTTGTTCCTTTAAAAAAAATCGCAGCATGTTTTTCCCATCGTGGACTTTCAGAATCTTAACTGTACCATCCTCTGTTAAGAACTCACAGTGCTTTGTCATCCTTCCATAAGGCTGTGTGCTTAAGAGTTGATCTAAGGTTGGAGGTAAATTCGTACATGTGTCCACACCACTAGCCTCCCATAGAAATAAACTGGCCTCATACTGACTGCTTATATTTTGTCCCAACCCAATTCCAGATCTTCTTCAGCTTGTGGCTGCCTGTATATGTCCTCCAATCATAAGAGCAATGATGACATGTCTTTTCTTTCTGGTGATTCCTTTTTGAGACACTATTCAAATGCCACCTGTTTTCTGATGTATTTCTGGTCAAAAAGCAGACATTCCGCCATGCAGTCTAGGTCTTTGGGGAGCTGTGCAGGCCATTATGCATACCAATGTGAGCCAAGCATCCAGAATGAGTACGTACTAGGAGAACTCTCCACTATTCAAACCACATAGCCTGACTTGTTCCAAACTTACATCACCCACTGGACAAACAATAGAGTCTTTGCTCGTCTGCTCACTTAAAGACTTCTTATCTGCAGTATAGCTCTCTTCCTTCTGGACCATACTCTGGGCTGAGAAATTCCACCTGAGACAATAGACCAGCCTACCTTGGAAATAGAGTGCCTTGATAAACAGAGAGCATGAAGTGTGTGCACTGGAGAATCACAGAGGCTCGGCTGGCACCACCAGGCTGCTCCTCACTACTGAGGAGACTAAGACTTTCTGTGCACATTTTAGCTACTGTCCTTTATGTTAAGCTGTAGTGATGTCTTAAGCCAGTGAATTAATGTAGCTAAAATGTTGTGTGGGGTGCTAGACACTCTGCAGAACCATACTTGGTGGCCGTTCCTCCAGCTAAAATGATGATAGTTACATAAGCTAGCACATCCATAAGTTCTTTGGGTGAAAACTGAAAAGTGTGTGTGTTGTTCACACCTGTGCACATGTTTGTGGAAGCCAGAGGTCGGCTTTAGGTGTTTCTCTCAGGCATGTTCTGCCTTATTTTTTTGAGGCTGAGTCTCTCACTGAATTTGGAGCTCTTTGATGTTGCTCAGCTGGCAGGCCAATAAGGTCTGGAAATACATGTTCCAAGGTAGGCGTTTCGGATGGGCATGACTGGCTTTTACACAGATGCTACGAATTCAAATTCGAGTTCCCATGCTTGTGTGACAAATGTTTAAAGTCTTTTTAAATTGGTCAGCTTCTGTTTAAAATAATACAGCTTTAGAGCAAGACAACTATGTTCGATCAGTGCCTTGCTCAGCTTGCTCAAACTTTCTCTTGTTGCAGTTGGGAGTAAATACAGAGTCCTACAGTCAGACAGTATGCAGAGTATGCAAGACCTTTGAACACTCAGTCCTAAACAGATGTCTCCGTCAACTCCATCTCTCAGGGCTCAGGGAAGAGGAAGCAGAAAGGGTGTTAAAAAAAAAAGCCAGAGGAGATGAAAGACACAGAGAAAACAAGGCCTCTAAATCAACAGGACCACAACACGTACAAACTCACGGAGACTGAGACAGCGTGCACAAGCCTGAAACAGATAGGGTCCTAGAGCTGAAAGGAGTGGACACGTCCCACTCCTAACCCAGAAGATATCTACAAGTAGTAACTACTTACAAATGAACATTTAGTTTCTGCAGGGGAGTCTCACTGGGGAAAGAACTACTCTTAAAGATAGGCTGCATGCCTAGCAGTAGCTGGCCAAAATAAATGAACTTAATGATATCTTTGGGGTTTGTATCAAAATGTCATCCAGGGCTTTTGCGCCTCGTTATTATTTTATTTATTTATTTATTTTCTTCCCCTTTTTAACTCCAATGGTCCTTTGTGTATGCACACACACACACACACAGAAACACACAGTGACTTCCAATTTTGTATTTTTATGGGATTCCAGAGTGTAGCAGCGCGTGGGTCTCTGTGTCTATATCTGTTTTTTGACCCCTTTCTGAGGCGCTTTTCCTTCTGTTCGTTTGTTTTTTCCTCTTCTGATGTGTTTGTTTTTGTTTTTTTCTTATTATACTATATTTCATTATATTTTATTACTGTTCCTTAGAAGTGAAAAGGGATGGATTGAGTTGGGTGGGGAGGAATTGATAAAAGTAGAGCGAGGGGAAGCCATAATTAGGATATATTAAATGAGAAAAAACTATTTTCAATAAAAGAAAAACATGCTAAAAAAAAAGAACCCCAAATATCAAAGTTTCAATTCCTTCTGTGACCTCTTAGAGTTGCTACATTAAAGCAGGCTTGTGATGCTATACTCGACATGAGCCCTGTGCAGTGAAGGGTGATACAGAAGGGGAAAGATGGACCTGAGCCTTTGGTTTCATCTAAAATTTCTTGTGTTGCAGATTTGGGTTTAACTTTTGCACGTATGGCTTAGAGCACTTTGGGAATCTGATTTTCTTTGCTGCTTGATTGCACTTTTGAAGTTTTTCCTTCTTATTTTGTGTTCTTAAGTAGTTACACTGTAAGCAGTTTTCTTGAATAAATAGTTCATTTTGTTTTCTCTACTTTTACATTAGCTCTTGTTTTCCCTCTCATTATCTTCTTCCGACATAGCCCCTGTCCTGTGGGTTTAGCCACTGTCTGGCTCTTACTTGGCATTGCAAGAAGTCTTTGCCTTTTGCTCTCTCTGTCTCCCAGACAGCGTGGAGCACTGAATGTTGGGATGTGGCTCTCTTCCCAAGAGGGTTGTGATACCGAGAGTGGAGAAGGTCAACTTTTGAGCATCCCTTTGCATTCCAAAAGACTGTGGTCCATTGGCCTCACTGCATGACCAGGGCTGAGCTCATGTCTTCGGGGTCTTAATGTAAGCTGAGGGAAGTGCTCCAGAGAATTAAGTGGCAGGCATTTCATTATCAGTAGTTCCTGGTGGCAGACAGAGACCTGTCCTTTTCTACTTCCCTCAATTCTTCTTTTGCAAAAGTACAAAATGCCTTGAGAATATCTCATCTCTGTCACTATTATCAAGCAGTTGTATTTATAGTATCCTTCACAGGGTGAGTGGCATGACAAAAACATGAGCAAGGAGCACTTTGTGTGGTGACTCATTGCTAGGGAGTAATATGCCAGCATTCGGCAATGTAGCTGTATGCCTCATTTCCATGTTCAACAACAGCTACCATTAGATTGTGACTTCTGGGCATTCATATCTAAGGTCATATGAATCAAACTTATCACCACATCGGTCATGCTCTACAAAAGCAATATGCTTTCTCCTTAAAATTTATGTACCCTTGAAGTCCTTAAGTTGATGATAAAAGCAATAAAACTCAATCATAGTTCACACTTGATATACTTATTACCTTATAGACATGCTCTGATATTTTTAGTCCCACAAAACTACTGGTGGGTTACTCAATGAGTTAAAAAATGGAAATTACTGCTTCATATTACAAGTAATTTTCTTGTTAGTAAAGGGTTTAGCTTAAAAATACTGTATTAATAGGATTTATGTCAAAAAAGGCATGTGTTTAATTATATATAGTTTGTCTTTGGAGATATTTACACACACTGAAACCATCACTGTAATCAATGACATAAGTATATCCATCAGTTCTATTGTTCCCTCTTGCCTTCTCTTTTGATTTTTCTATAGGAACACATACATAATTTTTTCCTTTGTATCAATGTAGAATTGTTTGCTGTATAGACATCATGTTGTGAATGGATCTCAGGGACTTACTCATCTTGCAAAACTGAAACTTTGTGCCTGATTGCCTCCTCCTCTCCTTATCCCTGGTGACAGTCATTCTTCCTTTTATGCCTTGATGTGGGAGTGTCATATATCAATCTGTTGATTTCATTGGCTGAGCAATAAAGAAACTGCTTGTCCCTGACAGGTTAAAGCATTGGTGGGAGGAATAAACAGAATAGGATCTGGGTGGAAGAGGAAGTGAGGTCAGACTCTGCTCTGCTTCCGGAGAGAAGCCATGCTCAGCCCTGCTGGATAGACACGTTAGTTCTGCGCTCTGAGGCCAGGATGGACATAGGTTAGAATATTCCCGGTAAGCGCACCTTGGGGTACTTACACACATCATTAGAAATGGGCTAGTCCAGGTGCGAGAATTAGCCTGTGAGGGCTAGAGTTCATGGGCCAAGCAGTTCTTAAATGAATACAGTTTGTGTGTTGTTATTTCGGGCATGAGTTAGCCAAGCAGCCGGGGTGTTGGGGACGCAGCCCCGCCGCCGCTCCTATTTCAACAATGCCTATACTCAAAATAACTATCCATTGCTTGTCAGTCATGGAAAAGTTCCTAGGATAGCCATTAATACTGTTTCTGCCATCCTGCCCTGTGGAGGTAACACACAGATTGATTGCTTGTGGGCATTCAATTAAGTGTGCCTTTAAAATTAGTGTGCAAAGATAATGCGCTTTGATTTTCCACTAGATTAATTTGGCACAGGGGTTTTATGTGATAATTACTTTAGTGTTTGAATTTATCAATTGTTGATTGTTTTCCCTGGTTTCATCAAGACTCCTAAAAATTAATTTGTATTTTAGACCTTCAGTGTTTTTATACTAGAGAAATTTCTGACGGTTCACGGAGAAAGTAAAACTTTACTAAACCCTCTCAGACGCCACTGACATAAAGTCCCATCACAGCTTATCAACAGTTTATTCACTTGGGTTTCGATTTCATGTGTCTCTCTGTCCTGGGTACAAACCTAACCCTGAAGGTCAGTGAGCAGCCCTCTGGCTATGTGAAAGGATTCTGAGCTTCTTCAATAGGAAGCTACTGTGCTTGCTACACACTCCCTGTTTTATACTCTAGGACATCATGTGTGACAGTGGGGTATGGGCTCTAGGACTAGACTTCTGGGGGCTGAACTGCTTCTGATGGGGACAATTCATCCACCTACTATGGTGAAAAGTGTTGTTCAGTCCCCACATACCTTCTCAGAGACGCTGTTCTTATTATACCTCAGCCTTCATTTGACACAGAGAAGATTTTAGGTTTTCAGTGGTCAGTGTTGTTTGAAATGATCTGTTGTTGATGTTGTTTTGTTCTACCCCACAGCTTCTGCTAATTGAGTAAGGAGTGAGTGTTGCATAAACTCTACTCTTGTCAGCATTCTTTCTCTTCCATCCCACATCCTCCTTGTTAGTCAAATATGATACACATTTCTGGAAGTCAGAGCACTTGGCAATTCTTTATGAATAAACTCTACCAACTGAAGACAAAATGCTGGAAAAAGCAGTAAGTTCACATTTCATTCGTCCTTACTGCTGGGTTTGGTGTAGGCTGCTGGTCATACCTGAAGACCCTGCATGCATAGTTGGTTGAACTTTATTTCTACTTTCAAAGGCTTCTGATCCAACTGTATCATGCAGGGTACTTGCTTTCATACAGAAGCCTTTCAGGATGCTTTTAGCTTCCACATCCACTTTGAATTCTTGAACAGGTTCATAACTTCTGGAGTTACATGCTTCTTGCTTGATTCCATTTGCTCTCAGTCTACTTCATTGTCCCTCACTCAGTCTCTCTACAACAACAACAAATTAAATACCTAGAACACTATGGTGTATGCTCTACAGTAGTGAAAGTTTACATGCTGTATCCATCCAGTTTGATTTACTTAGGGTTTTATTGCTATGAAGAGACACCATGACCATGGCAACTCTTATAAATGAAAACATTTAATTGGCTATGGCTTACAATTCAGGTGTTTAGTCCATTATCATTATGGCAGGAAGCATGGTGGCATGAAGGCAGACATGGTGCTGGAAAGGTAGCTGAGTGTTCTACATCTATATTCACAGGCAGCAGCGAGAGAGATAGAGTCACAGGGCCTGACTTGAGCTTCTGACACCTCAAAGCCCACACTGCAGTGGCATACTTCCTCCAACGAGGCTCTACCTACTCCAGCAAGACCACACTTCCAATAATATCACTCCCTATGAGTCTATGGGGGCCAATTTCATTCAACCCACCACAGAGTCTGATAGGTCAAGAACGTGAAGAAGGTAAAAAGTCCTTTGCCTTAGTAGTTCTGTAAAGGACTGGCCTCTTTACATAGAGACTGAGGATGGTCAGAGGACCTAAATAAAGACACTTAAAGCTTCCAGAGACAATAAGAACTCCAGGACCTACAAGATGGTTCTGAAGTTAAAGGCAGTTTCCACAAGCCTAATGAACCATGTTCAGTCCCCAGGACCCACATGGTAAAGGAGAAAACCACTACCTTACAATTTGTCCTCTGATGGCCACATGCCTTTTCTGGTGTTTGTGCCATACCTACTCAAATAAATAAACATTTTAAAAGAATCCCAGAAGCCAGAAACAGGCCCCAGATAATACAAGTTGTTTTCATATGGTTACCCAACAGCTTAGCACCAGCAAGGACTTTTTCTTGCTCATGCTAATGGTTTAGTGTAAGTTGGAAGGTGATCCTATTTGTTGTTGCCACTGAGGCCCCAGGCTGACAGAGATCTGTCTTAGCATAGCTTTTCCCAGCAATTAGAAAGGAAAAGTATTTGTGAATGAGTTCGCCTCTCTGAAATGGAACAGACCAGTAGTAACATACCTTATATCCAGTCAAGACCATTGTCCTGAGTAAGTCACAACACTGTATCTTAACTTCTGAGAGGGGCAGAAGGAGCAGAATATGAAGATTAGTAAACAGTGCTGGCATCTCCATAGGTGATATACTAGAAGAACTCTAGGTGATGGGGAATCTCCTTCAGCCAATGGCCTTTTAGAGGCTGGACCAGGTTGAGGCATGACTTTGGGGTACCGAAAAGCTGTAGTCCCGCCTGCTTGTCCTCTCTTCCTCTGCTTCACACCTGGATGTTGGACCTCCAATCCTGTTCCATGAGTTTTCCCTTTCAATAAAGAAAAACCTTAAAATACCCTATTTAGAGCTAGTGTGGAATTATTTAATTTGCGCCCCCCCATTTGATACTTTCTGATGGCGTTCTGCTTCATCTGGTGCCCAATGTGGTAATGAGTCCCTGCTTATCCAGACCCCCGTACCCCCTGTGGTGCTCCCAGCCCAGGCACCCCCATGGCGCTCCCAGTTCTCCAGTCTGGTGTGTTCCCCACCTGAGGCCTGCAACCCACACACTGCTGCTTCTCCAGCAGCCAATCCCTGTGGCTTTTCTTCCCCTGGCGTCCCTCACAGTTTGCACTGTTTTTCCAGCCAACAGCTGGTGCACCACACACAGTTCGTCACTCTTGACTGACAGAAAGCTTTGGGCATCCTTCTTATTCTGACCACCAACTCTCAGAATCACTTTAATTGTTCTTAATAACTGCTTTTAATTTGTTAAAAACTTATTTATTAGTATCAAAGTAGGTGATGGTGCGTGCAAGCAGAGTGAACCATCCCAGAGAGGCCACTGAGAGTGTCTCCTGCGGCTGCAACCGCGACACCTGCTGGCCAATAAATATTTTTACACCTACTTCAATTCACTGAAATTGCCTAAGGCAAATAAGTGAACTGCTAAATTTGAAAGTTATAAGATTACTAACAATATTACTGTTCAGGAATTTAATAACCATTATTTTATGAATGGTATTCTGCAATGCTTATGTGATTTTCCTTATACATTTATATATTTGATTTTGGGAATTAGTTTTGTTTTTCATATTATATCTTTAAGAAAATGGTTTGATAGCAGGGCACTTTTAGAAGTGATACAGTCTTTACAAAATAATAGTAAAGAGCTGACTGAAAAAAATACTATTGAAAAGGATAACATTAATTTGACAGAAAAAATCCAATCAGTGTTGAAGGGTGCTGAAAAATTATCTGACAGAATTCACATTGTTAAATTTACCAATCAGAATCTGTTGAAAAGTTATGATAGGTTAATGGATAAGGTATCTCTCCAGGAAGGCAATATGCATGCCATCAAAATTATGGCCGAAGGATAAGATGTTATTCTTACTGGGCAAATTTCATACTTTGGAATCATATGTGCAGAATAAGGACCAGAAGATAAACAAATCAATGAGGGCATTAGAACAAAACACTGGACAGGGATTTAGACTTTACAAAAGGCAGTGGTAAAATGATTTGAAAAGACTAAGGAAATTATCTAATGATGATCAGGAAGAGAAGGTACAAAGACAGGAAAATCCTCACAAGTACGTGCCAGAGACTGGGATGACTTACCCAGAGTTTTAGCTGCCTATCCTCTGTTAAGCCATATGTCACAAAATACCTAAAGGTAGTCAAAGAATATACATGGAAACCTATAGGTATAAGTGATCTAAAAGAAATTAAACAAGCAATAGTATCTTATGGCCTGCATTCACCATTTGTTAGAGAAATAGTAAAAATGTGTGACTCAAGCATCAAGGCCACCCCACATGATTGGCCTCAATTAATCTCAGTGCTCCTAGAAAATGGACCTCAGCTGCTTTGGAAGTGATTTTTGTAGAAAGAGGTAAAAATTTTAGAACAACAGGGAAAATCAAAAGGATTTGAGGATTCCCAAGATCAAATTCTTGGCGAGGGTCATTACTTTGATCCTCAGGACCAGGCTCACTATGACAAATGCACATTTTCCTTATGCAGTACAGCAGCTTTAAATGCGTGGGACAGGATTCAAGAACCAGGAAAGTTAAGTGAATCATATAGCAGGGGTAAAGTGGGCCAGAGAGAGCCCTTTAGTGACTTTTTGTAAAGATTCACTAAGGCTGTACAAGTAGAAGTTACCCAGAAGCTAGATATGTACTTATTGAATCTTTGGCTATTGAAAATGCCAACTTAGAATGCAAAAAAGATATTTGGGTCTTTAAAGGTTAGAACAGCACCAATAGCTGAATGGAGCCTACATACAATGACTGTTGAGACATTTGACTATAGTACTGAGGCTTGGGAAGGAGAAGTGATTTCCAATGGTATGAGAGATACCAAAATGCCAAATGTTTTAATTGTGGTAGAGTAGGACATCCGAGAAGAAATTGTAGACAAGGAATTCCTAGGAATAATGTCTACTCTGGGAATGGCAAGAATAGGTGATCTCACCCTCCTGAAATATATAGGAGGTGTGGCAAAGGACAACATTGGACCAATGAATGTAGATCAACAAAAGACAGACAAGGCAACTTGATACCATCAGGAAACTCCTTGGGGGGGGGTATGCCAAACATGGTCCAGTCATTCCCAGTCACTGTGGAGAGCATGTCTCACCAGGAAAATGAAGAAATCCATTGCTTACTGTAAAGAAACCATACTGTTCTGGATGTTGGAATAAACATGGAGGATTAATCAAAAACTCCAGTAGGAAATAGGAAACATATATTTTGGCAAACTTCTATAAATGATCAAAGACCAAAGCTAAGAGTGTGTATAAATAACATTGTAATTATGAGTTTGATAGAAGCGGGTACAGACATGGGTATTATTACTCCAGAATCTTGGTATCTGATTTGGACTCTTCAAGAGGCAGCTGTTTAATTCATAGGAATTGGAACCCTATCTCAAGTAAACAAACATGAGATGGGTTGAATGCATAGGGCCAGAAGGACAGAAAGAAATCCTGAGGCCATATATAGCTAATACTGTAGTAAATTTATGGGGTTGTGAGCTGTTGCAATAATGAAATACCCTGATTAACATTCCTGCCATCCTCAAAACTCATGTTTCTCAGGAGGATATTATAAAGTATTATAAAAAAAAAAAGGTCACCAGCCATTCCGGCTGTACAAGAACACAAAGCAACTAGCAAACCTTTAGAGGTATGAACAGCTGGTACAGGAGCAAGTAGATGCTCACATATTGAAGAATCAACCAGTCCTTGGAAGTCTCCCATATTTGTTGTTATAAGAAATTTGGAATATGGAGAATGACGACAGATCTAAGAGCTGACAAAATGCATGGTGTCTGGACTGGACAAGCAGGATACAAGAAAGAAGATTGTCAAACCTTGCCAAGATAGGGTAAGATTGTTTTGAAAAATTTTCCTGCCTCTGAAAATGGTCTGTCAGTTACTCTAGGCCTTAGCCAAAGTTGGTTGCTCCAAAGTTGCAAATGAGACTTTGAGTGATTGCCCAGCTAGCCATTTGTCTCTGTCATCTACTGTATATTTTGGAAGCTGTTTGATTGATAGTGGTAGTTATTTTCCCCTTATGACTTAGCCAAGCCATATCTAATCAAGATTTATACTCCTTAGGATAGAATAATTATTGAAACATTTAGCATATGTTTCTTGATTAATATTGTTTATGCTGGTTATACTTCTAATTTTTATACTTGGTATCTGTTCTTACTGTATATAGCTTTGTATTGGATTTGGAGCTTTCTTATTTAGACAAAAGGGGGTCTTGAGGAACCTCATTCAGCCTTTGAGGGGCTGGACCAACCAGATTGAGGTGTGGCTTTGGGCTACCAAAAAGCCAAGGTTCCACCCTCCCACCCTCTCCTTCTGCACTCCACACCTGGATTTTCGACCCTGTTTCCTGTTCTGTGAGTTTTCCCTTTCAATAAGAAAAATCTTAATATACCCTATTTAGAGCTAGTGTGGGATTATTTGGTTCGCATTCCCCCAATCTTATATGTTCTGACGCATTCTGCTTCATCTGGTTTGTGTAAAAGACAAAGAAGGTATACCAGGCTTCTAAGCCAGTGCAGAAGAGGATTCTGATTCGGTGTTTGTGCTCTCACTTTTACTTCCGTCCTTATTCCAAGCCTTTGGAATTCTACAGACTTACTTGGTTATGATGTTGCTTCTGAGTTTTAGTAACCAACTGTTGCTCACCCTTCGTCTTCTACAGAACCTTCTGAAAGAACATTTTCTTCAATGTATCAAGTCCAATTTTTCCCTATTTTTGATCTATAATATTCTCTTCCTACAGTTTGTAAATATAGAAGGTATTTCACTTTCCAGTTTGGTTAAGTGTGGTAACCATATTCAGCAGCCTCTAATCTAGAGTTTCTGTGAATTCCCTTTGTTTCTAGCTGGGGCTTTGTTTGAATTGGGGGTGGAGGGAGATAAATGTTTTGCATATACTGCAATAAGTGTGGCTGTTGACCATTTCCTGTTTTGGTGCCATGGTAACCTCTTTCAGCAAATTAGGTGGGGCTTTCTCAAAGGTAATTATAGATTGACTTTTGAACTCTGAATAACTATAATATGGATTGGTGAAATTTTCTTATGTGGAAGAATAGCTGTGGCTGTTCTACTATGTGTATATTTATATTATATATACATACATCTATGTGTGTTTGTGTATTGATCCTTTGAGGATTTCATACATGTACACAGTGTGTATTGATTAGTTCTCACCCTAACTCCTCTCGTATCTGCCCATTAACATCATTCCAACTTCTTTCATGTCCTGTGTTTTTAGTCTTATGACATACAGAGTTCGGTTTGTACTGCTCATACCCTCATGGGTGTGCGGCTATTGACTGGAACATGGTTGGCCTACCATGGACCACAGCCATGTAGAACACAGACTCTCCTTCTCCAAGAATCCATCAGTTGTCAATAACCCTTCAGTTTGGAATGGAAAGGTGTGAGCCCTTCCTTCCTCCATGCTGGAATGCTGGCTGGCTTGATTTTAGAAAGGTCTTGTGCAGGAAGCCACAGCTCTTGTGAGTTCATGAGTGTAGTAGTCCTGCTATGTCCAGAAACACTGCTTCACCACTTCCCCAGCCTTTAATCTCTTAAATCCTTTTCTTTTCCTGTGATTGTCTCTGAGCCTTATGGCAAGGGTTGTCTCATTTATGACTAAGACCTCCACTGTCATTTATTCTGCATACCTTGGCCAGTTGACTTTCTGTATTAACTTCCATCTACTGTACAAAGAAACTTCTCTGAAGATGTTAGAAAGTTACACTAATCATAGAGATCAGATTTTAGGGAAATTTTGATACTTTGTCTACTTAGCAAAATAACAGATGTATGTTCATTCCGAGGCTTATGAGCTTCCCAGCTATGAGTTCTTGGCCAGATTCAAATTTACCTCACCATACATGTGTTTCCTCATGTTTACTGGAACCTCATATCTGATTGGGAATTGACTGTTTACCACTATGGCTTTTGTCTTAGTATTGTCTCCATGGTAATCATTACACCATCATTATTTTAGTCAATAAGGTTTATAGATAGATAAAACTGTTAATAACCCCCCAGCAGCACACAGAAGACCATCTACTGCTATGAAAGCTATGGATATGTTCTTAGTAATGTTTGCTTTGTGAAACTCATTGTTTTGAAGTAATTATAGATTTAGAAGAAGATTCACAGTAATCTTACATTCCGGTCACCTCGTTTGTCTCATTGGTTGATCTTGAAGAGTAGATTGCCATATCAAAACTAGGACATCAGATATGTAGTAGGTGCAAGCACAGTTATGACATTTTATAACATTTTATACCAGGCACAGGCTGTAATGTTATTATAAGACTATTCCATTATGTTGGAACCTTCATACCACTGACTTTGAAGTCATTACTCTGGCTTTCCTCCTTACCATCTCTTTTCCTAGAAAACATTTCTGTGATTTTTGTTTATTTAATACATTGTATAAATAGAATTATATAGCATTTGACCTTTGGAGATTAGCTTCTTTGCATTCAGCATAGTAATATGGAGATACATCTAAGCTGGTGCATTCAGCAATAATATAATCTTTTCTGTTTTATTTTTATTATAATAAGAACATGTAAGATCTGCTCTTTTAACATACCTTTAATTGTTCAACATAGGGATGTTAATTACATTGTCAATGCAAACATATGACTTAACCATCTCTTTGTAGCTGAAACTTATATGCACCCCCTGTGCCCCTGAATCTTTAGCTAGCGTTTGACTCTCTGCTTTTATTTAACTATTTTATATGTCCCATATAAATGTATTGATATTTGTCTTCCTATATTGTCTTATTTCTTTTAGAAGAGTTTTCACAAGGTTCAACTATTTTGATGTATATGGTAATTTTTCATCCTCCTTTAAGACTAAAAGTCTGATGGAACATCCCCATTGTCTCAGTGTACGGGTGCACCCCTCGCGGTCCTGAGTTCCTTGCTTGTGCTCTCTCTCCTTCTGCTCCTGATTTGGACCTTGAGATTTCAGTCCCGTGCTCCAATGTGGGTCTCTGTCTCTATCTCCTTTCATCGCCTGATGAAGGTTAATATGCAGGAGGATGCCTATATGTTTGTCTTTGGGTTAACCTTCTTATGGATTGAGGTGGGTGGTTCTTGGACTTCCCACAGGTCAGGGAACCCTGATTGCTCTTCGAGCTGATGAGGGAGGGGGACTTGATCAGGGGAGGGGGACGGAAATGGGAGGTGTTGGCGGGGAGGAGGCAGAAATCTTTAATAAATAAATTTAAAAAAAAGACTAAAAGTCTGAATCATCCATCCATTCATCTGTTATTGACACATATGGATATATATGTATATGTATGTACATATATATGTATATATACACACACACATACATGCATATACATATGTCATTCACGCTTTTCTCTTCATCCATCTTTTAAGGAAGTTTTACTTATTTTTATGAAGATGAGTGTTTTGCCTGCATGCATGTAAGTGAACCATATGTGTTTCTGGTGCAAATGAAAGCCAAGAATGGATGTTGGATTCTATGGAACTGGAGTCACAGATGGTTATAAGTTGCCATGTGGGTTCTGCGAATAAAACCCAGGTCCTCTGTAAGAGCATCAAGTGCTGTTAACCCATCACTTCAGCTTATCTAGTTATCTTTTAAAAGATATTTGAAGTTTAAAAGGGCTTGGATAACAGAACTAACTGATAAGGAGTTGTTTCTATAATATATAAAGAACTCTTACAAATCAACAGTAAAATATCAAAAACCTGAATTAAATAGGCAAATGACTTAAATGGTTTCCAAAGAAGACATATAGATGGCCCAAAGTGCATGTTAAGGTGGCAATCATCAAAATCAGAAAGAAATACTTTCTCAGACCTATTAACATGTTATTGTCACAAAAACAGACTAGTCAATGTTACACAAATTCTTGAATATTGTTGGTGGGAATGTTCAATAATATAGCCTCCATTGAAATGTTACAGCAGCAGATCTTAAAATAACAGAAATATTATGGATTCCCCTTCTAAGTGTGTAGCCAGAGAAATTCAGGTCAAGGTCGTGAAGGGGCATTGTGTTCCAGTGTTCGTTCTAGCATCACATGGGACGAACAGGCCCCAGTAACAGACAGCTTTTTCCTCCATGTGATGGTTAGATACTGTAATTCATTAATCACTTACCTGTTATGGGATGGTTTGGTTGTGTCTAACTTCTGATTAGCATTACACATGATATGAGCAACCACGGGTTAGCTTGCAGGCAAGGGCAAGCAACCAATGTTGCAGGGGACACAGTCTGCTTGCTCTAGGTGGGGAGACTGTTTCCTATGGCAAGACGAACCTATCAGAATCAGAGAGTTAGGGTCTCCCACAAATCTGTCCTATATAGAATCACATGCTTTTCCAATCAGTGCCCATTTCAACTGACAACAGTATTGAAGACTGCCATTTAAATGTGTGTCTGATGTCAGTCAATCATATGATGAAGGCTTGGGTTTGGTTTTCATCAACTTAAGGTCTATGGATGATAGAGACACTTAGGGTACACTTAGAAACCCTAAGATTACATGAATATAGAGCTGGGAAATTTCATCTTTGCCCTCATTCTTTTCCTGTGTTATTTCATTTTGAGATACTGGAAATAACCAGGCAGTAACATTATGGTACTAACTTTTCCACAGCCGTTCAAAAGATTTTACATGTAGAGTCACTAAATTACAAAGGGTGAATTGGGTGCATCAAATGCACTTACATTGTATAGTTCATTAAATAGTTCATGTGCTCTTCAGTCTCTGCCAGATGAAGAAAGACGCGGATTCCGATGCCAGTAAAGGTGTCAGCATCGCAGTCACTGCCCTTACTGGCCAGGAGTGAAGCTATGCAGGCAACGTCCTCTGTAAGTCTGTGTTCCTTCCAGAGTGCAGTACTCACCCCCTGGCAGGAGGGGGCAGGCTTTCTGACCCAGTCTCAGAAAATCTCTGAGACCCTCGTGTTGTGGTGGCCTCCAACCATAAAATTATTTTTGTTGCTACTTCATTGCTATAATTTGGTACTGTTATGAATCATAATATAAATATCTGTGTTTCCCGATAGTCTTAGGTGACCCCTGTGACAGGGTCATTCAGCAGGGATCACTACTCCCGCTTGAGAAGCACTGCTCTGACAACCTGTTAGAGGTGTGTTTCTCGCATCCAAGATCACCATCAGAGTTTTGAGATTTATTTTAATATTCTAGAATAATAAGCCTTTACTAGGGAAATTATTTCTTCCTATTCCATATCTTGTCCTCTCATGCTTACTTTTGTTTTAAGATATAAATACATCTGCTCGCAAGGGGCGTAGTTATGCACTTTCAAAAGAAAAAGGAAAACAAATCAGACAGCCATCTGGGTCTTCATGTCCCCTGCTTCCTGACATCCAGGAACAACAGAGGCTGTAAGTCCCAACTGATTTCAGACATCCTCCTGCTTCAGCTTTGTCCTTTCCCAGTAAGCATTGGTTCTTACCCTGTGGGTCGGGACTGCCTTGGGGGTCACATAACAGATATCCTGCATATCAGATATTTACATCATGATTCATAACAGTAGCAAAATTACAGTTATGAAATAGGAACAAAGTACTTTTATAGTTGTGAGTTACCACAACATGGGGGACTGGATTAAAGGGTCGTAGCACTAGGAAGGTTGAGAACCACTGAACTAAAGCAAAGCATTGCTCTTATCTTTGGGTATATTTAAACCAAAGTCTTGAAACGATATTTTGAATGAACACTGACCTAATATTTGTTTTGAACAGGTTATTATATGGAATTTTTAAAATTTGTGGCACACATTGTTTTTCCTATATGATATAAGGAAATTTTTCTATAATATGAAGAATATTCATTCTATGGAAAAGGGATGTAGGTTTCCTAAAAGGTCACTTATAGGTGTATTCACATTATGTTTATGCTATTTCAGATATTGTATATATGCTTAAAATTATAAAAGATAATTTGGGACTTCTTTGTATAGATAGTCACAATCTAGAATTGTAGTTATTAGAGTAGAAAATCTTAGTTTTGTATATATGAAATAAATGGCAACTTTAATGTTTTTGGCACAAAGAATTGATAGTTATTTTCTGGAAAATTATTATTTTTAACTTGCTTTATAAATTACTTATGGTTTGGTACTGAGTCATCAGAAGTAGTAACCCTCTAGATGGACAACTGGGGAGAGTTTCGCTCAATATCTAGGTTTTATTTGAGTCATTCTCATGTAACTGGGGAAGAATCTGCCATCAGATTATATTTGGCAAATGGGTTATTTGATAAACACAACCCCCCAAATTAAAAGCAAGTATACTTGTCTCAGTTCGTTAGGGTACTTGCTTCCAAGATCTCCTGAAGAATGCTCAGGACCCTCACTTACAATGGCATAGCTTTTGCATGCTATCTGCACACCTCTCCTACCCCCCCCCATGAGTCACCTTTGGGTCACGTATGATACTATGGTATGGACACAGCACCATTGCTAAGTGCACAGACTTATGTTGTGTGAAGACTGGTGTCAAGGAAAAGACTGTGCTTTTTTTTTTTTTTTTTTTTTTTTTTTAGTGCGGATGCCCCTTTCCCTTTTCAGGATATATATCCCTGGTTCACAGTTGGTAGGGTTGTAGAATTCATGGTAGTGGAGCACTGAATATATTTCTTTATCAAGTCATTGCCTTTCTTTCTTTTTCATGATCCATTAGCTGATAAATGTGTAGCTCTGGTTCTCACTTGGTTGGCATGGTAGTAAAAGCCCTGCCACCCCCAGTAACATTTGCAATTGCTATTATACTATTTGAAAGTACTCATGAAGCCAAGGGAAGTGGATGGCATTATACTTTCTTTAGAGAGGTAGGTAAAAGGTAAATATAATTTTAAAATATCCTTTTCTTTGTTATAGAAATAAGTTTGGGTGAAAAACAGGCCCATTAGAAATATGAAACTCTGAAAAAAAATAAGATTGTACAAATGGGATTGTGTCCTTCTTTGTGGTTTTGAATGATTACATTCTGGTCTTCCAATGCTTTCTTAAGTCTGACCTCTCATAATGAAGTGTCTGACTTTTATTGCTCAGCTTTTCCCACACTCACATTTTAGGAAAATCTACTGTCCTGCAGCATTTACTCTGAACGCTTCAAAAGCAGAGTGAAGTTAAAATCTAAGAAAAGTACCTTTGTACTCAAAACTGGGTTTCACTCAATGTTTTCTGTTGTGTTTAAATTATTGTCATATGCTTTTCATTAAGATCACTAGCTACATGGCATTATTTTCACAACATTTGTAATAGAATGTACATTTTCATTGTATTTGCTAGATTTGGCAAATATTTAGACCTTTGTAGCACACTTCTATCAATACAAGAGCGTTGCCACTGCTCCAGGATCCTCACATCTCCCATCACACACGAGTCTGCCTGGTCCTATGGCTCACGTGAAAGGCACCTTGCAGGGCACACTATTTGATGCTTGGCTTCTTTCACGTAGCCTCAGTTTTTTGAAATCTTCCCTGCCACCACATGCATTTATATTTTTCCCCTTTATTGATAGGTACTATTTTTTGTAAATATGCTATAGTTGATTTCTACTTCTTTTGTTTTCCTGTTAAAGAGCACCTGAGATTCCAGATTTTAATCCCAGGAAGCTGCTTTTTATGATTTAATTATATACTTAATATATGTTAATCAAAAATTAAAGATTTCATCTGCCTGGTCATTTTTATTTAGTTATTTATTTATTTAGTTCCTAACACATGCTATATTGAAAACTTGACTATTATGCGTTGTGGGAGGCTGCTTGTTCATTCCCTGGCCACCAGAGTGAAAATAATCGCACAGAAACTATATTATTTGCAATACTTTTTGGCCAATAGCTTAAGTGTATTTCTTGCTAGCTAGCTCTTATATCTTAAATTAACTCATTTCTATTATTTTATATTTTACCACGAGGCTCATGGCTTACTGGCAAGGTTCCAACTGATGGCTCATGCCTTTTCCTCTGGCAGTTTCATGGATTCTCCTGACTCTGCTTTCTTTCTCCCAGCATTCAGTTTAGTTTTCCCACCTAGCTCTATTCTGCTAAGCCACTGGCTGAAACAGCTTTATTCTTTAAGCAATGAAAGCAACACATAGACAGAAGGACTTCCCACACCATTTCCCATTTTATGTTTAAATAAAGGGGAAGGTTTTAACTTTAGCACAGTAAAATTACATATAACAAAACAGATATCAAGCAAGAATTACAGTTATAATATTTATATATACTTTATCTTTTATCATAACTAAGGAAGACTATAACTATCTATTCTTAAAATCCTTTAATGAATCCAGAAGGATATAATATTACCTAAGTAAACAGGAAGTACATTGTAAGCAACTTCCAAAACTCTAGAATTGACAAAGACATCTTGCTGCCTGGATAGTCACCCAAAGATCTTCTGTATCTTTGGAACATCTGTCTTTAGCCTATAGGCCCATAGTATCCAGCAGACTTTTTCATGAAGCAGAAAATTCAGAGATCTGTTTTGCCTTGTAATGGTAAGTTCATCAGTTGCTTTCTTCTGTGTCCTGCAGAATGTCTGCCTATGTTTTACTTGGTTGTTTTGACTAAACTTCTTTTACGTTTAATTAGTAACCGTTCTTCTAAACCTTCTACCTGGTTTTACTCTTCCTGCCCCTGTTCCATTTGAGGAAATTCATTTTTGGAAATGCCACTGTGAAGTATGTAGATGGTTGTATAGATCTACTCCGAAATTCTGCTCATTTGTTTTGTTTTAGGAAAATTATGTAAGTTGTTTTTATATTATGAAATAGTTGCATAGGTATAGTTCTTGCTGTCTTTTGGGACCGCAAGATTATCAAATATGTTAGGTAAAATTTCTTACATGTCATATGGATAGTTTATAAATGCCTAAACTTACAGGATTGAAAACAGATAGTTTTTAGAAATCTTAATGATTTCAAAAATTTTCTACTGATTCTTTTACAACATCAAAACTATTTAATCAGCCAGTTTACGTAGACAATGGCAGACACATGAATAACTACATTCAAAACTTGGAACCTGGTAGAAGGCACATGCCTGTATTCTCAGCATTTGTAGGGCTGAGATGAGTTCTAGAGAGACCCTGTCTGTAAATAAATACTAATGTCCACATGACATTGAGGTTAGGGAAAGTTGGACTTATACAGTGTATTAAATCATGAAAGCATTATGAAAATGGAAACACATGTTTTTAGCACAACAAGGTTATGTGTTTTCTTGGAACAGAGTTTTTGACCTTTACACTGTTCTTTCAAGTTATTCCTGCACAGGAAAGGAATGGTATACACTGTCTCAACATCCCAGCTGGGCACACTTGCCTGGAGAAAAAAGAAATGCGTGCTTGAAAATCATGTTTCTTTATGTTATAGTCTGGGGAATATTCTGTGGGGGTGCAGGAGTGGTAGGGGGTCACATGATGACTGTGCTTAGGCATTTGTCTCACCAATGGCATGAGCTCTCTAGTAAAGCCTTGGGTAGGCACAATCCATTAATGGTCACAAACAACCCAACAAGGCCTGTGTGTCCTAGTGCCTAAACTTACTTTTAAAAAGATAACATGAAATTGGATGCCCTCCAGCACATTTTTAAAAGAAAGAAATCAGTGATCAAATATAGTCAGAGACTGTTTGTTTGTTTCCTGGCTGCCCAGACCCAAAGTAATCACACAGAAACTATTAATTACAACACTGCTTGGCCAATAGCTTAAGCATATTTCTAGCTAGCTCTTACATTTTAAATTAACCTATTTCTATTATTTTGTATTTTACCATGAAGCTCGTGGTTTCCAGCAAAGTTCCAGTGTGTCTGTCTTCCCCTTCGGCAGCTATATGGCATCTCCCTGACTCCACCTACTCTCTCTCTATATCTCTGTTTGGATTTACCACCCGGATTTACTAAACTATTGGCCAAAAGCACCTTCTTTATTAACCAATGGCAATAAAACCTACTCACAAATACAGAGGGGAGTATTAAGTATTCAGCTGCTCAAAGAGAAAAGAAGTTTGAGATCGTGTGGAAAATGTTTAGTGGGAAAGTGTACTCTTAAAAAAAAACTCCCAAGTGTGACCTAAAATTCAATTTTTAAGAATTAGAAATTTGCCCAAATTTCTCCATGTTTGGAGTTTCTGCATATTATACTTGAGGTAGGCATTGCTATTTTCCCTGTCTATGTGGGCTGTTGTATTCCTTCTGCCTCTTGCTGTGTTATTGCCTCTAGCTTGGAAGCATTCTCATATGTCCAAAGATGTTTCATATCCCAAGTATCTGAGTCACTGTCTTTGTCAAGTGTCAGTGTTTTCCTATTCCACATCACTTACCACAGCATTGTCTATCAATAGCATGAATGGTTTCTCTGCCTCCTGCCTGTTACTTCTGCACAATCACCATCTTTTTATCTTCTTGTTGCTGATGTCTGCTAAAGCAGCACTGCAGTAATCATAGTAAAGGGGTTAACATCAGCAGCAGCACTCTCTGACACCTGTGTGTGGCCCTGAGAGGCAAACATGGTTCCTAGCCTCTTACATGAACTATCTATCTCATTAAATATTACAATATCCCTGTCATCTCAGTACTATTATTATGTCTAATAATGTGTTTCATTGCCTGAACTCTATTGAATTTTAATTATATTCCATTTTAGGTTCACCTAAATATTGTGTGCTGTGTGTGTGTGTGTGTGTGTGAAAATTTTCTCAGAAAAGAACACCCTAATTCGTCTAACACTTTAATGAAATGATGTAGTCCTTTCCTGTTCAGGAAGGATGTAACAAAGGCCCTACTGTTGTTGATGTGTTACACACGAGACTGTTACAGATAGATCCCAGGAAATGGCGGGGAGGCCTGGCCCTGTCCTCATCCATGACTCGATCTCTTGTCATGTAAAGTGGGGGTAATTGTGAGCTACCCTCCCAAGCTTCTTATGGAAGGTAATATATATGAGAATGCTTTGTAAATTATTAATGTACATAATAGAAATCATTTCCTCAGCTTATTAAACAATAATGAGATCATCTTTGAGCCACTGGACGTTGATTAGCTTCTTTCTTCAAGATTTGTTTACTCTTGTGAGGCATATTTTCCTTTTTTTTTTCTTTTTGGTTAAGCTGGTTTCTAAGATAGTCTTCCTAATTATCTCCTCTATAATGCAATGTATATGTTTATAAGTGTCTTGGGGTGTACACTCTCTGGCCTTAATATTTGTGGCTTAAGGATTAATTGAATATGCTTATATTAATTTGGTCATTAAACATAGAACAGATTAAAGTACAGGGGATGCTCCAACATTTTATTTCTCTCATGCATTGCTGTGAGAGACTGGTTTTGCTAAACTTGATTCTCTTAGGGTGTGGATATTTCATATATATTCTATGTGAGAAACTAGCATTGCCCTTGGTTGGACTCTGCTTCAGAGTTCTGACCTCAACATGGAAACAAATGGCAAGTCCATGGACCCCCTGTTGGTTGATAGCATTTCTAGGTCTGTAACCATTCTTATTCTAAGCATTTCTAGGTCTGTAACCATTCTATTCTACTCGTAAGCCTTTTATAGCTGTGACTCTGAAAGCCTTGTCCACTTTGATGTTAATGTTAATCTAACAGTAAAAGTTAGCTTGCATTTCTTACCTTTTGTACTCATGGGATTTGACCTCCGCCTCTCGAAGGACTGTTTCCATTACTTTCCTACACCTGTGCTCTTAAGGCTCTGAATTTAGCCTTCACTCTAGTTTAATAGCCTTAGATTAATCTAGTCCAGTATTTCTGTGCTTAGGCTTCTACCCCCACCATGTGCCAATGATAATATGGTGAAATCACAGGTTTGCGTGATCAATTGCTTCCTATCCTTTCCAGCAAATTTTAGACAAACTTTACAGTTGGCAGTGATGTTTTCTATATATCCAGAGCTTTCAAATCACCTTCATAATATTCCTTTGTATATATTCATAGTAATGACTTATGTTCTCTGGCAAATGATGCCCTTACAAAGTGTTAAAATTGCTCTTCCGCAGGGGTTTCTGGTATGAAGTAGGGTGTGGTGTAAATCCTACCACTGTGTTCACACCTGTTCTTCTTCTTCTTCCTCTTGCTTCATCCTCATTGGTTCTATGTAGTTTACCTAGAGTGCATTTGTTTTTTATTTATTTTAATTCTTATGCCTCTGTATATTTAAGAAGTTATCAGGATAATTATATATGTCTGTTCTTTGGATTTACAATTAAGATGGAGAGAAAGCTTTTAATAATGTTGTCTGTTGTCACATTAAAATGTACCAATAGTGTTTAAAGATACATTATTCAGTTATATGAAATTCTTACTATTGCACTCCTATCCTAATTATATGTCTTTTAAGATTTAATATACCTCCACATTTAATGTAAGTCTTGATTTAACATATAAAATATTTGTCAGCTTGAAGAGCATATACTATCGAAGATATACTGGGAACATGCTTTATTATTCCCTGTTATTTGACATATACTGAATTCTAATATTTATACCACTGTAAATTTCAAGGATTTTTTTTTTGGACTCAGATTTTTAAAATTTAAAGTTAGAATAGAGTTCTAGAAGTTAAATAATCAGGCCAAAGTAATACTTTTACTATGTCTGGATAATTTTCTCATTTCTGATTTATATCTTTGGGCACTAACAATTCGCGCAGTGAATAAATTAGCTACTGCTGTCTCTCTGTGCGTAACTTCTCCGCACTCCTCTATGGAGACTTGGCCATCTTTATTGCGGTTGTCATTGTGGCTTTATTTACTAGGCTCCTAAAGCTCCTAAAAGTTTCCTTTGGGAAACTTTTTTTTTCTGGGAAGCTCTCTGGTTATGGGAAAGAGGAGAGGAAACTCACTGTGCTGCAGTGGGTCATAGGAGGGCAAGAGGAGATGGAGCAGCAGGAGATCCCGAGAGGGGGGGGTCGTGAGCAGGTTGGAGGAGAGCAAGGTGGAATTAATTTTCTAGATTTTGCTGGTATCCGCCTGAAGTGCCAGTGTCCAGTGACAGAACTCTAAAAAGATATAGCTAGATTCTTGGTGACCAAAAAAGCTGACATAAACAGTGAAAAGTGCCTTGCAGGTTGATAAGGAAGAGGTGTGGGCCTTGAGCTCCGCCCTGGGTACTGCAGGCGTGTCTACTCGAGAGGATCCTATGGTGGCTCAGAGACTCGAGTGGTCTGCCCCTCTGTGTGACAGTCACTGGGTGCTGCAGTTGGCTGAATGAGTGTGCTCCTTCCTGTGCAGAGAAAGAACCATGGAGCTGCCATTCGCCACTCAACATGGTGAGGAGATTTTCACCTACCAAGTAGTAAAACTTGCTATAGATTTAAACTGGTTTTAGCCATAGGCGATCTTGTGATCTGGAGTAATATTGTGTCTAGACACCCATGACTGTAGTAAGCACATTTATAGTGTGAATGAAAACAGACATCGTAAATGTTGAACTAAACCATTTCGTTATCCTATTGGTTATTCCACGGGCAAGAAAGCTAATATTTTTTTCCTTAGGTGCAGTAATTGTACCTCATGGTTAGCATTTTCCAATGTTTTCTCAGCCTATAATACTCACCCTGTAACAAGACGGCAATGATAGCATATGACTCATAACAAGTTCTTGCAGAATTTCACTCCTTTGGGAATCACCGTATCATCCTTTAATTCTCCACCACATTCTCCCTTCCTTACATTTGGGCAGTTAGGCTTCTCCATGGCATTTGTCTCTGACCTGCATGGTCATTCTGTATCCCTTTGGCCCAATGTCTTTTAACCCTTCTGAGGCTCTATGATTAGTCAATTATAAATCTCAGTACAATCACAGTGAAGGGAAACCTATTTCCCCTCACAGATTGGTGCCAGTGCCCTGGAACTGTGGTTTTGTGGGAAGGGGCCCCAATCTCTTTGTTTGGGTGGTATGTGTGTGTATGTGTGTGTGTGTGTGTGTGTGTGTGTGTGTGCCTAAGTATGTATACTTGTATACAAATGAAAGCCATAAGAGGGGGTCAGATCCTTTGAGCTGTCATTACAGGCATTTATAGGCAGCCTGGCATGCTTTGTGGATGCCGGAATCTGGGTTCCTATTCTCATGATCATTCAGTAACTGTACATAAGTTCTTAGTTGTCTCTCTTGCCCCAGGAAGTTTGACTTTAGTGAGGATGACAATGTCAAAAACATGCCGACCCCGTTCTCTTTATCATAGGTTTCCAGAAAGGATGGGGACAGTCAGGTGACATCATCAGGTTCTCTTCCTGCTCTGCTGAGCTACAGCAGCTGTCTGAAGATAGAGCATAGGGAAAAGGGAGAGAGCAACCAGAGGGACCACTGTCTTGATTCCATTTTGCAGGGCTGGCTTCCAACACTCTACACAGGGCTACAATTTTTAGGGAACCCTAAAACGAGAAGAAGCAGTGGTAAGTTTGTGTGGTAAACAGCTCTGGCATATTGCACTCTTTTGATTTTCATACACTTGAAGTTTTAAAAATAGGCATTTTAAACAATTGCCTTTAATAATGAGTGAGAATACACCATTTTTCATACTAGAATCATATCTAAGAAGATAAGTCAAACTAATGGGGATGATGGAATAGGTGGCAGTTAGCAAACATCAATTATCTGCAAAGAATTAGAGATTGACCTGCTTTGGTAGTAAATCAAGAGCTTGAGACCCTACACTAAAGAAACAAATGAAAACTATTGTTGTAATAGGGGCGGCGGGGCTGTGTTCCCACCAACGGGCTAGCTTTACCTGAAATAATTACACGGAAACTGTATTCTTTTAAACACTGCCTGGCCCATTAGTTCCAGCCTCTTATTGGCTAGCTTTTACATATTGACCTAACCCATTTCTAATAATCTGTGTAGCCCATGAGGTGGCTTACCAAGAAAGATCTTAACCTGCGTCTGTCTGGAGTGGGAGAATCATGGCGACTCTCTGACTTGGCTTCTTTCTCCCAGCATTCTGTTCAGTCTACTCTGCCTACCTAATTTTCTGTCCTATTAAAGGGCTAAGGCAGTCTCTTTATTTAACCAATGAAATTAACACAAAACAGAAGACTCTTCCCCATCAAACTATAGCTATCCAGGAAGACAGTGCATGTATAAAGGTAGAGCTGGAATTGTCTGGGAGCCTTTGTGGCCCTTAGAAGGGATGAGGAAGAAGCCATCGGAACTTGTGAGAACTGACAGAACCAAAAGGAAGAGGTGCAGACTGTATTTTGGATGAAATGAATGCAAGATTTTAAATGAGGCTGTGGAAGCTTTGCGAGAATAGTGGGCTCAGGTGCAGTTTCCACTTATGCTGAAAAGAATTTGGTATTTTTTATCTTGCTTTTAAAAAATTTATTTTATTCCCAAGTTGGTGCTATGCTACTAGTTGTCCAGGTTTAGTGTAGATAAAAACTGGACCAGTAGTAACAATGTCTACATGAGTCCTTTTTTTTTTGTTTAGGTGAGAAGTGAACTCCATTGAGTTCCGTTTACTCAAGTCAGACATATAGTTGCGTTTGAACACAGCAGAGTTGTAATTCACACTCTTGTTTCTAATAGCACTTTCATGTATAATTACCATTGCTTTGTAATTATGCCAATGAAATCTATTCTTTGCGAACTATTTTGGTATTTCGAATACTGGAAGTAAGTGTGGTTAGTACCAGTTGTCACAGTGATTTTTTCCAATGCTTGAATTTCTAAGAAATCAGCCTCTATTATACTTCAAAACAAAACTGATGTCTAATAAAGTCCCCTTTGAGATAGCAGCTCTTTGTAGAACCTGACAAAAGAAAACTTTATATCAATAAGAATATTCACAAATATTCTGTTTAGAAATATTGAGAAGAAAGGGGAAATCAAAAAAACTATCGCAGGAAAAAAAAAAACCTAGAGGTTTATTTGACTAAACTTCATCTTGTATTGTAGCAGTATTGTTTCTGGCCAAAGCTGGGACTGAGCATGTGGACAGAATGCATATGTATAGGACTGGACTCAGCCAGTTTGTGCCTCAGCTTTCTCTTGCTTCATGTGGGCTCTTAGAAAGCTGGGGAATTCTGCCAGTTTCCTTTACTGCGGAATCTGTGAGATGCACTGATCTCTGCCTTAGAATTCTTAGGTCACGACTGTTGGCACACACAAAAGACACAAGCAGTCCCAAAAAATCATTTCCATCAGAATATCAGCAGAGGTCAACGTGGTGCCGGGATGGTATTTTGTAGGTCATTGCCTCAAATGGAAATTGGCCAGACTTTTGGTTTTTATTAGTAATACACAGACATTTAATGATGTATGTTTTTCACAGTGATTTAAACAGACATCTTTACATGGAAGGTTGCCAATTCAGTGTAACACTCGATTCTGTGTTACACCCTCGGTACAGTTCGCGTGCCACTGTACCATACGCAAGTCGGGCAAGGGCCTGAAGATTGAAAGAACACACAAAGAGACCTGGGTCATTCGAAAGGAGGTCAGCCAAATGCCGTTTATTCAACCTTGGGGAAATCCTTATATACCTAGCTGCTGTACAAGGATTTCCGCCCAGGCAGGTGGGAAATTACCATGCCAAAGATGGAGTCAACAATGCCCTACAAGGCGGGGCAGAGGGAGCGCAGGAACAAACAGAATGCTTTAGTTAGCTGGCTGACCAGAAACTGTCCTCAAGATGCACCCCAGGAACAAGGGTAGACCTGGGCCCTACAATTCAGTACCAAAATTACATGGCAGACTTTCCAGTTAGTTTTGTGATGCAAAGGGCATTTATAGTTTCCTGCTTATGACAGTAATGACATAGGGACAGCCTTGTATAATTGCCCAGCTGACTTCCAGGCTAAAGACTTGTGTTGTCATGGTCTAGTCACCTCCCTCATATCCAGACACTTGCTGGGCACAGCTTGTCTGAAGTAGTACAGATGTTCCTGTGCATACGACTCCTTCTCTAACGGAGAAGATTTGGAGGACACTGGCCAGTTGTCCACGTAGATCAGAAACCACACACTCTTTAGGGCGTACTCCCCAGTGTATGTTGGGGTTTAAAGACTGTAGTGCAATTCAACCTTGTTAATTTGTCCCTCTTGTAGCTAATATAAAAGAAACATGAAACAAATGCAAATCTTGTCCAAGGAGACGGAAGCCAAGGCCACCTTGTAGAATTGCATGTCTGTAGGCTGGTTGATTTCTTGCTGCCCTGAAGTAGTTTTCCTCATCTCATGAGTACTGTGAGGACTCTACTGTGTAAGTCTTATTTGTTTGGGTCCTGAGAAAAGCTATTTTGTGCTCTACACTTTTATCTGTACATCCCATCTCCTAATGTCTTGGTTATTCCCTGCTTGTGACCTACATTCACCTTCAAGTACAAGCAACACCCATTTTTGGAGTTGACATTTTGTAGGCTGAGACTGCTTGTTCGTTCCCGGCTGCCCAGATCTGAAATAATCACACAAAAATTATATCAATTGCAACACTGTTTGGACAATAGCTTAAGCATATTTCTAGCTAGCTCTTTCATCTTAAATTAACCAATTTCTTTTATTCTGTGTATTACCACAAAGCTCGTGGTTTACTGACAAGGTTCTGGGTCATCTGTCTCCTTTGGCGGCTACATGGCATCTCTCTGACTTCCCTTTCTTTCTCTTAGCATTCAGTTTATTTTGTCTGCCTAGCTCTATTCTGCACTGCCACAGGCCAAAGCAGCTTTTTAATTAACCAATGATAATAAAACAAATTCACAGCACACAGAGAGGATCCCACATTAACATTGCATCATCAGGATGCTATTTTTCAAATGTTCGTTTATTATTATGTTTGTTAAAAGACTTACCTTAAGGATGGAAAATTTCTTGAGAGGGATGGTATTTTACTAATGAGATCATGTATACATATATACAACAGAATTTTTGGATATTAGTTTTTGTGTGTATATCAATCCTGGTCACGCTACTATAGTGTATCACTTAACAATGTATTTTAGGTTGTGAAGTAGTCATTTTCATTAGTACTGCTAAGACAACTGTAGGTGAAAATGATCCCATTATTTTAATTTTCAATTTAAAAATATTTTAATTGGCTTGGGGAGTTGGCTCAGCTGGTAAACTGCTTGCCATATAAGCACGAAGACCTGAATTTGATCTTCAGAATCTCCAACAGAAGCATTGCATAGTGATGGCCACCTGCAAGCCTAGATCTTGGGGCTTTCTGGGTGCAAGTTTCACTGAATTGGGGAACTTTAGCTTTACTGAGAGACTCTGTTTCTAAGTACACAAGAACACACACTCTTTCACACAGCTAATAGTATATTGCCATGCACTAGTTTGTTAATAAAAGGAAGTACATGTGTGGAAGATTAAAATTCCATGACTCCCAGTGACACTTACCATACGTAATAGAGAGCTGGTAAGAAGAGCTGAGTCTGTGTATCTTTGCTGTATATCCTGGCAATACATTTCATTTCGTTATGTTCTTGTAATGGGTTTTGACCCCAGGACCTAGCCACAGTAGACAAGTGCTCCGCCACTAAGTCACATATCCAGCCCCTCATGGTACTTTATGATTTTTTATTTAATTGAGAACAAATAAAGTTTTGGTTGTGTCCATTGGTTTTTTTTTTTTTTGGGGGGGGGGGGAAACAGCTGCTCAATGAAAACTGTTTATCAGCCACAAGTTCAAATCTTGGGTGGCTTAGTCAAGATTTACATGGAAGTGCCAGACTTGTTGCTTCTTCAGAGGGTTCTGGAGAAGTTTTATTTGATAATAAAGCCCTAAGAATGTAAATGAACAACAGTCACTCTGGGTCTGTTTGCAAACCACCCATACTGTGTCAGTCAGGGTGGAAGGGAAGCAATGGATTGTCTACATTGGCATCACTGTGATAAATAAATATCGAGGGGTGACTGTAGGCTCTCTGATACAAAATATGCAATACCTCAAGCCCAATAATTTAGTAGAAAGACAACAATAAAATGTGAATTCCAATAAGAGTTCCATGCAGAGTTTGGTTGACTTGTTTATGGCTCATTTGGTAACTGCAATTATTCAGGAGAGGCATTCACACCCCTCTGTTTTCTTCCTCAAGTGGTTCACTAATTATGTGAAGGACAAAACCATTTTAAGCCTCCACAACTTCTTAGGGAGTAGCTTATATTTTACTTATTTTGAAGTGCTAAGTAATTTTCTTGTACATGGGAACTGCAGGCACTTTTAAAAATTTATGTTTTGAGATCATAATATATTTTCAATTCACCCCTTCCTTTTCCTCCCCCAAACCTTCCTATATACCTCTTCTAGCTCTCTTTCAAATTTGTGGCTTTTTAAATTAGTTTTGTTTATATACATATATGTACATAAATATACATTCCTAAAAATAACTTGCTCAGCCCTTATAATGTTACTTGTGCGTATGTTTTCAGGACTGCCCATTTATTATTGAATAATCAGTTGGTGTGCTCTTCCCTGGGGATGACTATTTATTTCTTCTGTTCCTATTATTGCTTAGTTGCCTGTATTTTTTATGTATAGCGTTGAGGCCCTGTGACCTCTTTTCCCTGTCCACTTTGGCGTGTTGTTGTTAGCCTATGTTTAAGCCTTTTTAAGTCTTTGGTCATAGATGTTACTATTCTTCAGCTTGTTCCTCTGAATCCCTTTATACTGACCTTCCCTCTTTGTGCTTGTGTGAGTGCACTGTGCCCTAAGAACTTCTTCAGCAAGACTACATTGTTGAGATGCAGAAAACGCAGAGTGAACATGTTGCCTCTTTTGGCTTCCTACAGCCAGACACATCTCCCTAGACATCAAAAGTGGACATGTTCAAATTTCAAAAGCATCTGAAAAAAAGCCATGTTCATTTGCTTCTTGACTTTGAAGTGTAATTTTGAGGTAGAATATCTGGATAATCGATGTCTGTTATGGCTTTTTCAGTACATGCTACCATTAGATATGAGTACAGGATCAGTGTCTTCTTGTCACAAAACTCTTTGGAGCTCTAGTCTAAGCCCTGCATTGTTAATAGTGAACTTCACATTATGAATTTGCTAGCCTATTTAGTTTGAATATGGGTACTTGATTTAAATGTACTTAAATCAGGGTGCATATACCCTGAAATTAACCTGTGTAGCTTAAATAAAAACTCTACCCTGGTCTGTGTGTGCCTGCACCTCCATGTGCCAGCTGTCCTGGCTGGCGATGGAATGTTGCCTGCTCCTCAGGATTCTTCAGTTCTGCTACTGGTGCTTTTCATTCATTATAGATGAAGAGAAGGCTCTGAATGTATGATTGTTCTCCCTTATTTCTCTTCGCTGCCTGAAGAACTTTCAATATTTTCCTTTAGTGTTCATGTTTTTGAGATGTATGTGTACATAAATGCAAAACTGTGTTCTGATGCTTCTTTCAATGATATATTTGAAGCTGGAGCTTGAGTTACAATGTTACAGAGCTATAATAAAGTTCTTCTGGAGACTGAGGCGTGAGGATGGTAAACTCAAGGCCTCCTGGATAACTTAATGAGACACTGAAAGTAAAAGTAAAAACTGCAGAACATACAGCTTATTAGTAGAATGCTTGCTAAGAAACTTGAGGCTCTTCATGCTGAAGAAGAAAAAAAAAAGCTTAAAATATACTCCAATATGTTTGAGATTCATCCATGCTTTAATTGTTATGCTTCATTGTGTAAAAATACTCTCATATCAATACACCAAATTTTATGTATCTTCTTGATGAGTACTAGTGATGTTTTCAGGTTGGGGATTTATGGCCAGGGCTTCATGAATATAATGTTCTTCTACACATATTCTAGTGTAGAATAGAGCTGCCCTTACATGCACAGGTGAGTGGGTTGTATGTTTAGACTCATTTTCAAGCACTGGTTCTTAAATTTGGGGAAAAGTGTCTATGGCAGCTGTACTGTCTCCAGATAAAAGCACAGCTATGAACAGGCATGCGCACAGCAGATCCCAATTTAGAAACTTGTACAAATTAGGTTGGTCTTCTTAGTTGTTTTTGTCTATATGATGCTGTGGTGTCTTCACTGCCTTTGAAAGCTCAGCATTTCTTTATTGTTGCATCCTTTCTAAACATTCGACAGCAGAATGCTGGTATGAAAATGATCTTGTGAAGTAGTCTTGAGAGAGGTGAGCCTGTGCCCAGTTTCCTGCTTCTTGGTTAATTTGTAGTGAGTGTCTGTATTCATTCTGTCCTTTATAGGAGGTAAGATAATTGAAAAAAAAAATAGTTCTTAAAGAAACAGGATTAGTTTCTAACTTAGAAGTGGATCATAAATAAAGGGTGGGAGACATGGGGAATATGTGCCCTGAAGTGTGCCTTCTGAGGAAGCTCACATGCTATGTGGGTGCCTCTGATGACATTGGCTTATTCTGCCACATCAGCTGACTTGAGGAGAGGACACATTAGTGCTGTGATGGTTAGGTGATGGTGGTGTGCTGTATATCCATGTGTTGATGGATATGTGATGGCGGTGTCCTGTGTATCCATATGTTGATGGTTAGGTGATGGCAGTGTCCTGTGTATCCATATGTTGATGGCTAGGTGATGACGGTGTCCTGTGTATCCATATGTTGGTGGTTAGGTGATGGTGGTGTCCTGTGTATCCATATGTTGGTGGTTAGGTGATGGTGGTGTGTTGTATATCTGTATGTTGATGGTTAGGTGATGGTGGTGTCCTGTATATCCATATGTTGATGGATATGTGATGGTGGTGTCCTGTGTATCCATATGTTGATGGTTAGGTGATGACAGTGTCCTGTGTATCCATATGTTGATGGTTAGGTGATGGAGGTGTCCTGTGTATCCATATGTTGGTGGTTAGGTGATGGTGGTGTCCTGTACATCCATATGTTGAGTTTTATTTTTCTACTATAAAATAGAATAATGGGCATTCACTTTAAAAAGAAATCTCTGAAGTTGAGATTTTAAGAGGCACCTCCTGGGGGAAGTAATTTGTTAGGGGTGTGAGATATCAGTACTTGTTGTATGTTCTTTTTTCATTGGGGTTTTTATTTCAAAGGATAACGCCCATTTGGATAGGAATAAATATTCTATTGTATGCTTCTTTCTGGACATGGTGCCAGTTTATTGGTGGAAACCAATTTCTGAAGTGGTATATTTTCCCCATCTGAGCAGAACCCTGTGACACAAGAGGACCTGATGATACCCTGCAGTGAAGTGGTAGCTTCATGTGAACCCTTCCCCTACCCCCAGATGTCATTACATTTGGGGCTTTTACTCTTGCTTATGCATAATGGCACTTTTCAGAAAGAAACAACCTCTTGTGACTTTAAAGACTTCTGATTGGGTTTGCTGAAAGCAGCATCTCCTGTGGCAATTCTGCCCTGAATTCTGTAGTTACATTCCTGGTCCATCTATTGCTGTGTTTCTCTGTGGGAGGATTCTGTTTTAGGCAGTGCTTTGGTTGAAGGCTGCAGATTTCTCAGTGCTCCATCGCTTGTGCTCTCTTGAGTCATGTAATGGTACTGTCTGGGTGTACACAGACTAGCTGTCCTCTTTTGTGTACTCTTTCAGCCTTCTGCTGCCCTCTGCCTAATATTATTTGCTGTTCAGAGTGAGGGGCCTTCTCTCTAAGCTGCATTCACTACATTTGTCTCTTACCATGAAACAAGTAGAATAGGCATCGTTCTTCACAGGTTTTAAGCACTTCTTCCTTGTTTATAATCACAATATTCTTTGCAGTTATACTTCTTTGTTTCCATTCAGCGTGTGCTGAGCATTCCATGCTACCCCTAATTTTTCATCTACCTATGGAATTAGGGATATAATAGTGAATGTGACGTGGCATTTGAGTTACTCACAGCATAGGACATAATCTGCTCAGCTGTGGCATGATGTAATCAGCATTAGCTGTATGGATATGCACTATGGGGATACTAAACTCTATCCTGTATCTCTTACAAAGACTCAAATTGTTACATTCACAATACGGTACCACAAAATTCAGTATAAAGTAATGAGTAAGGATGTACTGTTGTCCACCAACCTACAGTGAGCTGGGCTATTCTGTTACTGTGGTTGTCACTTGCGAATTTAGTTTACCTCTGCAGTCCTTATCTGGGGTCTTTCATTTGTGTGGGGTACAATGCAGTACTATATACATTTCTATTATTGTGATAAAAACAAGGCCATTTATAAAAGAAAGGGTTGGATTGGGTTTATGATATCAGAGGACTAGAGTTTTTGATGGTACAGTGAGGGCCAGAAGGTAGGAGGCTGGAGCAGCAGCTGAGCTCTCACATCTGGACACTCAAGCAGGAATCTAAGAGCACACTCGGAATGGCATGAGTCCCCAGTGACACACCTTCAGTATGACCACATCTCCTAATCCTTCCCAAACAGTTTCACCTACTGGGGACGAAGAGTTCAAGCATATGAGTCTGTGGGGCCACCAGGGTGGCTTTTAAGGGGACTCAGAGGAAAGAATTATTTGTGGTGATTTATTCGCCTCTAGCATGCTGTCTTGGCTTTTTATTATGGCAAACTGTTGTAATAAGAACAGCGGGGCTGCGTCCCCAACACCCCGGCCGCCTGCTAGCTTATGCCTGAAATAACAACACACAAACTGTATTCATTTAAACACTGCTTGGCCCATTTCTATCTAGCCTCTTCTAGGCTAATTCTAACATATTAATTTAGCCCATTTCTTATCATCTATGTAGCACCGCTAGGTGCGCTTACCGGGAAGATTCTAGCCTATGTCTATCCTGGGTCGGAGCTTCATTGCGTATGCCCAGGAGAGTGAAGCAGGGTTCTGCTCCAGAGAGCAGAGCTGTCTAGTCTGAGCTCACTTCCTCTTCCTCCCAGCATCCTGTTCTGTTTACTCCTCCCACCTATGTTTTAAGCTATCAGGGCCAAGGAGTTTCTTTATTGCTTAATCAATGAAATCAACAGATTGATATATGACACTCCCACATCAGCAAACCAGTGTCTAAGGGACAATTATAACTCAAGGCCTTCACTATCTTGACTTAAAAACTGGCCACAGAGGAAGAAAATATATTGTTACAATCATCTATTGAATTAGGAAAGAAATTAAATTTGCATCAGGAGTTTAATATGTAAGCAACAAGACTTTGCTTAAATAAGATATAATGAAGGATCAGATGATGAGGAAATATGGTATGAGCAACTTGAGTTGCAGGTTATTTCTGGTGCAGCCTCCAGTACTCTGTTTAAATTCCATGCTCAGAAACCCTTCAGTCTTGTAGTCTTACTGCTGTAGACCTTGGGCTAGTCCCCTGCTAGGAGAGACACAGCCAGCTGTCAGTCACAGTATCAACAGAAGTGGTGCTGTTGACTCAGGTCTACTTTTCCCATGGGATCATTCTCTCTATCCATACTACCCTTTCCAGTCTTACATTTTGAAAGCTAGGTGTGCTCAGGAACTATTTCCCAGTGTGAGCTGCCTTCTAGAATGTAAATATTGTGTCCTAGCATTCCTTACTGTGGACTCATCAGAGAGACTTGCGGAAATACTGAGGGCAAAAGCTAAACCTCATGGTCTGCCTTTTCTTCTTGTTGAAGATTTAATGAGCTTTAAATAATTCAGAGAGTTGCAGCTCCTGGATTATCTCATTTGGACACTGGTATTTGGGGGTTATAGGCCCAGTTATAATGTCCTGAGGTCACAGCATGTTAATATTAGTTATTTTAGAATTGCATCTTCCTGGGGACCAAGAACGACTGATTGTAGCAGACTTGAAGTGAGGTCAAGGTCATGCTGTTGGACCCACAAACTCCATTCTACTGTCCATTACCTGTTTCTCTCCATAGATATGTAGCAAGGTCTGGAGGAGAACACAGGAAACCACTTGTGTTGTGTTCCTCATTAATACACACATGTTTATAATCAATCATATATTAGGGCTTCTGATTCATAACCTTCTTGGTGCTGGAGAAAACATGACAAGATGAAGTAGAAGTGCCTCGATTTCTCTAAGGTTGTGTGTGTCTTATTTTTCTTTAAGCATGGCTTTTATGGAGCATACATTTTTGGTCATATACAAGCATAATTAAATTCTGTCTGTCCTCTGAATATTTCTGAAGACTATACTTATAACAAATAAAAAGATGGCATGAAATAACTCTCCTCATTTCATTGGTTTAGAGCTGGGAATCAAATAGAGTCTTATCTCTGGCTAGGCACATGATCTCTTAATGAAATATCCCCTCATATTTTCTATATGTAATATCAATATTTATTTTTCTTTATTGCACTATTTTGACTGTATGTGTGCATACACATGTGTGTGCATGTACATGTGTGTGATAGATAGACAAAAGCCATCATGGTTGTATGCAATAAAGCTTGTAGTGCTTTTTTAAATACTACTTAATTTTAAAGGTTTAGGACTTTTTGTTGGTGTGCATACATACTTTATTAGCATATTTTTCAGTATTTCCTAGGTGCTCAACTGTTTGCTGATACCCTTTGGGTGTGAAGCTCTGAGCTAGCTGTGATGCATGATAGCCAGGTGTCTGTGACATGCCCTAGACATATCAGGTCAAGAAAGACAAGTGTATGGCTACTACAAAGGGCTCTACTACGGCAGATCATATTTCTGATTACTAGGTGACATTAATTTTCCATTTTGCACGTGGGATATGCCAGAATTTTATACTTTGACCTTTATTCAGAGACATTCTGAATACTGAAAGTTACACGGGAGAAAGCACTTCACTTCGGATACTTGCAGTCCCATCATCACAGGGGACAGAGACTGCCAGGAGTGAGCAGTCAACGTGGCATTCCTTCAGTCTCACAAACAGGACCTTTCTTGATTGGATTCCACAGATAAAAATCATAAAAATTGCTGCTCTTGGCTCTGCATTTTAAAGATATTTCTGGAGTACAGTGACTGAGATGGCCTGAGAAAAGAACTCTGGCGACAACTGTCTTCATCATTTTCAGACAACACGCAAGTCTCTTGGAAAACTCACTCAGTTGATCATTATTTCTATTCGTTACCTCAAAGCTGTGGGTTGGTAGAAGAGAAAGTTCATATTCAACAGCTTTTTCCTTTTTTGCTTTTCTTTCCTTTCCTTGTCTTTGTTTTCAATCTTAGAGGTGTTAACACAGGTTACTTAACATACAGATGATATTTTCATCATTAGAGAGATTACCCAGAAATTGTGGGTAATGTTCATATGGACCTCAAGTAATTTTTATCTATCTATCTATCTATCTATCTATCTATCTATCTATCTATCTATCTATCATCTATCTATCTATCTATCTATCTATCTATCTATCTATCTATCTATCATCTATCCATCTATCTATCTGAATCCAACAGAGATATTTGTTGTGGTAATTAATAACTTTTTCTGAAAGTACCTTGTCTTTGAATTTTTTGCCAGAGCTTGCAGCCAAGTTAGTAATATGCCTTGAGATCATTTAAAGCTCTGGACTATATCTTCTGTGTTGCTGTGTGCTCAGTCTTATTAAGTTTAACCTGCCCTTAGGAAAACAATGTAACTAGCCTTACTATACCATGTAAACTTGTACTTCTGTGTAATCAGCTTCTACAGTCTATGCTAAATGCATACATTTCATCTTAAAAAGTGTGTGTGTGTGCACGCGTGTGCAATGTGTATGCATGTTTCAGTAACTTGAAAGCAACCTTTAAGACAATAAATATTCCCTGAATGTTGAAAGCATCATGAGAACATACGTGGATAACATCTGTATGCAGTTTGGGGTGTTATTCTGGGTCAATAAAATAATTTCTTCTCTTGTAAAACTATTAAGGTTTCTGTAAAAAAGGTCTTTCCCACGTTGTGTTGTGTGTGATGTTCAATAACTGCAGAGCAAAGCCCTTTGTTACGAATAGATATCAGACTAACACAATAGACGTACAACAAAGTGGCTACAGACCAAAATCCTTAGACAGATGGAAGACATAGGAAGAGAAGCAGAAAATTCAAATTCGGGCTTGGTTTTGGACTAAATTACTAGAAGAAGAAATCCCTGTTAAAAATTCCTTAATGCATTATCAACTTACATTACATTTTGGCATTTCAGCTTTTAATTCCTACTATTGATTATCTGTGTTTTATTTTGTCCTGATAATATATGCAAAACAATAGTCAGGTACTCAGTAATTTCTCTGGTTTTTGTAGACATTGAAAAGCATATCTGTATCTCTATATATACTTAAATGCACTGTGGTTGGTTCCATCCCTTTAGAGTTTACATACAGCAAATGTTTGATTTTTGTGAGTTTAAATAGCTAGACCAACTATTACAGAGCAGCAGGTGTCTTAGTGTTCCCTAACTGAGAGCAGTCTGCATATGCTGACCTCAGAAAATGGTTGCTTCTCACTCTACATTTTAGATAGTTATTGCTTTTCAGGGTGATATCAAATGTACTTGACCTAAAGAGTAATCTACAGTGGATACTTTAGCTTTCTGTCATTTGATTAAAGAATTTGTTGTTTTGATATAATTGGACAATTGTATTTTTTTTATTGTTTTCATGTTTGGTCCCCAAAGGTAGTGCTGAACTCCTTGTTTTCACTTTAGTTATATGAATTTACCAGAGGGTTCCCTGAGATAATCATCTGTGAAACAGCTGCTCAGGGGCCTCCAACTGGGAGAGCAGGAGAGAGAGGAATTCCTTGAGTAAAATGGTCTCCTTGAGAACAATAAGAAACAGTAGGGACTAACTGAACAGAAATTACGTGTGTGAGTGTGTGTGTCTGTGACATCATGCTCAGGTCTTCTTGACTGCTATCATTGTGAAATTTTGGCTCGCTTTTGACAGACTGCTTACTCTTCTTCAAAGTGAAATGTGGAAGGGACAGGCTGGTTTCTGTATAAAATTCCCACCTTTATTATACTATGCAAGGGAAACACTGCACTTGAACAGGCCAGATGTGATTTGAAATACAGCCTGTGCTTTTCAACACATATGTGGTGGTGTCTGAGACCATTTAATCACCGTCTTAAACACTTTCATACATTATTCAACAGCAGCTTCAAAATGACATCAATCTATCTTTATAAACAATGGGTACTATTTACCAAGAAGATTATAGTGTGACTACCTAAGGCCATGCCAGAGTTTATTTTCACACTGAGAATAAATTGACCACAGGAACTGTGTAATACAATCTCACATTAATGCTATTCTCTTTCTAAGACTTTAAGTTCCTGTTGTAGAATCAGCGCAGCATGGCCATGGGGGAAAGCCTGCACAGATAACTCACCTCAGCCTCAGAGGAGTGTGTCTGAGGATGAGGAGATGTGAGAAACAGCTGATAGCCAGTAGTGAAGACTCAGAACACACTGTCCTTTTTTTTTTTCTGTTTCCCTTAGGAAGAAACACTCCTAAGTATTTGTTGAGCATTGAACATTCTAAATCATAGATGCCTACCACTGCCTCATGTCTTCTTGTCTGAAGGTTTTCTCCTGCAATCACTGGTTTCTGTTTCAACCATGGTTACTATCGCAATTAGCCATTGTCTTCCCACTGCTCTTTGAAACTTCCTAGAAAAGCAACAGCCAGATTTGTCTTATTTTACTAGTGTGCTCTTGCTGCCTCAGTCACACGTGTTAAACATGAAAACACAATTACTTATTTCTCATCTACAGTTTACTAGAGGGAAGGTCCGTTGTGTTGATTACTGATGACAATATATAACACAGGGAATCATGTGCCTTTAAAAAGGATGCTAATCTGCTGGCATGTCAATATTGTCTTTGGAAAGAGTTCAGCTACTGTATAACAAATCATTAATGGACAAAGCCAGAATCTTGTTAAGCACTGGTCTGGTTCTGCCAGGTTGTAGAGTTGTATTTCTAAGGTGACTCTGGCAGTAAATTATACGCTTTCAAACAAGTTTCTGCTTTAATTGCCTAAGTTTTTCCCCCCTGCCTTCTGTGAATTTTTCTCAGTCTTTCATTTTTGAAGAATATAGCATTAATTACTGCTAATAATAGCAATTGTATATCTTATTATTTCTAGAGAAAGGTGTTGCCAAAATCTAGTTTATTTTGTCTCTCTATAACTTTAATTTTGAAGCACTAATGAGTGAATTTATAGAACATGTACTAAGGCTTTGCAAGTTAAGCCTGCTCTGAAGTCATTAACTTCCAAGGCAAGTTTAACCAGTATACTTCTGTTCCAGGCAGGCAGGTGGATGCTGATGCTGCTCTCTGGGAGAAGTCCAGGCTCATTGCACTGTGATTTCCCAACTCCCTTTAGATCAGACTAGTAATTTGTCAGCTGCTGTTCCTCCTAGCAGCAACAGTTACTTCCAGAGACTTTGGAACATTCCTTTGCTCTTCAGTCACATCTGCTTGTTATGTGGTCTCTTAGGAGCCGATGTTAAAGTTCTTCTCCTCTCACCTGACCCTCAGAAGTGTGCCCCTGTAGAGGTTGCCCAGTGATGTGATTCATGCTAGGTGGAGAGCTTTGCTTTTCCCGAACCTTTCCTTCCCCCAGACCCCAAGCCCGGGATCCTTTTCTACATTGTGGAGTACTGGGGAGGTTCTGCTGTTGTAGGCTGAAGGGTCTCCCCAGATCAGGGGAGTGAACCTAAACTCTTTTTAATTTTCCACTTAAATATTTCTAATCAAAGCATTTAAGCATTAGGGCACCTCTTGGCTAGATGTAGGAGGAGTCATGATAAAAAGGAACCATTTGTTCCCCATGCCAAATGTAGAAATTAAAGAATGAAAAAGGGGAGTTTTAATGTATAAGCTTTATAGAGTCTTTAATGTCTAATTTAATGAAAAAATCCGAATCCTCACCTTTCTCTCTCTTCAGTTTGTTGCAATATGCTATTTTGGTTTATTTATATTCCAATTGGACTTCACATAGCATGTAGTAGGAAAAGAAAAAGTCATTTTACAGCTCTCATTTAAGTAATGAGAACCCTTCAAAGTGGGCAAGGGCTGTTCTGGAAGAACCTTTTTGGGGGTGGAGTGGCAACTAAACAATATGAAGAAACTTTTTTTAATGTTTCTTTTTTATTAGAATTTTTTTAATAAAAAAATACCAACCCAAATTCCCCCCTCCCTCCCCTCCTCCCATTCCCTCCACACACCCTCCCACCCCACCTCCTCCAGTCCTAGGAGAGTAAGGCACCTTGCTTTGTGGAAGGTCCAAGCATCTCCCTGCTACATTCAGACTGAGCAAGGGATCCATCAGAAGAGAACATGCATTGCTCTGTCTTCCATTCTTGATATATCTTTAATCTGCACATGGTTTGGGGATGTCATACATTTAGTGGCAGATATAAGTCTCTCAGACGTTTACCATCATATGTCTTCAGAATCATCACATTCCTTATAAAGCTAACAAATATTACCAGAAAAAAATCTTTAAATAGTGAGGAGATGATACACTCACTGTAGTAGATGTAAGTTCTTAGAATTCTAGTTTTCTTTGAAAAGCTGATTTTTTTTTGAGACAGGGTTTCTCTAGGTAGCTTTGGAACCTGTCCTGGAACTAGCTCTTGTAGACCAGGCTGGCCTTGAACTCACAGAGATCAGCCTGCCTCTGCCTCCTGAGTGCTGGGATTAAAGGCATGTGCCACCACTGCCTGGCCAAAGGTGAATTTATTTTATTACTGACAATAAAAACTGTAGTTTTTTAAGGAACTTTTCATGCAAATACCAAAGTAGAAGTGGCATTGCCTTGAAACAGCAGCAAGTTCTTGCAACATATTTATCAGGGTGAGTTCATGTACACTTTCTGTTCTGTCATACATAACATTAAAGAGATGCAACCTCAAGGGTGGTGGTTTAATAAGCTTTGCAGTCCTCATGAAAGGCTTGCTTGAATGAGAATGCTTTGTTGTTGTTGTTATCTAGAACTAGCAAGCAGCTAGCAATAAAATAAAGAGGCAGCACAGTGTGGTGTCCTTGTGTTGTCCAGAGTGACACTACCAGCCTCCAAAGGACACCACCGTAAGTAAACTGATTATCAGTGGTGTGCATATAGGCTTGCCCTTTCAATTGCCCTGAAGAAATCTAGAGACTCTCAAGACCCCGTTGACCAACACTGAGAGCTGTTGCTCATGTTCGGACTGCCTGCCACACTGTCAGATTTCCCCACAAGCTGTACATAGCATCGTACTGGAGGAGGACGGTGCTGCATTTCCCGAGTAAGCAGGTAGATCTCTGTGTGTTTGTTACATACTTATCTAGTTGAATTTACCATCATGAACAGGTCAGCATTGTTTTTGTCCAAACATTAACTCCTGACTGCTCTTTTCCCTGTGTTGTTCCCCTCGTGGGAGACCACAGGGAGCTCTTACATTTCTTCTCCTCTCTCTGCCGTCCTGGATGTGAGGTGCAGTCAGTTTTCTAAGGCTTCCATAGCTTATGTTCAGTTGTACACTGACATCCTTCACTGAGTTGTAATATTTTGCTGATGAGAATGTTTCCCTGGTCCTTGGTTACACTGTTGGCACTTAAGTAAGGGTATTTACTGAATTTGGATTAGCGTAGTTATATAGCTTAGAGTACTTGCCTTGCGTGCAGGCAGCCTGGGTTTGATGATGTATAAACACACACACGTGTGTGTATGAGAGAGAGACACACACACATATACATGGACACACACACACACACACAGAGAGAGAGAGAGAGAGAGACAGAGAGAGAGAGAGAGAGAGAGAGAGAGAGATTGGGATCCAGCCTCAATGGGTTCTTAGGTTCCAGGGTAGGGGCATGTGGATTAGAAATGTCAGGCAGAAAAAAACAGAAATATAAAAGAAATAGACAGAGACACAGAATAGAGTCTGGAGGGTAACCCAGTGAATACTGAATTCACCCGTGTTTATTTTCCATATGCTTATATACCCAATCTTAAAAATGGGTGGGGAGAATGCAAAGAACTGCTTTAACATGATACAAAGGACAAATGGAGCAATTACCTCTTCAATATCAGAAACATCAAGTAAGTAACTATATCCTGCGTTAAATATTGTGATGTGTAGGTAGGACAGGTGGACAGGCAGCAACCACGTATTAGAACAACCATCCTGTAGGCAATCACTCCCTGGGTCAAACCTCCTGTTATAACCTTGAAGGAGCAAAAATAGGCCTGAACTCTGTCTTTTGGTCAAGGTGGACCGGATCCACATGCATGGACCTCGATAGAGAGAGAGAATGAGTATGAAGGATATGCAGGAATCTGCTGAATTTAGTATTCCACACTTCTGAAAGCTAAACACATACCTGTTTTATATATTTTACCAAATGAAGGAAACTATATTCCTTGTTTAATTGGTCTTGACTCCAAAAATATAAAGATGATATTGAAGGGAGCTAGAGAGACAGCTCGTTGGTTAAGAGCACTTCAGCTCTTGCAGAGAAACAGATTTGATCCCTGTCACCCACACTGCAGCTCACAACCATCTGTAACTCCATCCAGGGGATCTGGTGCCCTCTTTTTGCCTCTGTGGGCACGAGGCTCATGTGTGGTCAATCGATACACATGCAAACAAAATACTCATACACATTTTAAAAATTCAAATAAAAATATGAATGTTATATTTAAGAAAATGCTATTAAGACATATTCATTGGGTTAGAAGTATTTGACACATGGCAGTGGTCCTGATCATGCAAGCTCCAGGCTTGATTGTCTGTGACCTTCTCTGAAACACACTGTCTCTTCTACTTTTCACATCTGTTCATAGTGTTTATCTATATAACTTGCCTGCAGATTAAGTTTATTATATAGACAGCACAGTGGATAACAACGTTTTGAAATCATCATAATTTGTGAATTTTGTAATTAGACCCTTATTGGTTCTAACATATATAGTTGCATTATTTTAGAATGAAGTTGTGCCCTTGTGATTCATAAAAGTATTTTTCTGGCAATGTGTGCACTGCCAGGATTGTGAAACACATATTTTAAGTGTACATGTAATGGATAGCAGATGACAAACAAATGTGAGAAATCTTTTTTCAATATCCAAACATGACAGCAAATAAACTTGTTTTGCTCAACAAATAGACTCCTTAATTGGATGAAATTTTTATTTCATTCTTGATCGGAGGCTAATATTGTGGCTTGGATGTATTCAAGCCCATTACCGTCTAATAGCTTACTTATACACTGGGTAGGCATGCCAGTGGTAAGTTTTATTTTGAAATATTCTTTCTTAATTCAAATATCATAATATAAGACAGTCTGAGATGACAGAGCTGAATATGAACCTTGCTTGTTCCTCTGTTGAGACTCTGCTTATCGAATGGGACAATACCTATGCATTTCTTATCCTTCGCATGAATATGTTTGTATTTAGTAAGTGAGCTGTAGAAGTGCTGGTCTGCAAACAATAGAAACAAACACAATATTTACCCACTGGGGTATAAATGCTCACCCCTTACCTTTGAAAGTTATGGGTCTCACCGATTGGAATCAAATCTTTGTGTTGGCATGAGGCCGTGAAAAGCAGTGGGCCCCGCAACAGCGCTTACGAAGAGATGCGATCTTTTTATTTCCACATTTAAAAATTGACCCTGGGTTTTAAGGAAGTTTATTTATAAACACATTTTGGCTCTGGCAAAAATCCATCCTGAAAAACATAGGCAATATCCTTTGAGAATTTGGACTCATTATCAGGCATATTCCTATGGCTGTATTTCCTGATAAGAGTTTCCTGTTAGGTGTGTGAATGTCACAGAAGAGGTAGAATTTGTCTTCAGTGCTCATTAGTGAATGTACACACGATGGGGAGCGGGGCAGTCTGAGGAGTTATTTCTGCCTTCTACTTCTCTCCCTTATTTCTTATCATTTTAAAATATATTTATTGGGCATTAGCTTAAAAGCTTTTTGCTTAGTGGGAACTTGGGCGAATGTAAATATTTGATGCAAGTATTATCTTTGTTCAGTTTTAGCAAGCCTATTGGCCCAGTGAAGACTGACCCTGGAATCTTTGTACTGGGTTTGGAATGTTAAGAATTTGGGGGAGTAGCTTTTTAGAATCCTGCAGTATGTTAATCATGTTTATATGTTTGTGACTATGGTTCCCTTGATTTTTTTTAAAGTTTTTTAAATTGTACTTTTAGTCCAGGCTTTAAAATACTCTAGAAAAAAAAGTCTCTATTTTAGGCTTTTAAAAATGACTCACATGTATGTTTAGAGATAGATACATATTGTTTTGAGAGGTGCTGGCATAGTCTTGAAGAAGGAACAAGCAATGGTTTTAACCATATGAAAGTAGCTTCTCAGCCTGGCAGCCTCTCTCCCACCAGCTGTTTGGCTCCTGTTAAAAGGGCTACATGGCTCTGCCAGAGGAACAAAGATGCTTTTTGGCAGAGTTCTTCTGTGCCATCTGGTTCAGGGCTGTGGCCTCACACCCAAAGGCAGATTTCCTTGTTTTAGATGAGTGAGCTGCATTCCTTAACTAGTGGGTGGAAAGTTCTAGCCATTCCCGCTACCTTGGCCTGTGACCATTTCTATTTCATACACGTATTTGGTACCAACTCATTGGGGAAACTGTTGTGATCTTGCCTCTACCACTGGCCAATACTGAGACCGCAGAGAGTGTGTTTAGTCTTTGTGAATGGAGGAGATGAAGGAGAGGCTCCAGTGAAGCAGTCTAGGGTCTCCATCTGGTTAATTCCACTTATGTTCTCACAAGGAAGCTGCGTTGAGAAGAAGTAGAAATTGCTAGAATGAGGGAGGTAGAACACTGACATTTATTGCTTCTCAGGTCTCAGAAATCTCCAAGGACGTCATGGGACTCTCTTGAGCAGTTTGTGTAAGCTTGATGTCTTCATTGGGAGGGTAAAGGTGGTTCATATCTTCTTATGGCGTGATGGGTGTGCAAATTGTGGGGGCATCGGCTATGACTTTCCTTTGGGCATCCATGGACCCTAGCCAACCTTCTCTATATGAGTAATATGATAGCTAAGAGATGATATCTATGAGATATGATTTTTACAAAGATATATATGTATGTATCAGTGTGGGTGCAAGTGTGCTATGGTATACATGTGAGGTCTCTATATACATGTACAACTCTCAAGAACTAGTTCTCTGCTTCCACTATGGGTTCAGAGACTCAAATGCAGACCAATGGGCTTTACCTGCTGAACCATGGATCCATCTTGTAGATACATGCTGTGTGATGTTTTTGACTCTTTTGGGTCTTTAGGAATCAACCACCCAATTCCCAAATAAATCACACACAGCGGCTTATTTTTAGTTATAAATGCCTGGCCTTAATTTGGCTTATTTCTTGCCAGTTTTTCTTAATTATTCCATCTACCTTTTTCCTCTAGACTTTTGTCTTTCTTATTCTGTATATCTTTCTTTGCTTCTTTCTCCATGACTTCCTGTGTAGCTGGTGACTGGCCCCTGGTGTAGTCCTCTCAATTTTCTCTCTTGCTCCTCTTCTTCCCTGTTTCTCTTATTTATACTCTAGCCTGCCAGCCCCACCTGTCCTTGCTCCCGCCTTGCTATTTTTAGTTCTTTATTAGGACCATCAGGGTACGTTAGACAGACAAAGAATCACAGCTTCACAGAATTGAACAAATTCAGAATAAACAAAAGCAACACACCTTAAAATAATATACCCCAACAGATCCATAATGTGATAGTTTTGAAATGTGGAAAAGCAGTACTCATGTGTTGGGCCCAATCTGCCTCTCAGTACTGGTTTGAGATCTCTTGTATATAGGGGATATATAAAGTTTATGTGGTCTCCCTCTCCTCTCAAGAAAAGAAAAACATATATTCAGCTAATAAAGGCAAAGTGAAGTAAAAGATAAAAGTGAACAATGGGATGTGGGGAATGTGATAAAAGAAATTAATATCGTCTGGAGAACTGGGGAAGGATTCACATACAAAATAAGGAGGTATCTGAGTTGTCTCCGAGATATGGCTAGTGTTAGGACTAGAACAGTTAACAGTCACTGTGGGCAAGAGACAAAGCTATCATAGAATATCATCCACCTATGGAAAAGACATGAAACATAGGAAGAGTACATAGACGAAAAAGACCGTAGTCTTTTCTGTAGTGTAAGCAAAGGATGGAGGCTACTGTACCTAGGGGAACCGTTGACACAGTGAAGGAAAGCTAGATGTAAAATGGATAGACTTTGTGGACAAACTTTTTGTGGGATTGAGGAAGAGGGGTATAGATGAGTCTTGGAATTTTGAATTATATAACTGGAAAATACTGCCATATATAAAGAAAAGAAATGCCTAGGTGTTAGGGAGGAATGTCAGGCCTACAGTTTGGGCATTCGTATTGAGATCCAGGGGGGAAGAGCTCAGTAGATGCATAACAAGGCTCAGGGCTCAGTAGATATATATTTGACAGCCATCTACTTTGGTATGGAGTGTGAAGTGGGATGAGGTCACCAGGGAGCAGGATACATATGAAAGTTATCCAAGACTCGGTGTATATTGCAGGAATTGCCACTAAAATAACAGCAAAAGCTATAGATTGACAATAAGAGACTGTGAACTTGCATGTGCAGTTAGTGCTCTGAGTATATCCGGAAGTTGAATACACACTGGTTAGGTAATTATGAAGAAAGTGATGAAGGTTCGTTAGGTAAGATTTTAAAGATTGATAATTGTTGTTGCTTAGGGGCTGTTTGGTTTAGATGTCACACTGGCTCCCAGCTCCCTTGAGTGAATGTTTTGTCTTGATTTGGTACTTCTCTGGTTGGGAGCTTGTGGAAGCTTTGGGACTAGGGCTCAGATAAGCAGAAGGTGACACCCATTTCCAGATCCAAACTTTATTTCCTGCTTGCTGTGATGTGACCAGCCTCCAGCTCCCACTGACTTCCCTGTTATTTTGGACTGATGTCCACTGAAACTAAGGCCCAAATAAATCCCCCACCTTAAATTATCTTTGTCACATTCTTTTTTTTTTCTTTTAAACACTGCTTGCCCATTATATCTAGCCTCTTCTCTGCTAACTCTCGCACCTGGACTAGCCCATTTCTAATAATGTGTGTAAGCACCCCAAGGTGCGCTTACCGGAAAGATTCTAGCCTAAGTCCATCGTGGGTTGCAGCTGCCTGGGAGAGCTGAGCATGGCGTCTCTGCTCCAGCAGAGCTGTCGGGTCTCTCCGGGAGCAGAGCAGAGTCTGACCTCACTTCCTCTTCCGCCCAGAATTCTATTCTGTTTACTCCTCCCATCTATGTTCCAAGCTGAGGCCAAGCAGTTGGTTTATTATAACTTAACCAATGAAATCAACAGATTGATATATGACACTCCCACATCACTTCCCCTTTTTCTGTTAAAAAAAAAAAAAAGAAGGCTTTAACTTAACATCCAAAGCTCTAGAAATGACAGAGACATCTCGCTGCCTGGACAGTCACCCAAAGTTCCTCTGTACCGTTGGGGCATCCATCTTCGGCCTACAGGCCCATAGTTTCCAGCAGACATTTCCACAAAGCAGGAAATTTCAAAGGCAGTCACTATCTGCTTGTCCTGAAGAATGTCTTGCAGACTCTTTCATGAATCAGGAACCCCGAAAGATCATCTCACCTTTAGGCAAGTTCAGCAGTCCTCTCTCTGCGGGTTCTCTGTGTCCAGTTTATGCAATAGTCCAGGCAAGAGCAGTTTCTTGCCCAAATGGCTATCAAACTCCATAAGGATCCTCTTCGATGCCCATCTTCCTCTTGAAGTAGATTGGTGCTGCCAGGAGCAGAGTGTCTCATTGTCATGAAAAGTCCTAAGTTATTAAAACATTTAATAGCATATTCCGTAGTCTTTGAAAGATATGAAGAATGCCGATCTAACTGAAATATATATCTATATATCTAGAAAATCTAACTAACATGACTACAAACTTGACTATTATTAATGATTATCCATTAACAACCTATATACATTACATTTTTAAATGAACTACACAATCACAATACCTTAATAAAGATCAGAAATACATATACATATAACAAAACTGACCTTAAATCTCTATCCATAAAGCAAAATCTATACTAATGCAAATTATTCATATCTATATCATATCCCCCTTTAAATGTAAAAGAACATTTATAAACAATATTTGAGAACATGGGCACAGTTTTTTCTCTCCAAACTGCTTCCTGCTGAATGGGGGCGTCGTTAATTAGGTCTTTCATGGTATAACCTGTGTGCTAGGTTCATCTCAGTCGGCAGTTCGGCAGTTGAGTGAAATAATTTTCTGAAGGTGTTCACTGCAACCTTTCAGGAGGGCGTGGTCCATCATACCATATTCGAATAGAAACAATGAACAGATCTCACCTTTTGTGGAAACAAAAAAAGAAACTCCTTTCCAAAGTATCATGTCCTTAGATCCAAATTTCAAAGCCAAGGCATTTTGAAAATATCTATGTTGGATTAGTTCAGCAGCATTTATAAACAAATATCTTTTGGCAGCTGTTGCTCCTTCCTCAGCATTCAAACAGTTCAAAGAGAGCATAATAGTATACAGTATCAAGATTCTCTGTGTATTTTCCATCTTTGTACGCTTTATTTTAACCTCTATTTCGTTTATTTTTATTTTATATTCTCTGTATCTCTTTGACCTGGAATAACTCTGTAGACCAGGCTCTCCTGGAACTCTCAGAGATCCGCCTGTCTCTGCCTCATAGGCATTGGGATTAAAGGCACGTGCTACCACACCTTGAAGTCACAGAGGTCAATCTCCCTCTGCCTCCCAAGTGTTGGGATTAAAGGTGTGTACTACCACACCCAACTACCCTCTTTCTTCCTTATTTTTACTTTTAAGAACTTTTAGCTTGCATATATTTTTAACACACTATAAATTATTTAAACATTTTCTTTATCTTTGAATCTCTCTTTACTGTATATCTCTCTTTTTCTGACCACATGAGTCTTTAATTTACTGGGCAATATGGGTAGGATTAAAGCCCTGGCCTTGCCAGCTAGATCCAGTCCATTCCTAAGCTTTCCAGCCTCATGGCTGAGGTACTGGCTGTAGCCGTGTTTACTGCCACAACTCTATGGCATTTCAAGTTCCCTGCCAGCCAGCATGCTACAACAGACAACACTCAAGTCCTCTCTCTGTAGTCAGCCCTCCTGCCTTAGTCAGAGTTTGCCCTGGCAGGACGGCCCAGAAAGCCAGCATTTTAAAAGGTGCAGCTTTTTTCCTGCTACGGCTGAAAACCGAAAAGCATGTGTTTCAGCTTTTTGTCACCAACATTTAAGTGTTTCGTGGCAGGACCTCTTAAAAGAGCTGCAAGGCTTTGCAGCTAAAGCTGAGTCGGGAAGCCTCTCTTAGATGAGAGCGCTTGCTTGCCTCTAGCAAGCAGAGTAGACCCGAAAAATTGTTGCTACAAGAAAACATGCATGGTTTACTCTTTCCCAAACTTTCTCAGGCTTTCCGTGGATTCAGTTGTCCATGTCTGGGCGCCATCTGTTGAAATAGGAGTGGCGGGGCTGCGTCCCCAGCACCCCGGCCGCTTGCTAGCTCATGCCAGAAATAACAACACACAAATTGTATTCTTTGAAACACTGCTTGCCCATTATATCTAGCCTCTTCTTGGCTAACTCTCGCACCTGGACTAGCCCATTTCTAATAATGTGTGTAAGCACCCAAGATGCGCTTACCGGGAAGATTCTAGCTTACGTCCATCCTGGGTCAGAGTTTCATCATGTGTGTCTCTGAGAGCAGAGCTGTCTCGCCTCTTTGTCACATTCTTCACAGCAATGAGAAAAATGACATAGAGAGACTAGACAAGAGTCTCCATGACAGCAGAGGCTATCACCCTGTTAAGAGCCATAAATATAATACATTACAGCCAGTAAATTTTGATGGATGCTTTAATGCTTGTTGTTTTACTTCACATTATGTAGATATATGATTTAAAAATCACCATGTCCTCCCAAGTTCTGTTCTTACATTTTTAGTTACATCTTTATATGAAGTACTTAAAGACATCTTAAAGTTATTTTTTCTGTCTTCATGTTCCTTCACCATGGTTTCATATTTTCTGTAGATTTTAAACTTCCAGGAAAGAGAGAGAGAGAGAGAGAGAGAGAGAGAGAGAGAGAGAGAGAGAGAGAGAGAGCACATTTATATGCAACCCTGCCTTCTGTAGGCTATCAATATTAAATGCAGTGCCTTACTTAATGGAAAGACTTTGGGCAAGATTGAACTGGGATATTGTCCATAAATTGTAAAATTTTGGACTCTGGCTTTTTACACGTAACAGGCTACCAATGAATTATTTTTAGAGACAAGTAAAATGATAATTAATGAGTTAAGTATAAAGAGAGTTAAAACTTCAGTTATTACCCTATGGGAAAAGAGAAAACAGGTAGCCATTTGAGGGTGAAGGATGTGGATGAAAACATGTCAGTGGTTCTTTGGAGCTGTAAAGTTGTATACACTATAGTCAACCTAATCTCCCCAATCTGAGGGAACACCTTCATTGCTGCCTTTGCTGCTCATTTTCTAGGTGGTAGGAATTTGTCTTTCTCTTTTATTTTCAATAAAAATGAACTTATTTTTACTTTGTGTGATCAAAGGAAAACATAACCATTCCAATAAAGAGTACTTCTTATCTCAACAAAACTGAGCATAATTTATTTTACTTATATGTGATTATATGGAATTTGACAAATATATAGATTATGAAAGTTAATATTTAGGGAATGGAGAAATGGATCAGTGGTTAAAAGCACTAACTGCTCTTCCAGAGGACCAGGGTTCTATTCCCAACACATACATGAAACCTCAGAACCACCTGTAACTCCAGTTCCAAGGGATCTGACGCCTCTGTGGGACCAGACATTCATGTCAGTGTCGCATAAGTGTTGTAGGCAGAACACTCATATACACAAAACAAAGCAAACAAAACAAACATTGTTTGTTTGAATTATTTGTACATTTTGGCCCTAAGGTTAATTCTCACAGATAGCATATCAAAAGTGGACTATCATAGTTTTGACTAAAGAGTCATTGACATAAAGGAGAGGAATCTGGAGCTCAGTGACACATGTTAGGGCATACTGTTGTTTCTTCTGGCTCTTTTGTTGGTTGTATTAGGCGTCAGTATTCTCTATTTGTTTTCAACCTTTGGAATCTAATCACAGCGAATGTTTAGTCATCATTCCAGAAAAGTTTTGCAACTAGGATGATAATTAAACTTAAGGATAGAGCTGGCACATACAGAAGTAATAACAAGAGGAGAGAGTTAGGGATGTAACATGCATTATCTTTTTTTTTTCTGAGAAATACAGATGTCCTCAAAGATGAGTAAAATCTGAAGTTGATGTTACTCATTAAGTATTTAAGTGTTTACCAAAGGAAACAGGAACATTCTGACAACAACATTTGTTGAGGTCAAAATATTATTTCTGAAGTTACTGTTTTGAGACAATCAGGACTTCATATTTAAAGAGATTTATGATTCAGGAAGACTAGAGTAAATTTGTAAAAGAATTCTCTCTACACACGTGATGGGATCATCCTTCTGTACCATTTAATTTTAAAACTCAACACGAGGATCGCACACGGATCACATCAAGACTGCCAAACTTTTCTCATAAAGGGGTCTATAAAAATGTTTTGGTCTCGTAACTAATACAGTCTCTATTACAGCTATTTGCTGTACTCTGTACTCAGGTGAGTGAGCTTGGCTAGGGTGCACTGGACAGTGGTCAGCTAGATAGCATCTCTTCCACCACATCCAGGAAGTAATGGCTATGAACACTTCCCCTTTAAAAATCTTTTCTCCATAATTTTAAACACCAGTGAACCAAGGATACTAGTGTGCTCTTATTTCTACATAAGAATCTTTTTTATTATTATCAATTTTAGACATTAACTATTAAGGTGGCTGAAAACATCAGCTTTCTAATGTTTTCACCTATCTGCACCCTCTCTTTCCATGCTAAAGGATTGTTAGAATGTTCAGCTAAGGCCGTACTCTGTTCTTTCACTCATGTAGACATGCTCTTCACTCTTGAGCTGGTAACTACGGTTGATTTCTGTCTTGTACAAATTTTTGTTTTCTCTAGAGTTGATGTCTTTTATTTGATCAGCTTTCCTTGAATCTCATTCTTCATTTTCATTCCTAATAGTTGTATAAAATGACTATTACTAAAGTTTATAAAAGCTATTATAAAGATCTATTGATTTGGGGTTTTATCTCCTGAGAGTACGTCATTGTCCTGATGTGATCTGAGGTGGTTTTCTGTAAGATCTGCCTGGCTAGCATGTTCATCGCTGACACCATGTATTTGAGAATTTCTTTCCTAATTCCTCTGTGTTTGTCTTCTGGTTCCCAGGTTTGTCACTTCCATAGCTCATGTTCGCTGCATCACCTGCGAAGAGGCTGGGAAGATGACTATTTTGCATGACTTGACCTCTCTGCGGTTGAATGACAGGAGAGCAAGATTGGTGTGCAGTCTTCTCTCTGTGCATACCTGTGTTTATTTGGTCTCTAGGTCTTATGCTTAGCCCTGTTTATGCCCAATTTCTCCGAGTCAGGGTTTGGCCCCGATTAGAATTCTCCATAGAGTTTATTTCTCACAGCCTGGGACTGGTGGATCACTAAATAGGGATTCCAGTATTGTTTGAAGGAAATTTACGTACGTTTAGTTCACTGTTTTTGGCCCCCACCTCTACTTTCTATGGAAAGTAGTCTCACTGAAATGTGAAGGAATGACTGACTTTTTTTTTAATGTCTATACTGTCTCCAGAAAGTTGGGTTCAACATTTCTGGGAGGTGATTAGCTTCCTTATTCCCCCCTCTTCTGACATATTATACTCTGAGATACTCATCTCCTCCTGTCATGAAAATTGACTTTGAGTTCTGGATTGTTCTTTTCCTACTAATTCCATTGTTTGCAAATGATTTCCAGAGGAGCAAAGAAATAAGCAGGGTCTCTATATCTCTAACCAGTGGCATGCCTTAGGAGATTTTTAAAAATTAAAGTATTTCTGTAGCAATTTTCAAAACTAAGAGTTAATTCTCTGGTACAAAGTAAAACTACAATAATCTCAGCTTTTGTTTCATATTAATGTGTTACTCACTAATATGTGTAACATAGAAAATATGTGAAAATAATGTTGTGCTATAACACTTAAAATTTTTCCTGTACATTGTCTTTTTTTTTTCTAAGCTTTTTATTATCTTTCTTAACAGGGTGAATTTTGAGGCTTTGGTTATTTTTGGTTTTGTTTTTTGCTATTTGCCTCCTGCCAATTATCATTTCTGTGCAGGATTTTTTTTTATCCCCTCTATCAGTGTCTTAATGATGAAATGATGGTATAACAATGTGGCGACTTATACAATGTCAGCTAATACTCTCGTTATCATTGTCTACATTATTGTCTGCTGTGACATTGTATATTAAAGGCAAATGGCCAATCTCTCCAGTGCTTCTGGAACTGTTTGTGGTTGAGTTCCATATTGTTTTGTTTATTCTTCTATAGCAAACACATACTTGAATAAATACAATATTATGTCCATGGATATTACCGCAATAAAAAGTTCCTATAAAATTTTAATGCTTACTTGTAATCTCTCTCTCCCTCCCTCTCCCTCTCTCTCTCCTTCCCTCTCTTTCTCCCTCTCTCCCTCCCTCCCTCCCTCCCTCCCTCCCTCCCTCCCTCCCTCCCTTCCTCTCTCTTTCTCTCTGTGTGTGTGTGTGTTTGCACACAAAAAAACAAGCATCCAAAGGACCACATTGGTTTACTTACTATCTTTTGATTATAGGCACAAAAAGTTGGCAAAAGAAAACTTGGAAACTTTTCTTTGACACCTTTTGCTCACCTCTCACTGGCTCTCTTTCTCAAGGCTACCAGGTCCCTGTGCTGTCCCCATGTGTAGATTTGAGGTCTTCGTGAGGGAGATAGTAAAACAGAACGCTGTTGATAGTAGAGGTGAGAAGAAGCTGTGTTCAATACTGTGCTCAGTACAGCACCCAACAAGTCAGAAATGACTGCCTTCCAGAGGTTGAGAGTACGGTGCTGAAACCAAAACTCCGTGTGTGTGTGTGTGTGCAGTCATGTGTACCTATGGGAGAATCGGTAGTGAATTGTTCTTCATCTTGCAAGGGTTGAATATAGTGTCCCCATTCCCTATGGGTAGTACAGCTTGAATTTCAGCCCCTGGTTTTAAATTTGTTTAGTTTTTCACTAGATGATTTTATTTTGGTGAGGATGCTAGATTATTCTTGTTTTATGGGACTTGCCTCATTAAAATGAATGAACGTTGTGTCAACAGTCTGGAGGGACGCATCTGTAAGTTCCTTCTTTTATCTTCCTGGAAGCATTTTATCTAGAAGATAACTTCTTTTAGCACATTGAATGATGGTGTCTACCTTTCAGAATTTCCAGTCATAGAGTAAACCTTTCATTGCATGTGGTAGTGTACAGTCAGAGCACAGCCAGAGTACAGTCAGAGCACAGCCAGAGTGAGTACAGCCAGAGCACAGCCAGAGTACAGTCAGAGCACAGCCAGAGTACAGTCAGAGCACAGCCAGAGTGAGTACAGCCAGAGCACAGCCAGAGTACAGCCAGAGCACAGCCAGAGTACAGTCAGAGCATAGCCAGAGTACAGTCAGAGCACAGCCAGAGTACAGTCGTTACCATCTGCTGTTCGTGCAGTGTTCGCTTGGTTGTTCGACCTGGTGAGGGATCCAGCTCTCTACTCACGTAAGGGTGTCGTCTCTGAACCTGACTTTCTGGTGTATGCATGTGTGGTGTTGTCCTTGGCCTTAGCCAAGCCTTAGTAGAGTGACTTTCCTATCCCATGCCTGTCGCTGACTTTTGCCAGACGTCTCCCTGCCTCTTTCCCAGTCTGTCTTGGTCGTAGTTGCCGTTTCTGTGATAAACACCATGACCAAAATCAACCTGCTGAAAGGGTTTATTTTGCTTCCTCATCACTTCCATGTCATGGTCCATTACTGCAGGAAGTCAGGAAGGAGCGCAAGGCAGGCACTGATGCAGAGGCCATGGAGAGAAGCTGCTACTGACTTGCTCTTCAAGGCTTGCTCAGCTTGCTTTCTCATAGATCCCAGGACCACCAACCCAGGGATGGCACCACCCGCAGTGGGGTGGGGGTGTGCTGGGCCCTCTGCCATCAATCACCTCACTTATTTTTAAGCTTTATTTCTTCCAAGAACTGTTTTTTTTTCTCACTTTGCTTTAGTCATAGATGCCAAAATTACCCACACATACATACTTCCAGCATTCACAAAAAAACCCTACTATGTAGCACAGGGTGTTTTAACTTCCATGCAGCCATTGCCAGGATGAAAAGATCTAGGCCATTGTGGTTTGAGTTTGCACAAAGTGTAGTGGGATGGCTGACTACGCCTTTTCCCGGTGCTGCTGCCTGCAGTTCCTCTCAGTGTTTCCTTATTCTTCACCTATGATAAGTACAGGATCAGACGGTTTTAGGGCTGGGGATAAGGAAGTGAAGATGATTGAGGTTCTCGACTCAAGAAGCCTGTGTTCTAGTTTGGGGAGACCAAGCAGAGGAGCAGGTAACCGAGGAGGATAACTTCCCATGCTGCCCTTACGCTGCTGGTGCCAGACTGGGAAGTCTGTGGCATCATGTCTGAGAAGGGGATGCTTGAGCTCAATTCTCCCTGTTCCCCTTTCGGTACTTGTGTTTCCCTTAGTCATATCCATGATCCATCTGGAACATTCTAAAAAAAAAAATGACCTCGTTGCTGGAGAAATAAACGAACAGTAGCAAGCAGTAGCAAGCTCAGTACTTTTGAAGCTCAGAGACAGATAATCTCTCACTTTCTTGATTGCTGTCATACTGGAACGATATTTTATAAACAGTGTTCCAGGGACTAAAGTTAGAATCTCTTTATTTGTCTTAGAGTTAAGCTACTTTTATAAACACTGTCACCAGTGCCTCCTCTGTTGTAACAAATGTCCTGCATCCTGTGTCTTCCTCTCTTCAGTGCTGCAGGTGTAAACCTGTGTTGAGATGCAAGGCTAGAGGCCTAGGCTGTTGCGTATTTAAGCCATCACATTCACTGACGTACATACAGATACACACACGAGCGAAGCAATATCTTTCAAAGGTATTGTTTGGAGCTAGTGTACAAAGTTGTTATTTCTAGATCAAAATCTTTGAATTTATTGACTGCCTGAAGTAAACTATGAGTTGTATAGATTTGCATTTTCAAATTTATTGTTAAAATGCATTTTGAACAGAATACTCTTTAGACTCATTATTTTAAAACTTCCTGTCTCTCCCTTCTCATTGGTGGGATGGCTGCGTTCCTTCCCTGGCTGTCATTTTTGCATGCTTGTGGACCACACAAGTTTCTAAAACTATAGAACTATCAAACTATAAATTCTAGACTGTAAAACTTCATTGGATACAAACAATGGAACCCATGGTTTTTAAAGAATCAGCTGCTTTTCTTTCAAATGATTTTTAATTATTACTTTTCAGTATTCCTAACTTAGTAATGGTTTAGTGTTTTAGAAGTTGTTTCTGTTGGAAATAAAAAGGCTATCAATTAAAAACATATGAAATTGTTCTGTTCATTTCAGACGTTTAATGTTTGAATTTTGTGCTACAAGTTTGTTTTTAAGATTCCACTGTATTTAATTTTGATATTTTATAGAAAGCTCATACAATTGTGTGTTGAAGATGGACTTCCTTTCAAGCACTGTAGGCAAAGGAATTTGAAGTATTCTTATAAACAGTCTGAATGTGCCTGATGTCATAGGGAGTAGGTTTGGAAATAATTAAAATATTTGTTTTATAAAAATGTGCCATTATCTCTAGGCCACTATTGCTCACATATGTTTACCTTATCCCAGGATCAGAAATGAACCTCTCAGCTCCTGCATAAAACTGCTGAGTTCATTAAGTGGAATTAAAGACATGGGGTGATTGATATTCTTTTCACTCTTTAGTGAATATTTGAACTAGGATGCAAAGTGTATACCTTGAATTTTAAGTAGTTTAGTTTCTAATTAAAAAGGCTACAGATAAATCTTAATGAGATAAAAATAGGGATCCCTGGAATTGTTGTTATTGTATTGAAATTGTTTTTGTTCAGAATTTATGTGACAAGGAAACACCTAACTTTCTGTGGCTTAAACTTTGTGTGCTCTAGATTCCCATCAGGTGACGTTTAAAAGGCTCTCAGTGGCCAGGAGTCCTACCAAGGTTTGATCTGGGGAATTTGTTAGTTGAGCCTTGAAAGCCCCATTTGTGTGGGGGTCATATGACTTTGTTCTTTTAGAGTGAAAAACTATCACAGAAAAATGAATCTTTAATCAATAAAATCCTCAGATTATCTTAAATTTGTTTATGGATTAATGAAATTCTGGGTCTGACAGTGAAACCCTTGAATAACAGGCAGATTGGGAAGTTTGAAGTATGTTGAGTTTACAGATTGTCTTCTTAAAGATACGCTGTAAGCCTGACATTAGTCTGAGCATCTGAGTCCATTATACTTGTATCAGAGAATTTTATTTCAAGAACAGATCCTTTTCTGGGGTTTTAGGTGAGAACTGGAAGAGAGACGGAGGTTCACACAATTCCCATTTTTTTACCCTGTAGCATCCTCATGTTATGGTCAGGATGAGAGCGTTTGCTCCAGAATGTGGTCTATTACACACAGGGTTTTTCAGAGATTTTACTCATGCTGAACTTCTGTCCACTTCTCTATTGTCTATGGTATGTTTTCAGAGTAGCAGGGCCTTGATGTATAAGGCTTTTCATTTGATGGAAGGCTCCATATGGTCATTTGATTTCTATGTAGTCATACATAAAAGTCATTTGAAGAACAAACAGGGGCTGCAGATGTTCATAATGAGGCTAATCTACTCTGGATGATCACTGAGATCCCAGATGTAATCACAGCACCAGGGACTCAAATTTGCCTTTGCGGTGTCACTTCCCACATCACGGATGGCGGTGGGTCTGTCTCTGGCCTGACGATGGCCTAAGTGCTTAGAGTAGGCATTTTTCCCAAACATGCTCTCCACTGTAATCCCAATGATTTATCTGGTGCACACCCGAGAACAAAAGAAAACAAACAAAAGCGATGAGTAAGATCCTCCAGTCCTGAATAAAAAGGATGTGTGGCCTTGGTCTTTTGGAGAGAAAGCATGTTTGTTTTCCACATGGTACATTTTGTAAGCAATTACTTCCCTTATCTATCCTCTAATCATCCAGTGCCTCGTACACTGCCGTTCTACTATTTTCAAAATAATGAAGTAGTTCCTTTCCCTGGTGTCTTCCAGCTTAAGTGAGCTTTGCTTAGCTTGTTCTTTATAAACATATTTGCAGGCCTTTAGTCTCCATAGTTACTGTCATAGTGTTCTCTAGTTGGATAAAGATCATCTCTTAACATCTGGCAAAATATTTTAAACGTATGTGATCATATCAATACAGGTTTAGTTTGGTCCTTGAGGTATTCTTGACACAGGACTACTTGATGCCATATTTTGAAATAGTGGCTATAATCATTTTAACAGACTCATTTAAAAGATGGCTAATTTAAATTTTTGGTCACCCTTGTAAAAGCTATATAGACATTTGAGGTACCTCGTGTGCCATGTGTTTGTTGGTGGTATAATCTGACCTGCCATCTTCCACAATGCCTACATGCCAATATTTGTTTAAGATTTTAAATAGCCTGGTTGTTTTTATATTTTTTCAGTAGACATGTAACGCGTGAAGGGAACCATTAGATTTGTCAGTTGAAAAAAAGAAAGCACGCTTTTGAAACAACAAAATCTTTACATTTTACACAAATATGTTTGAAGTTTAATACACATATAGGAAAATGTATGTGTAAATGCAGAATAGCACCCATAACAAGAAATAGAACATGGTCCGAGAAGTCCCCTTCGTTTTCTTTTCACACACCGTCCTACTTGATTTGTGCTGTGAAACGCTGTGCATAGGATCACACAGAAGCACTTGACATTAGTGATTTGGCTGTGCCTGCACAATGCTTTTTTGTTGTTTGCTCAGGCTGTGGAATGAACTTGAAGATTGTCTTTCTTGCTATTGTATAGGAGTCCTTTGTAGTGCATGCTCCTGTCTCTACTACTGCAATCAATATTTGCTTTACTTCCTGATGTTAGTAGGAATAATTCTGCCGCAGAGTCTGAGTACATGTCTTTCCTTAACTTTTGATGCTCATTTTGGTTTGAGAAATACTTAGAGAGGTAGAATAGCTAAAAGAAGCAGGAAGTATATGTGGCCGTTGATTTTAATTTTTAAAAATATTCATCTATCTATTCATTTATTTATTTTGAGACAGGGTTTCTTTACCCAGGACTGGCTGTCATGGAACTCACTGTGTAGACCAGGCTGATCTTGAACTCAGAGATTCGCCTTCTTCTGCTTCCTACGTCCTGGGATTAAAGACATGTACCACCACACCTGGCCAATTTTAACTTTTAAGCTGATAGAATTTAGGATCTCATTGGGAAGGTTTTCCAACGATGGGCTGTCTCTGTTAGATTGGCCTGTGTTTATGCCCGTGATAGACTCTCTTAATTGGCTTAGTTGAGATGTGGTGAGCCACCCTGAATGTGAGCCATAGCATTTCCTGGGCTGGGCCCTGCACTGAATGCATAGGGGGAGAACTGGGCACTAGCACCCGAGTCTTGATGGGCTTTCAGATCTTGCTGTGATGTGGCTGGTTCTTTCTGCCTGGAATCCCTTACCTGGATGAACTGTTACCTGAAATTGGGAGCCAATTCATTTCTCTCCTAAGTTGCTTTTGTCAGGTACTTTATCACAATGGGAACAAACAAAACTGAGACAGCTCATGCTCACCATAATGGATATTTATGTTTTCGTGTGCACGCCAGTGGGCTGTAATTCCAGTTGTTCTGTTTCCTCGCATTTCCGACCTTACTGCTAACCTAGCCTTATTTGGGCAAGATTAGCAACTTCCCAGTCCTAAAGTTCTTCCATCTTTAGCCAAAATGTTTGACACATATGTTAGAATAATTTTTAACATTTTTTCTGATGCTATTGTAAAATATCCATTTAAATATTCTGATGCTATTATAAATATTATCATATAAATATATTTATATTAAAATAGTTTTCTTTCACTGACTTTTTTGGTTCCTGACTTGCCTAATTTGCTACAATTCTGGTTTTTTGTTTCTTGAGATAGAGTCTCTTTGCATAGCCTTGGCTGCCCTGAAACCAGCTTTGTAGACTGGCTGTCCTCAAGCTCACAGAGATTTGCTTGCCTCTGCCTCCCAAGTGCTGGGAGCCAATAATTTTCAAATAATATTTTTATTAATTCTTCAAAAATTTCATACATGGTATTTTAATCATATTTATCTTTTCTCATCTCTTTTCAAATCCATATCCACTTAACTTTCTGTCTTCATTAGTTCTTTTATTTTGATGCATGTAGCCCAATTGGTGCCGTCTACATAATTTTAGGGGTGTGGCCACCCACTAGAGCATGTTAGATCTACCAGAGGCCTCTCTCTTAATGAAACTAAGTTTTCTACCCAGCAACTATCAATTACCATTAAATGGGCTATCTTTATTATGCATCATCCTCCCAAGCTCAGGGGATTATTGCTACAACATTTTATTGTGAATTGTTGGACTATTTACAAATCCAAATAAATCCTTTTTTTTTTTCTGAAATCATTGTGGTAAGCATTGGGTTTCCACTGCCTTTTTCATGTTGTTCTCTAAATGACCATGGCTGACTTTTGAATTTTAAACCACTCTTGTACTACTAAAAGAAACCCTAAGTGATTTTGATGAATTATCCTTTATATACATCACTGAATTTGATTTTAATGTATTTAAGACGTTTCCATATGTATCCAGGAGAAAGTACAAGGCAGGCATTAATGAGTACACTGAGAATGGAAGTTAGTCTCTCTCAGGAACGAACCCCTCATTGTCCAGAGCAGAGCGGTCAGCCCTGAAATCACATGCAACAAACAACAAAAATGGACTCAGCAGGTTGTTTCATGTATTTTTGCATACATATACATAAATACATACTTACACACATATGTAACAATATTAACAAAAAAGAGACTGTCTTTTTTGAGCATGAGAATTGGGAGGCTTTGGAGGGGTTTGTGGGAAGGTAGCTCGGAGGGGTTGAAAGTAAGAAAGTGGGGATAATTTCAATGAAAAACATAAACAGATTGAGTGACTTGGTACATGTGCCATGAACACTTGTTGAAATGTGTTTTATAAGATGTCTTGGTTTAATTAGATATAGGCATGTGTTTATGTGTGTGTGTGTGTATATATATTATACATATTAAAGAAACTGGGCTTGATGTGTGTTAATTGTGTTTAAATGATTTTTCTGTCTGAATTTTCTGGCCTCTGTCAGGGTCCTCCAACTTTGCGTGTGTTGTGCCTGTTGTGATCTTCCTTTCAGTCCGTTGGCAAGATGCTCACTGCTGCGATACTATTGAGCCCATACAGAAGTCTTCTCTTCCCTGACCCTTTGTCCTAAATGAACTTTGTCCTGTCTCTGGTAACGCTTCTTCCCGCACATCTACTGCCCCTGATAATAGTAAGACTGTATCGTCTCTCCTTTGATAAGATTATAGAACTTTGAGCTGAAAGAGAATTTACAGAAGTACTTGTTCAGGTAAGCCTCCCTATTTCTGTAATGTGAGAGTAACAGACTTATGACATCTCCAGATATTACTTTGAACTAGTAATGAAACCCATTGCACCTCTGTATTTCTGAATTCTGCAGAAGCATAGTTTACTAGCCGTGCCTCAGCAAGGTTGAAGCGTTTGGCTTTCTTCTCAAGTTTGTACTTGGAGCTCCCTAAACAGCAAGGCAAGTCTGGAAGCCAGTTAGACCTGGGTTTTTACTGCTGCCTTTATATTCACTACTGCCCTCCTGGACCACAACATTTTTATATGCTCTCCTTCCTTTCTGTTTGTGCTCGTCCCTGCCAGGTGTCAGTGCTTGGGCTCCTGGGCTGCTTTCTGAAACTCACATTGCCTGGTTGCTGGTTTCTCTGGGTTCTCTGCCCATCCCCCTCTCCAGACTTGCTCCACCTTGTATTTTCTCTTGGTGCCCTACAAAATTCCTTTCTCTCTTTTGACTTTGAATAAGGAGGAGAGTAGCCTCGAAAGGATTATGATAGAAGTAGCTAAAATTTTGTGTATATAGATTTTTATAGTTCTCCATTCAATTTCTGACTCGGCAAACTGACTTCTGTACTGTTTCTTTAGATGGCTGTCCACACCCTGCATCCTCATGATTAGGAATTCTGTTCGGAAGCTTTTTTCCCATCGCATCTCACTTCTACTCAGACACACTAAAGCAATGAATTTTGGTGCGTCCATTAACACCTACTGAGTCCTCTACATCATACCTGGTACAAAAGACCCTGGAGCCCTCCCCCTTACTAAGTGTGGATCAGCTGAAGCCCAGTGCAGTAACTTTAGTCTGTGTACTTACATACACATGGGAAGGACCCATTCTTCCACCAGAGTCCTATGCAACTGTGTCTTGTAAATTTAGTCCTAATAAACACTTCTTTAAAAAATATTTAAAATATTTTCATACATACATATATTATCTATTGAGACTATCCCCATTTATTTCTTACATATAAAGGAAAACAGTTGAATAGTCAGTTTCCTCATCTGGATCTTATGAGGGTATGTGAGGGTGATGACTTAAGCATGTGAAACCCCTGGTACCTGCCGTGCCTAGCCACCAGTAAGCCCGGAAATGCATTATCCGATGGCATTAAAAACCAGGAATTCCATTTGTGGATCCATGGCATGAAATCTGACGAGTTCTACAAAGAAAGTCTGTCTTCTCCGTTAACTTCCATTCTGTAGTTGCATCCTGGGGTGCTCAGTGTCGCCAGTGAGAACTTATGCCTCTAGAAGCTCTTTTATTCTTAGATGATATAGTTTTCAAAGCCAAAGTCAACTTTTGTGTCATATATCCACAACAGAAGTTCCTTATTAATACCAGTACATGTTTGAAACAATTTCTGTATTTGATCATTGCAAAGACCACTTTACTGGCTTGTTCCTTTAATTAATGTTTTTATTTTAGCTTTTCACATTCAGCCCTGTAGAATGGCTTAGTTTCAAATTCCAGGAAGATTTACATTAACTGTGTATATCAGAAGTAGAGGAAATATAACATATAATATGTTAGTTTTGAATACTTTAATGATCCCTGGAGTATATCTAATAAGACTGATTGGATTGTAAAATGAGCACATACACAGAGATATTTCAAAAATAGTATTTATATGTGCACAGATATGTGTGCAAGATGAATGTAAACTAAATGTCATGCTCATGAAAAAACCTACATTAAGGTGATCCTAGGGATTAATTGTGAGCCATAGCATATATGTCAATCCTTTTATATTTGATTGGTTCTTTTCTGATGGTAATAAGGCCATGTAAGCAAAATGTAAAATGTTGACTGCGATGTAATGGTTGAAATGTTTACATAATAAAATGGTCAGCGTGAGTTTATACTGTGATGGTGCTGTTGGCTGTTAATACTGAATCCATATTCTTAAAATGATCTATGGAACCATAACTGAATGCCACAGAGACAGAACCATAGTTGGTACATTCTTGTTTATTGACTCTCCTATCGAGTGTATTAACTACTCACTTGAGACTGCTGCTCTGGGGCTTGTTTGTTTTTCCAGGGTTGGATGTGTGAGCATCATAAGCTTACTCTTTTCTTTAAAAAAAATGTTTGTATGCGTGTAACACATACGCACACGAGAGAGAGAGAGAGAGAGAGAGAGAGAGAGAGAGAGAGAGAGACAAAGAGAGAGACATATACTTCTTGCACACTGAGAGAAACTAAGACACACACATACACAGAGAGAGACTGATACACACATACACAAATGCAGAGGTGGGGGAAGAGAGAGACTGACACACACACAGAGGGAGAGAGAGATACAGAGACGCACATATACACAGAGAGAGACACACACAGAGGGGGGAGAGGGAGGGAGGAGAGACTGACTCACACATGCACAGAGAGAGAGCCACACACTCACACAGACACAGAGGGGGGAGAAAGAGAGGGAGGGAGGAAGAGACTGACACGTACAGAGAGAGAGAGACTAACACACATACATACACACACAAAGAGAAGAGAGACTGACTGACTCACACATGCACACACACAGAGAGTCACACACACTCAGACACAGGGGGGAGAAAGAGAGGGAGGGAGAGAGACCGACACACGTACACAGAGACAGAGAGAGACAGAGAGAGAATGGGAGCCATGACACATGTGTAGTGGTTAGAGGACAGTTTTAGAATACAGTTCTCCCCTTACAGGGGCGGAACTGAGGTCATAAGGCTTGCATAGCATGTACTTTTACTTGGTGGGCCATCTTACCAGACTCATTTCCCTATCTTAGTGTATACATAAAAAGACAGACTCGGTGTGATAGCGATTTAAAACGGCATCTTTTCATTAAAAGTGCGTTACTATATCATTTGCTGCTTTTGTTCAATATGAGCAGAGATTTATCACGCTATTTGAAATATCCCTGATTTATAGTTATACCCTTTTGTATCAGTAAAGTGACTTGTCCTATGTTTTCCAGCAGGCATTAGATCCCATAGCAGTTTCTGAGGAAGGAGTCCTGTGTGGCTTCACAGTTTCTTTCTGCTGCCACTTGTCAACCATTTTTGTATAATGATAAGAAATTTTACTTAGTGTTTTTGTTGTTGTTTTTAATTTTCCTCTTTTAAATTAATACCTAATTTCTCCTTTCCTTTAGTTTCTATTCCTAGTCTAGTAGTTAATGTGTCTTGTAGTGTCTCTGGGTGATTATCTACTTGTTTTTGGTGGTATGTTCTACTCCTACAAAGTGAGCCCCGGGGAAAAGCAGCCAGCAGTGCTCTTCCTTTAAGTACTTCTGTCTAAAGAGTCCTTGCAGAATGCCTCCCTTTTTATAATTAGGGTGCACTGGTTAGTTTTGTCAACAATATGAACTAGAGATGCCTAAGAAGGAACCTCAGTTGAGGTTTGCTTTAGGTCTTGTTGGCAGGGCTGTAGGGTATTTTGTTGATTGCCAATTGATGTAGGGAGGCGCAGCCCACTGTGGTCACTATTATATCTGGGGAGGTGGGCATAGGTCGTAGAAGAAAGTAGCCGCTGGGGAGCCTGGGAACAAGCCAGTAAGCCACATTCCCCTGCTGCCTGGGCTTCCTTTGATGATGGTCTGTAGTCTATAAGCCATTTAAATTTTTCCTTAACCCAAGTTGCTTTTGGCCACTGTTTATCACAACAACAGAAAGCAAACTAGACCACATGGTTGTAAGTCAACATCTTTTCCTACAGAACTGTAGTATAGAATCCAGTTCGCTCATGATGATGATAGCCGTTGATGAGCCTGTGCTCCTCTCCTAAGCGGGCTTGTGGGTTGGCGTGGAGAATCATATTGCTTGTGGCATGGCTGTGTCAGGATTTAGCCTCTGAAGGTTTATAGGGAGCCGTTGTCGTCTGGTAGTATCATTTCTGTTTATAAGCCCACAGTACTCCGTTTGGAATCTTACTTCCTGTATTAAGCTCAGTTTTGCTAACAAAATTGTTTTGAGCTGGCACAGGTCTCTGGTTACAGAGCCTGAGAAATGGGTATTCTGTGCTTTGCTTATCTGACTGTTGTTATTACTCACAACCTTGGCTTCCCATCTGGGCAAAAGAGGCAGGCATTTCAAGTTTCCTAAGAAATTGTCAGTGTTTGTGCCTATAATCCTAGCATTAGAAGTAAATGAAAGACTTAATCTTCCTGGAATTGTTCTTCATATACTCTATTAAAAAATAAGCATACTTTTGAGATGTTTAAAGTTTAGCGACGGGGAATTCCTTCAGATTTTTAAGTCCATCATTGTATCAAGTTGAATTTTTGTAAAGTTGGGTATTATTGTAAAATTGTGTATTTGGGCTACTCAGTATCAAGTTGGATTTTTGTGAAGTTGTATATTTGGGTCAAGACCTCCATATAGATGACTTAAAGAATCATTATGTATTAGCGTGCTCTACCTTTTCACCAGGGGTTAAAGGGAAGGCGGTATGGCAAACATTTCTATTAGCTTTTGTAAAATCGCAGTTGCATTCTGTGGGTTCCGTTAGCTCTTATTCTTAATAAAGATTCATTTGATAAGGCTTAAAGCTTTATCCTAGTAGGATTTCCATCTCTGTTTAGAAACTGGTATCTGTTTCTTTACCAAGTGCTTTATAGCTTAATGCTTTCCTTCTTTCCGAGGTTAAGAATCATAGAACCAAGTTGGTTTTAGCTTGTCTGTTGCTTAAAATCTCTCCTGATGCTTTACTTCACTTCATTTGTCAAGTTGTGTTCTTTCCCCATTGTTATAATTCTTTTATATTCATAATGTTCTTGGAATCAGGCAATGCACAAACAATTGAAAGAGTTATGTCACCATTACATTTAATATCAGATTGTTTCTTTCAAACTAAGCATTTAAAAAAAGTAGTTGGAAATAATAAAAATCATAAGGTCTATTTAGAGAACTCCATGCTCAACTCTGAACACAGCTACCCAGAGACTAGCATGCTGTGAAAATGGGAATAGAGCTGGGCCTCTTCTCTAGGAACCTCTAAGACACGGCAGCTGAGGGTTCACACCGAGCATGGAAAAGTTAAAAAGACGAGCCCGCCTCCCTTCTCACTATGATATTCTGAAGCGATAGCTTAAGAGTGACAGAGTTATGTATTTCTACTTTGGAATTTTACATTACAATACATATTTCTGCTTTGGGAATTTTATATCACAGTTCAAACTATCTACAGTTGATAAAGTACCTTCAGGATCATTCTCCTCTGGAATATCTTTGGCATTACTTAAGTTGGAATATGCTTTTCAAGTTGGTTGGGCAATTCATTCTTTTAAATTGTAATTTTATATTCAGAAAAATATGAGGTGGGTATTCTGTGAGTAACACAGGATAAAAGTGACAATACTTATATGAAAAGATTTTTGTTTTGTGCTGGTTAGTGTTCGTCCTCTTGACTCACAGATGACATACATGGGGGAGCTCTCAACTGACAGGAATGTCTCCATGAGATTGGCTTGTAGGGAAGCTGAAGACTGTTTTCTTGGTTGTTGGTTAACGTACAAGGGCCTAGCTCACTGAGGGTGGTGTAGCCACTGGGCAGGTGGTCCTAGGTGCCATGAGAAAGCTGACTGAACAAGCTATAGGGAGCCAGCCAGTAAGCAGCTCTTCTCCATGGACTCTGCTTGAGTTCTTGACTCCAGATTCCCTGCGCTGCTTGAGTTCCTGCATTGATTCCCTGAGTAACTGTGCCCTGAGACTTGTAAGACAAAATAAACCTTTTACTTCCTAAGTTGATTTTGACCATGGCATTTTATCACATCAGTAGAAACCCTAAGACAGTCAGTTTAGCGTATTCTTATTGAGACAAATGATTTTCTTAAAAATGTATCTTACTTTGGTAGAAGTGGTCTGAGTCATCGCATCTGCTTGTTCTACCACAGGGTCCGGGATACTGGGTGAAGATTCATCATCTAGAGTACACAGATGGAGGGATCCTGGATCCGGATGACGTCTTAGCAGATGTTGTTGAAGACAAAGATAAGGTAGATGCCTCTAAAATGTTCTTCCTTTCCTTTACCAAGCAGCATATTTTGAAGCCTTTGGTTTTCCTAACAAACTCATGTGTTAGTTGTTATTAAAAGATACCATCTGTTCAGGTTGCACCTGGGACAGCTCATAAATCAAAGTTCTTCATCAGATGTTTGCCTGAAGTTCGTCAAAGTTTGGGGACTTGTTTGTGGGGGCCTAATTAGCAGACTCTTCATTCTCAAGAGTTCCATTATATCTGAATAAATTAGTGTCAGCCACAGAGGCTTTTGGAGTTGTTGCTGCTGCTGTTGGCTCTGGAGTTTATTCCAGACAGTTGCTAAATATTCATTCTAATGCCTGAGTTTGAACATGTTTGTGTTTACATTGAGAATATACTGGGGAATAGATGACTCATGAAGAACTATGGCGTAGATTTTTCTCAAAGTAGAAGTCACACTTTATTGTGTCTTTCTTTCATTGGTAACCCCCACCCCCACTCCAGAAGAAAAGAAGAGTGTTCCATTGAATATTTAAGAAACTTTAAAAATACTCTTACCTATTTGAGAATAATTCATCACAAATGTAGTGATTTAGTGGAGCTTTGCTTTGTTTTACTACTTTAAGAAAGGTATAAAAGTCAACTATATCATGGCTATACCCTGGATTATTGCCACGGAAATTACTCTGATTAATATAAACTCTAGGTTGTCCTCAGAAATGGAACTCCTTCCAAGGTTTGTTCCGTACACTCTTAGCACTGTTTGTAGGTTTTTTTTTTTAAATCTGTGTCATGTTTCTCTTTATTGTTTTCTGAAGTTTAAGGTGTGTGTCTGTATTTCAAGCGTATGTAAATCTTTTCAAACAGGTTTTGTATTTTATATTTTCTCTTGGCTCTTGGCTTGAGTGGCTCTGTATGGTAGTCAAACTTTTCATCAGAATTGTGGCCCCTTGAAGGCAGGTACTAAAGATCCTTAGCTCTTTTACATTCCGTGTGTATCAGCTAAGACATTTAATGACTGCTCTTTTGTTGTGGTTTTTGGAGGTAGGGTTTCATTCTAGCTGGTTTGATTGGCCCTGAGCTTAAGAAGTTCTCCCACCTCAGCCTCGTGTGTACTGAGTTTACAGCCTGAGCTATAGTGCATAGGTAAGCAATATCACATGAATCCCTCCCCCTCATCGCACCAGGAGATGGTTGTTCATGTGTTTTTCCCACCTCACCTTCTGCTTCCTCCCTGGGCACACCTTCCTGCGAGGTAGCTGAGATGTTTGGCAATCACATCTCAAGTTCCACTGCCAGTGTGTTCATAGAAACAGCAGGAAAATGCGACATTTTAAAAGGGACAGAAGAAACTCTTTCACCCTAACCTCCCCCCAAACCGCAGTTCAGGAAGGGAGTTTCTGTTAACAGCTGGGGAGATCTCCAGTCCGGCACTTTCCGCTGCTGCATTCTTTCTCTGCTTCTGCAAAGTTTTTAAAACCATACCCTGTTCTTTAGCCACAGAAGAAGCCTTATTGGGCTTAGTCTTTTTTGTAATAGGACTTGACTCTGTTATTAAATAAGGAGACAGAGGGAGATAATCATTAAAATCTTAGCAGAGTATACAGATATGTTGAATATAGCAACAAGTATTCTTCCAATGTACTTTCATGCCTCTCCATGAAGCCTGTCATTGTTCGACACAATCTGTGAGGATTTGATTTTTGGTGTTGCCTGAAAAAAAATCATTCTGGTGTCTTTCTTTTAAAAAAATGGTAGAAAAGAGAGAATTTTTGTTTTTCCTGATGCAGTCTTGTTTCCTCACAGTTCTTGTGTCCGCATGGAGCAAAGCACAACCTAGTGTGTTTCCTTTCTTTTCAGTCCCGTTTGAACGTGGAGTAGTTTCCTTGGATGGCTTGTGTATGCCCTGTGCCATATCAAACCTGCCCAAGATTGTCTGAGGCATAGTTGGGTTTTTATAAGCACCTATTTGTAAATTGGTTGCCTAATACTCTTTCACATATAGAATATGGACAGACAGCAGGCACAGACACACTTGTGTGGATGAACATGATCATCATGCTAAAGTCATAACACTTCCTTTGCTAGGATAGGCTACCCGCAGCAGGGAGTGGCAATGAGGGCCCATTGATAGCCTAGAAGCAAGGCATGAAGCAGCAAAGACACACATCGTGAATTCAAAAGTAGAATCAGCTAACATCGCTTCGCTTATGGAAAACCCACCTGTGCAGTTCAATAAAGGCTAAAAGCTAAAGGTGGAATGGTTTGATGTAAAATCACAGAAGGGTCTAATAGAATTGATTTAGTTTGCTGACAAGGTGTCTTCTAAAATACATGGTCTTGTTGCCCAATATCACACTTTTAAAACAGTTACATTGTGATCTGTTTTACTAGTTTTTGGCATGGTTGAAGAAGACAACTTCAACATAATATGGAAATATGAAAATACGTAACTTTTATGAGAATGGAATTGCTGCCATGACTTTATTAATTATGAAAGTAAACCTCTACTATATAGTACATCACCACAGGAATAGGGAGGGGCTATGCTTGCAGACAGGCCAGGAGTTCTTGTTGACTTGCACAACTGTGCATTGACCTTTGAATGCCAAGTGTCGTCTAGTTCTCAAGTCTCACACTATCAGCTCAGCTTTGTCTGTGCTTGGTATAGGTGCCTGTTAGACAGAGTGTAAGTGGTTCAGGGGCAGAAGAGTACCTTGGCAGATGGGGCCAAGGAATGCCCCAGAAATCACACCACGCAACAGATGCAACACAAGAGATTTATTGTGAGGTAGGCAAAAGGCCACCTCTGAGAGGAACAAGAGAAAGAGATAGAGAGCTAGAAAGAGATAGAGACAGACACACAGCGATAGAGGCAGAGAGGCACAGGCAGAGAGCAGGCTGTTAGGGCAGGAGCTTTTTGAAGGGTGTGTGTGTGTTGTATTTGGTGGCTGATTATGCATCCCTGGAGGCAGACTGGGAGATCACCTGGATCCTAATAGCAAGATCTTCATCTGCCTTAACCTCAAGCTCAACAGTTTGCTTGATGGCAAAATGTTGATTACTGTGGTGTTAACATAGAAGAAGTATGCGCTAAATGTCCATTGCTGTCTTTTAATATTATGGTACTGTCATTACTGTATTTTTACTTGTGCGTTTCAAGTACTAAACTGCTTGAATTTAAATACTGGAGTATCAAAGAACTATCTTCATGTACGTTTTAATAGTTTTTTTTTAAATCTTATAAAATTTGTTTTAAAGTTATTACATTGCTCAAAGTAGTTTTATAAGAAGATATTTGATTAATATGACACAACATTTGGATTAACATATTATTATTATGTGAGAAATGAAAATACCAGCAGGACTAAATTTAGAATGAGAACACTTATGAGAACACATTCTCTGTAGCACACTTAGCATTCAAGGATCTCACATTGTATTCAAATGGGGAATAGTGTGCACACTAACAACCCGAAACAATACACATGGCCGCAGCTGCTGTCTGAGAACACTCTGTTGCCCTCTAGTGGACGGCACTGCTCAGACGCCCCTTCCTGCATTTGAAATTCGACACTACCCCATTTGAAAATATTATTTGTCTTTTTAATGCTCACAGATCAGAAACGGGGAGTATAGCCAGAGTATACACATACCTACCTGTGCTCTCTGAGTTTTCTAAAAAAGCTTTTGTCAACCTTGTTTGTGTTCTGGGTTTCTCACCTTCCCTTTCACTGACGGCAGAATCGATGTGATGATGTACGTAGTGATTGTCAGTGTGTAATTACATGTCATGGTGTGCATTGTGTTTGCTTGGGAAATGGGGGTGCTATGTTAACTGTTTTTAATGATCCCTAAACTATTACCACTTTTAAAGAACCCTGAGTTACTTTTGAGTACTTATTTTATTAGTGACACTTCCACCACAGCAAAAGGTGTTTGTTTTAAATCTACTATCTTCTTAAATAGTGATACGGTAATTTTGATTCTAAAAGATTGACACTGTTTTTTTGGGGTCTTGAAGTTATGATCTTGCCTGGGGAAGCTTTGGCAGTGCTTCAGAAAAACGGGCAAAAGTTTGTAAAGAAGGAAAGAGATAATTTGTGAAGATCCATGTTTCAAGAATGACTTTCTGCCTATAGAGTTATGAAATGATAGACTCTTAGACCTAAATGGGCTAGCCTTCGCATCTTCCCAAAGGGAATACCAGAGTCAGATCCAAATGGACTAACCTTAGCATCTTCCTAAATGGAAATATCTGAACCAGGGAAATCTCTTGGACTCCATGTCTGTGCCTGATTTTGTTGCTGAGTCCAGTCTTTCATTTCCTCCTTGGATTCTGACCACAGCTGCAGAGATCAAAGCTGGTGTTGCAGGGTGACTTCTGCCAGAGGACTTCCTTGTATTCTGTTTTTTTTTTCTCTCTTATGTCAATAGGATATCCTTCCCCGAGCCTTTGATGCTTGAATTGAGCATTTATTTCAAAATTTTAATCATTTATAAGCACAGTTCACTTTTTATCTTTTCATATGTATTTATTCCCCTCTTTGCATTTCCAGAGATACAAATTTTAAATTAATAAAATTCTAGGCTATGACTATGGTAACTGATAGGTAACTGATCTTATGTCTAGTCAGCTTCTTAACTCTTACCTGTGCTAACTATGGGTTAAGAGATTAGATTCTGAACAAATTTAGCTCATTTCTTGGCCTTTTTCCCCCCTGTATTGCTTTCAGGCACTTAACCCCTTTCTTTGTGCCATGGTTTTCTCATGGGTAATTGGAATTAAGAAATAAAAATGTAGTATGTTTATGTTATATTAAATCATGTGTGATAACCTAGCCATGATTTAAAGCCAAATGCTCAGGAGAATGTACACAAAATCATCCATAATGTTAGGTGCTGTTATGTGTTGTCTTCTTCTTTCAAACTATGCTACCCTAGTCAGCAACTCCAGCTCCACCTCTACCAGCGGGGGCGAGGCCACAAGAGCCTTAGCTAGAGAAAATTCTTTTCTCTCAGCACCTACTCTCAAAGCATCTAAGAAAACTCTAAATCTCTGTCCCTCTAAAGAACACAAGATTTCAAAGGTTGAGGTGGAATCCTGCTTCCCAGAGAGGCTGAATAGCAAGCGCTTCCTAGCTCACCTCCTTGCATCTCTAATAAGTCCTGTGTCTCCTCGCTTTATAAACCCTTCTTCCCCTGACTCCTTCCTACAACATCCTGTCAATTAGTTGCTGACTCAGCTGCCAGATAGCAGGTGGATTTTATTTAATAAAACACATTTTTGCATCATTTTACCAGTGTTCCAGAGCATAAACAAAAGTAACATACCTTATTATAATATCCTACAACAGTTATATATTATATTTAGCATATGACTATTAAGGTAGATTGGGTTTACATTATTCTAAAAGTTTTGCTTAAAGCATATCCCTTCTAGGAATGTGACTTGCAAACTGTGTTTTCAAATCTGGAATCTGTGGATTCAGCTAACTGTGGATCAAAAGTATTCAAAAAAATGCTAAAAACCATGAGTCCAATTTACTCGAATTTGCCACATCAGGTGCTTCACTGAATCTGTACCTATGAAATGGGGTGTGAGCAGGTCCACAGTCTCTTCTCCAACATTTGCTCCACCATTGTTATCCCTAAGCCTGGGATGTTTTGTACCTGTTGTCACAATATGTTGGCTTTACCTCCTCTTGTCATTATCACACAAGCAATTTAATGTATGTAACAACTATTTAAATGATGTTTATACTCAGTTAAGTATGCTTAGTAAGGTGCCCTTGACTTTCAGTGCAACTTTTTGTCCATTAGGGACATGGGCATCTATCCATAGAGGTTGGTGTCTAAGTGCATTCTGGACCCAACTTCTCTGGATGCCAAAGGATAACTGTACTGAATGATGTCCAAGCCTCATATTCATAGATTCTGTTTCAAGGTCCTAGAATACCCCCAGCTGCCTAAAGCATCCTAAATGACAGAGGTAATAATTTTTCTATTCCTTTTACATACACCTTCCAATTGCCCCATACTTTAGTGTTTCCATGTTTAGTGTGCATACGGATCCTTGTCCGTGTTCTCTGCATAGTTAGGATTCATTTTGTATTGGGTTATAACACTTTTACCTCTTTGAGGGTCTCAGTTTTGCCTACTGCTTAGTTCCAGTGCCTTTAACTGTGAATGCCCTTCCTAGCTATACAGAAAGTTATAGAATGAATGAATGAACACTTTTTGGTATTAAATGATCACTCAGAATTTCAGTTTCCTCACTGGTGAAATGAGAATGGTAAATGTTTTTAGTGTCACAGGGTAAGTTATAAGCAGTGTTTGACAATTCAATAAAAACAGTAAAGCACTATGTTCATATGAAAAATGAACTTGTACCTCCTCAATTTTTGTTGGTCTTTCGATAGCCAGGTCAGACTATTTTTAATAATCAATATTTTCAGATCACCTCAAACTTAAGTGGCTTTTGGAGTACTGTAACTTCATATACATAATATTTTAATATGAGCATTAATATTTGTCTTTTAGCATTTTGAACTTCTTAGGCTTTTATTATATAGCTTATTTATTATATAGCAAGCTTATTTGCTTACCTCTCTTCCTGAGTGTTGGTTTCAAAGGTATCTGCTACCACACGCTGCTTGTACTTTGGTTTTAATAAACATCTATGACCTTAGTCAATGATAAAATTCAAACTAAAATTGAGGGCTTCTACCTTTGTTCCAAGAAATGATGTTGTCCTTTTTAAATATGGCAATAGGTAGCAGTGTGCAGGCATGTCCTAAACCCAGAGGAGCACTTGGTATTAATACCATTGTGACCTTTCTATGGTGAAGATGAATGGTTTTGGGAGATAATAACTAAGACTAAAATGATACTAATGATGGCCAAGTCAAATATGGGCTCCCCAGTGCTTTCTGCAACTTACGTGGTTGGTTATCACTGCATGGGTATGAGTGAACATGAGCCAAGAGTACCTCCCTGTACAGAAGTGGTGGTGTGTCCTTCTGTTCTTGGTCAGAAGAAATCCTCAGGCCTGATGGCCCTGCTCATATAGCTACTTACTTTAGTGCAACAAAAAGTATACAGAGAAGGTTTGCAAGAATCAGATTTGACAACCAAAAGATCCTATCATGTCTGAGATCATAACAGTGCTTTACTTAGGGCTAGAAAAAGAGTCAGAGAATCCACCCTTTACTTCGCAATGTTCCCTTATCCATAAATTGTCTTGCTGGACTCAGTCCTACAAATTTTCTTTCTCACTTTAATTTCCTTTAAAGCTGTTTGTATAGGTATATATCTCTGCCAAGATTATGGGACAATCAGTATTTACAGAAACATTTATTTCTAATTATGTAACTTACAGATTAAAATCCCACTACAGTATCTTAAATTATATCAAAAGAAAACTTCGGGACTTACAAAATACCTTCTCTTAAAAATGCAAATGTCTGCAAGTGCTAATTGATGAGCCATCAAGTGTGTATTAATTAGACTATTCCACTAACACCACTTGGATCCAGCTCCATCAAAGCAAGGTAGTTGATATCTTGTAGAGGACTGGGATTTTATAGTGTGGTCATAAGTTTTTCTAAATATTCTATCATTTCTCATTTACAAACTTTCTTATTATATGGCCAGCTATCCTTGTCCCAGATGCATTGAGAAGGCTTAAAGGAAACAAACTATGCAGTAACACTTAGGACTGTGACATGCTGAAGAAATTGCCTTTGGGCTTAGTTCTCTGAAGTATTAATGTATGCGCTTCCTTGTAAACCAGAAGGACTGACGGTGATGAGAGAAAACCAGGCTACCCAGGAACTTGAGAGAGCCTTAGAAAGAAAGAAGGTGGCCTGTGTCAAAGGACCTCTCTCTTCTCTCAAGGAGATCCTCAGGAGGAGATAATAGCAGGAGAGTTCAGAGAGAGAGAGAGAGAGAGAGAATAGGGTGCTCTGTAGAAACGCAATGGGTAGGAAGACATACTCAGAGTTATACATTCAAACAGCAAACTGCAGACTGTAGTGGAAGGACAGTTGCCTCTAGCTCCTAAAGCCTTAGATCTTAAAATGTGTGTGTGTGTGTGTGTGTGTGCATGTGCGTGTGTGTGTACATGTGTTCACTAGTTAATTATGTAAAGTAGGTTTTAAGAAATGGGCAGAAGGGGTGCTTTCAAGGGGTGGAGAGGAGAAAAGGCAGGATGGAGAACACGTGCTTCAGGAGAGAAGAGATCTAAAGGAATACACTAGGAAGTTATAAAACACAAGACAGCTAAGCACTATAGACCCCATGATCCAGGGAGGGTAGGAGCGGCCTCCAGCTGGCCAAGGAGTCTGCTGTTCAGACTCCTTGGTTACTTATGGAGCCCAACAAACTGTTCAGTTCATTGGAAGTTTCACAAAAAGGTATGAGCTGTGTAAAAATCTGAACTGGTATTTATAACACTTCTGTGGGGTACTCATGCCAAACTTTGCATAAATACCATATTTTATAAATACATTTTTAGTGAGCAAGATTTTTCAATTTCCCTACCCTCTTAAATTATAGTATATTTTAAAGTCTCTACGTGTATGATTTTTCTGCCTAAGAAGAGAGTGTATCTTTTCCATGATAGGATCCAGGCTCCCTTCACTTAGGGAAGCATGACTAAATTTCTGAACTGAATACTGACAGTTTGAACATTTCATGTTTTCCTTTTAGATCTCCTTCGTTTGATGTTACCAATCAGTTTCGAATGATCAAGTGACATTTCCTAAGCAATAAAGAGGAAACCCCTCTTGTGTAGACTTCAGTGGCAGAAGCAGGTTCAGATACGTTTTCTTTAGTGATCTCAACCTGAAGTATATTACAATTTAAATACAGATTTTTATGCAATCTTAACTATAAACAAACTGGAATGACTTAAAAAGTGTGATAGAAGATGATTTTCACAACCCAAATATCTGAAATATCCAGACACACAAAACCTGAGGCGTCTCATAGTTCTTACTTGATAATAGGGTTAGACCTTGTTTCTTCTAGACCGACAGCTTAGTGGGCCACTGTATTCACTCGAAAAGGAAGCTAGCGTATGCTGGTATAATGAGATTTTCTAAATAGGTCGCCTTTTAAATGGAAATTATACCAAGCCTGTGGTTAACTCCTGTAAAAATGAAAGTGTGTACTGCTTTTGGTGATGAAAAAGGAGAGAAACATCTTAGTGCAGAACCTCAAAGTGAAGGTCTCAGAAATGTCCTTGGTTCTCTAGCCAAAATGCCAAAAGGAGCTGGCATCCAATCTGACTGGACATCCTTGAGGCTGTACAGAAGCGTGTGGCTTGAACTCCTTTTAGACCCTAGTTCAGTGGGTCACACTGAAGTGGGTCATAACCCCTTTGGGGGTCAAATGACCTTTTCACAGTGTTGCCTAAAACTATTGGAAAACATGTATATTTACATTGTGATAATATTAGCATAACAGTAGCAAATTACAATTCTGAAGAGGCAATGAAAATAATTGTATCGTTTGGGGTCACCACAGCATGCTGAACTGTATTAAAGGTTCACAGCTTTAGGAAGGTTAAGAACCACTGGTTTATAAAGTCTTCAGAAGTTTATTAAGTGTTGATTCATTAGGCTTTACTCTTAAGTGTAATAGATTAGATTAATCAGAACTCTTGGATGTCTAAGGAGCTTGAAGACACAGGTTTCTATTTTATAAGTAGTTTCTCATCTAGACCTCAGGGAAACAACGGCGGTTCTATGAAGTGATAGGTGAAGATCTTGCATATTCTTTATCCAGTTTCCTGAACAGTGATATCTATGCTTTCTCTTCAGTTTTAGTGCTTTTCCTAAGTGATTTTAAGGTCTCTACTCTTGAGGGTAAAATGCTACAGTAGTCTTGATTAGGGTGTAGTTGAAGCATTAAGAAAACACTATTTTCTCTTGGTCAAAGGAATGAAATTTACCTCTGACTTTGGGTAGGGACCTAACATTCATGTGTGTGTGTGTGAATGTGTATTTGTATGTGTATGTGTGTGTATGTGTGTACACATGTGTGTGCACACACATACATGTATATACATTTGCATGCTAGGTTCTGCTTATGAAAGGAACAAGTATATTTTGTCTTTCTCTTTCAGATCACCTTACTAAATACTACATCTTACAGACTTTTTAATTTTCCTGAGAATTCAGTTTTCTTTACAGCTGAGTAAATCCCCTTGTGTGCATGTTTCTCATATTCATTATTCAGCAGTTGATAGACATCTAAGCTAATTCCCTTCCCTTGCTGTTGTGAATAGTGTGGCAACAGGTACAGGTCTCTTTGGCAGGATATGGAGTTCTTTGGATATATGTCCAGGGGCAGGCTAGTTCATTCTTATGGGGAAAGAACACCCTTCTCACTGCTGGCCAGTACGCATATACAGAGTAGTGTCATCTTTATGGAAACCAGGATAGATCTTTCTCAAAACAAGACTAAAGCTGTGTCACCTAGCTATACTTATGTGGTCTGTTCCCTAGTCTTTGTAACTTCTCAGGTGAGACATTTGTGACAAACTATTGTAGGCAAACATTTAAAAAAAAAATAAAAAGCAGAGGTAAACTCTAAGATCCTTGAAGTTTGCTAGAACCCACAGGGAAAGGCGACAGACAGTCTTTGCACTCTCTCTCTCTCTCTCTCTCTCTCTCTCTCTCTCTCTCTCTCTCTCNCTCTCTCTCTCTCTCTCTCTCTCTCTCTCTCTCTCTCTCTCTCTCTCTCTCTTCGATGTGAGGTGATGGCAGCTCTGTTGCCCCAGGGATCTCGGTGGTGAGGTTCTTCGATTTATTTCTTCAGAATCATCTTGAAAAAATACGGAGCCTTGACTCAACAGCCCTTCTTCTCTTAGTATTTAGTTATTGCAATGATGATTAAAAGTCGGAAGAAGAGATGTCAAGATGTCCCTGGAACAGCAAGGGTGACCCAGAAACTCCCAGGGAGCAGTGGGCCCTCAATGTGTGGTAATAGAATTTTTTCTTTCCTCCAAGGAAACAGGAAGGCCTGCTCTTTAGACACTGAGAACATTTGTTTGTGCTTTTGTGTGACACAGTCAATGCATTTCATATCCAAGTAATGTAAAAGACATTGGCATTCCCTATTGTGAAATTAAAATCATGACCATCTGTTTTGAAGTGGCTGCATGACAATATTAGAGTTCTTTGGAGTAGCTACAGGACTTACCTTTTTCTTAAGGACAGAATAATTTGGAACTGAGGTCAAGTGAGTGGAACACCAGAAGGATTTGTATTGAGATGGGTAGATTGATGTGACTAGTTAGGAGTAATTTGCAGATTCAGTAGGCTGATGACTGCCTTTTGTTTTGTTTATTTGTGTTTTGATTTTAAGTTCTGTGATGTGACGAACATTAAGAAACAACACAGAATAATGGGCATAAGAAGGGGTAGCAAAGAGATAGGTGCTTAAACCTTAGAATTGTGTATACAGAAGTTTTTGTGTGTTGTGTAGCTTAAAACCTGTGTAATTTTTGCAACTTTAATATTTAAAATTAATATTTAAATAGAAGTAGAATATTAAGATCTTGAAGTAGTATTCTTCAAACCTTTGCTGTTGTTTGGAAGTCAAAAGCTGAAAATGAATACTAGAATAACTGAAATGAGTACTTGGCAAAACATGTTCCCCAGTAAGTTTAATTTAACATACCTCTTTGGGTTTTCTAAAACTAAATATTTTTTCTTTTAAATGGAGAATTGCTTCTTGCCTGCAACTACAGTATCTGATAGCCTAAGGTTGTCAAAAAATAAATAAGGTTAATTTAAGATTTAGACTTTTAAAAAATGGAAAATGTAGTTTTAGAACAGTGAAAATTTTGGCTGAAATACACTGGGCACTGTTTTGACAGTCGTGTACTTTATAAGAAATAAATAGCACAAAGGCTTTTAAACGTTAGTAGTATCTCCATATAAGGAGAGGAATGTAGGACTGAATTGAATTTTTGATACACAATCTTTTATTATGACATCGGGTTGATTAATACCTCAGCCAAATCATTGTTTTAAAATAAATACCTCTTTTTGCTGTCCATTAGATGTGGAGCTGTAAGTACAGACTAAACCTGCATCTCCTTTGTGCTTCTCGTCATTGGCTTTGGGGCAATGCCAGTGTCTTAGTTATACTGTTTATAGTCGAAATGGTTTAGGAATTTATCTCGGGCAAAACAGTTGCAAAGACCTTCCTGATAGATCAGTGATACACACAGTGTTGGATAGGTTGTTAAGAATAAAAGGTGGCACTCTAGGACTCTTGAGCATGAGGTGCCTTTCTGAGGTTTTTCTTTTGTTCTGAAATGAGTTTTTAAATGTTCCTAAATTAATACTTGTTAAATATCAAAACATTTTAAATATGATAAAATACAAAGGTGAACACTACTCAGCTCATCTTTTTTCCCCACTTCTCACTTTTTTTTATTAAAAATTTCTGCCTCCTCCCCACCTCCCATTTCCCTTCCCCTCCCCCCACTTCCCTCCCCTTCCTTCTCCAGTCAGAAGAGCAGTCAGGGTTCCCTGCCATGTGGGAAGTCCAAGGTCCTCCCCCCTCTATTCAGGTCTAGGAAGGTGAGCATCCAAACAGACTAGGCTTCCACAAAGCCAGTACGTGCAGTAGGATCAAAAACCTATTGCCATTGTCCTTGGCTTCTCATCAGCCCTCATTGTCCGCTGTGTTCAGAAAGTCCAGTTTTATCCCATGCTTTTTCAGTCCCAGTCCATCTGGACTTGGTGAGCTCCCATTAGATCAGCCCCACCGTCTCAGTGGGTGGGTGCATCCCTCGTGGTCCTGACTTCCTTGCTTATGTTCTCCCTCCTTCTGCTCCTCATTTGGACCTTGGGAGCTCAGTCCGGTGCTCCAATGTGGGTCTCTGTCTCTATCTCCATCCATCACCAGATGAAGGTTCTATGGTGCTATGCAAGATATTCATCAGTATGGCTATAGGATTGGGCCATTTCAGGCTCCTTCTCCTCAGCTGCCCAAGGAACTAGCTGGGGACATCTTCTTGGACACCTGGGAACCCCTCTAGAGTCAAGTCTCTTGCCAACCCTCAAATGGCTCCCTTAATTAAGATATATACTTCCCTGCTCCCATATCCACCCTTCCTTTATCCCAACCATCCCATTCCCCCAAGCTCTCCCCATCCTCCCCTTCTCACTTTTCTCTCCCCATCTCCCCTTACCCCCATCCCACCCCACCCCCAAGATCCCAATTTTTTGCCCGGCAATCTTGTCTATTTCCAATATCCAGGAGGATAACTATATGTTTTTCTTTGGGTTCACCTTCTTATTTAGCTTCTCTAGGATCATGAGTTATAGGCTCAATGTCCTTTATTTATGGCTAGAAACCAATTATGAGTGAGTACATCACATGTTCATCTTTTTGGTCTTGGTTACCTCACTCAGGATAGTGTTTTCTATTTCCATCCATTTGCATGCAAAATTCAAGATGTCATTTTTTTTTTACCGCTGAGTAGTACTCTAATATGTATATATTTCACACTTTCTTCAGCATAAGTAAATATTGTTCAAAGGTGGGCATGTAAATTTCTTTTACAAAGGTGGGCACAATAAAATATGTATATATATATCAATACAAATTTATTTAGACTAATGTAATTTGTCATCTGTGCATGACACATCATACATGTGAAAGTCAGAAGACAACTTTCAGAAGTTGGTTCTCGTCTTCACCATGTAGGTCCTGGGGATGGAGCTCAATCATCAGGCTTGGTAGCAAATGCCTCTGCCTGCTGAGTCTCTTGTTTGAAAGATGTTTTCAAATGTCTACATTGCATTACATCCCTGTTTAAAACATTCAGCTCCCTTCTTTTGCTTTCTGTTTGAAAGTTCTGCTCTGATTCAGACCAAAAATTTCTCCTCCTACTGTGAATAAAATGTAAAAATAAAAGATGAAGTTGAGAGAATGGTATTGAAGGTATTGTGAGGTATTAAAGGGGAAGGGGGAGTGGCTGTGGTCTAAATGCATTGTATGAATGTCTGGAATCACAATAGAATAAATAGAATAAAACTTACCAAACAATCAATTAAACGGTTTTAAAACTTGTAGACAACTATTTTTCAAAATTTGGTATTTTGGGAAATGACTTCTAGCACCATAAATACAGCACAGAACTCCTCTAAAACATGCCTGGTAATGAGCGTAGCCGTGATGTGTGCAGGGCAGGAGCTTAGGATTGTTCTGATGTCTGGTAGAAAAAACTCCCGTGTCTCCTCTAAGAGACCACTAGTAAAATATTAGCTATAGTAGGCTTTTATGACATTTCTCCTTAAAAACAAACCTATTTTGTGTTAAATGTTATTTTTCAGGTTTAACTTTTTGCTTTATTAATGAAACATAATTAAATTTATTTTTGTATTGACTTATTTAAAAACATTATTATCAACTCTTTGAGAATTCATACAATGCATTTTGGTCATATTTACCTCTTTCCTATCTCCACCCAGATCTCCTCCTACTTACTCAACTTCATGTAGATTACATTTATTTTCTCCTAGTCTGAAAAGAAATGTATTGGGAGATAAATTCTTCTGAGGAACTACTTTTAAAGTTTATTCTTTGAGTATTTCACATACGTATACAATGTGCTTTTATTCCTGCCTCCAATAAGAGCTTTCCATATGTGTATGAGTGTAGGGCTCTCCAGCCACTGGGTACCGCATCTCTGAAGAAAGCTTGCTCTCCCTTGTCCAGCAGACATCAGCTGCTAATATCTTCTCCCTCATGGTGTGGATAGCCTTCTTCACAATGGGACTGTTGACTAGCTTGATCTCATGAGGGCCTTGTGTAGGTATCCCAGCTGTGGAGTTCATGGGGGCAACAGCCCTGTGATGACTGGAAGACAATAGTCTGCGTCATTATGGTGTGTGTGTAAAATGACACAGGTTCTTCTTGAGAAGGAGACGGGAGGAGGGAGATGTTGGGCTGGGCAGCCAAGAGAGGACAACTAATCTATTTCTGTTGCTTTGTGCTCTTGGCGAATTTTTTAATGTTATGAATTTCTTTACTTTTATGAATGTTTTTAATTTCTGTAGCGTTGCCATGCATTATTCAAGATTGTAAAATGATTTGAATTTCAGGAGCAGACAGGTTTCTGATGAGGGTTTCAAGCTGTGTAATTATGAAACCCATATAGGTTAAAAGTTCAGAACTCGTTAGCCTAATCATTTAAAAATAACCAATTTATAAGCATGGCATTTCATTTTAGAGGGGCACAATTACAATATATATCTGACTGGAGAACTCCCGGATTGCTGTCTGTATTCAGTCCTGCTGTCCGTATTCAGAACTTTCCGTCACAGGACTAGATTTTGAATAAAGTAGATCAGCGATCCCCAAGAATGTTTAGATGAATAGAAATGCTTAGCACCATTAAAGATTTTGACTTTTTGATACACATAAAAATGAGCTTTGAAATTGTTAACTGCTCATGACAGTCACCAGTGCAGTGCAGCCCTTGCCTGGATTTGCAAGGCTGTCAGAGGCGTGACATGATTCTACGAGAAACTATGTTTCTATGAGCTGTGATGGTATTGAAAGAAAAACTGTCTTCAAGGGAAAACAACCTTCATAAAGAGTCATTTTAGGTGATTAAAAACGCCACAATCATCAACTGTTAAAGATGGGCCATAAAAAATGTTATTTATGAGAATTTTGACTGGCATGAAGATTTTAATGCGTATTACCTTGCTTTGCTAATCAGCGTGATTGAGATGCACGTGCCTGTTAAATAGAACTTGCTCTTGCCTTTTAGTTACCACAGACTTCACATTTATCTTCTCTTCATTTGAATGCTATATAATCCCCTCTGAACCTGAGGGGTCATTTCTCTCTCTCTCTCTTTCATAGTACTACTGTTACTATTTAGAAGAGATATTTTTCTAATGCTTGGAGGATGATAACAGAAAGGAATCTTTTTTATTGGTTCATTTCATGGTTGGTAAGATTCCAACTGTTATAACATTATAAAATTCTGAACCCAAAGGCACATTTCATCACCAGAGCACTAATTACCACAGAGTCCTGGAGCAAGTCATTACATAGAAGTATTTATTAGCGCTGCTCCATTTTAATGTTTTTCGGACCAGAGACACTTAAATAAAAGGTTTGGCTGTTTGGGTGCAAAAGTAGGAGGAGAAGCTGCACAGCTCATAGAACACCATCGTATGCCGTGCAGGAGGTGGGATTGATTGAACACTATGCCGCTACTTACCGTAGCTCAACATCTCATCTTTAGAGAAGAGCAGGGAGGGTTGGTGTAATACTTGATCCATGTTCATGGTGCTTAGACACTGAGCATGAGGACCCTGGGAAAGCTGCCTTCATGGAGAAAAGCAGCACAGTCATGTGGGAAGCAAGGGTCGCAGGACAAGCATAGTAAAGGTTGGAGGGTGCCGGAGGAAAATGTGGCACTTACAGGAGATTGTCCGGACTTCTGAGAATGGCAGTAAGTGAAGTTAATCCGGAATGTTTGTCATGCACACACACTCTATATGCTGTCTTCAGTACGAAATGTTATAATAATTAAGTGAACTAAGTACAATACAAATGAAATAGTAAATGTAATTCAATTATGCTTAATAAATGCTTATTATCTACCTTTCACGTCTAAAACATTAACTAGGTGGTAGATGAGGGAAGAAGAAGGATGAAGGGTGTGCCTCTCCTCGGAAGAATGGTAAAATCCAGTGCCAGACTTTGTGGTTTTCTGAGTGTGGATGAACTGCACACCCAGAGCAATGCAGTGTATGGACTATAGGAGTGCCTTTATTTGGCCAAGTTCTGGTGAAATGCATTATAAGTTAATTGTTTCGTCTTGTTTCTTCTTCTTCTCCCCTCTTTTCCTCAGCCTTCTGTGATGAGTGTTTTACTTTAGGAACACAATGTGCAGTGAGTTCTCAGTAAAGCCTCACAAGTCTTTAGGTATTTTTAAAAAGCATGTTTTGAAGAAAATGAGCAACTAGCTTGTATGCCTTTGTAAAGGCAACATTGATTTTTAAAGTAGCAGAAAGTTCATCTGGATTTCAGAAGAAAAGGAGGGAGAATTGAGAAGAAAATCTATGATGTCCGTAAGGAGGCAGGTGATAGAGAAAGATTGGAAAAAATGTGTGTCTGAGCCCTTCATTAATCCCATTATGTGAAGAGTCAACTTTGAAAAGCTTTGGATGAAAAATTTCCTTTAGTTGGTCCTGCAAACATCTCTGGCTCCAGTCTACTTCCTCAGAGTTCCCAGGCTCAGATGCACCGAGATCCACAGAGGACCTGGCTCAGGCTTACTCCCTCAGAGAGGTCCCAGACTCATGCTCAGACCGCAAAGGTTTCTGATTCCTGCCTATTGCCTTTGATGTCCCAGACCAATACTCAGACCCACAGAGGTCCTGGCTCAGGCCTACTCCCTCTGAGGTCCCAGACTCATGCCTGGCCCTGCAGAGATCTCTGGTTCCTATCTACTCCCTCAGAGGTCCGAGATTCATGCCCAGACTGGCAGAGGTCCTGGCTCAGGCCTAGTTCCTGGGAGGTCCTAGACTCATGCTCAGACCCACAGGGATCCTGGCTTACGTCTATTCCCTTGAAGATCCCAGATTCAAGTCTGGACCCTCAGAAGTCTCAGGTTCTGGCTCACTCACTCAGCAGTTACTCCCCAGTACCTGTTCAGGTTGAGTTCGCTGTCTCAGGTCTGCTCTGTCCCAGGTCTCTGGCTTAGTCCTGGTATGCCAATGTCCCGCTCCCGCTCTTGCAGAACTTGCTTTCTCAGGCCCACTCTGGCCTATATAGCTGGTTCAGTCCCACCCCGTGGAGTTCTCTGACTCAGGTCTATTCTGGCCCAGGTCACTGGCTCAGTCCTGGTCCGTCAATGTCCCTGGACTCGATCTGCTCCTGGTCCCATGGAGCTTGCTTTCTCCCAAAGACAAGAGAAAATGATTGGGCTGATGGACAAAGAAAGATTATGAGATGGTGAGAAATATGGAGTCTTAGGGGTGAATGGCTACTCTCCAAGATAAAAATGAGGTGAGTAGAAAGAAACAGTAAGCTCCTTGAGACAGACTGTTCCAGAATTTGAGGTTTCTGAGATTTTTAGGAAGGTAATAGTTACATGTACCCTGTACTAATAATGTATCACATATGGTGTGGGGCAGTACCCTGTGATCACAGACATTAATTTTTCCTAGCAAACATTAATATTTATACTTAGTAGAAAGAGATTATAAATAGCCGCTAGTCAGTACAGTTTGTGTCAAATTAATGAAGAGAGGAACACTGAGTAAACACTCAACTGTGTTCTCAGAGAACACCGAATGTTAGAATGATGGATAAGGGAGTATAGACCTGTGCATTTTGCTTTGCCTGTTTTTGTTTGCAGGGGTAATGGAGATGAATCAAGGTGCTTAAGGTTTGAAAGTCAGCAGCAGGGGACACGTAGGTCTGTGTTGTCTGAGATGGTTCAGTGGGTCCTTACTGACCATGGACATGGCTCTGTGTGTCTCTTTTTACATTGTTCACACTGTGAACATGCTCTGATTGCCAGCAGCCTGAAAGAGAGATCATCTAGAAACTGCCCAGAAGAACACATTGCATAACTGTTTTTATTGTTACTGATTAGGCTTTGTTCTGGTGATACTGAGAAATTTAAAGCTTGAGACAAACACATGGTTCAAATCAAGGACTAAGGAAAGAAAGAAGGAACTAAGGTTTATGTACAAAAATGTTTGAAGAAACTCCCATTATAGCTTTCTGTCATATATATATATATACATATATATATGAGGCTTTCTTATATATTTTATTGATGTATTCATCATATAGTGGTATACATACACATACTTAATAGGTGGTAAATGACTATATAAATTAATTTTTATGAGTTATAATTATCAATAATAATAGTTATTTGTTATAATTCATTATGAACTATCTTCATGACTAAGTATATGAATTAATTACATTTGTGTGTATGTCTTTATTTGCAAACTTTTGGAATATATTGTCCAGATATAGTCACAATGGTCCATTTTTCATTGTTGATGTAATATAACACATACAAGATTTCTAAATCAATGGGGATCTGTTCTAATTGACCTCATATAATCTCAAGTGAACACAATACAAATGCTAAGAAAGGGTCTTTAATAGGATATTTAAACAATGGTAATTGGAAATGTTACACAGCTTCCTGGTGTAATCTCTTTGACTTTATATTTACTTTCAGTATTGACTACTTTGCTCTACCCAGCAGGGTCAGTGAAGCTTAGAGTAGGAGTCTGAGGGTTGAAGAGTCTGTCTGCAGGACCCTTGGGACCCAGGCAGCATCTTCCCAGTTCAGGGTCAGATTCAAACCATGACAAGGGTGGAATCTAAACCTCAGTTTTTCAAATCTGGAAAAATAAGTCTCCTTTTGTAACTGGAAAATTCTTTTGAAATATATAAAGAGTAAAATTTCTAATTGCAGACAAAATTACCTGTGTCTCTTACACAAATGCTTTATGATCATGGATAGATTAAATACTTTTCATAAAGGCAGACTAACATGTACCTATTGTGTTGCTTTTGCTGTTAGAAATCATTATGTTAAATACATCAGCCATTAAGTTTGAAAATGTTTTTTCTAACATTGAAATTTAGACACAGATAAAGATATTTTAGGCATGGAAAATTTCTAAAAATCCATTGTATCCCTGAAGTAATCTAATTGTAACATCTTGACTTACACAAGAATTTCTGAAATTTCTTAGTGTTTCTAAGAAATGTATGTGTATTAGTCACCTTATTCTAGTTTCTGATTTTATTCTCTGGGATTTGCTTTTAAAATCAAATGAAATTTTTTTCTTAGAATTAGGACCACAGCAGGTTTCTGTGTTAAAGTATTAAAGTTAAAGCATGGTGGTATTTCTTGTAAGAGGCCATAATCAATATTATGTACGTGAGAGTAGTACTATGGTAATCTTTTAAAGTATTTTCTTAATGTTTGTATTTGTACTATTGAATAGCAAAGGGAATAATCTGTGGTGGCCTGTGAACAAATAAATTTAAAGAAATCTTATTCTGATGGTTGAGATTTCCTCGCATAGCCGTGCACATGACTGTAGGAGAGTAGAGGTCAAGTGGAAATGGAACCCTGGATGTGAGAGGATCCACTGCCTTCCTTTCATTCTCTTTTGTTATTACTGAAGAGGTAAACCCCATTTCCAGCATGATTAGCCAGTTCTGAAATGCTGGGATAACTCGGCTGGTCTGAGACAGAGTTCCGATAGGAAGATGTAAGAACCTTTAGGGCTGACATTATACCACGTGGGTGCCATTTTCTTGGAGAAATATGTTATGAAAGAAACAAAAGGAGCGAAAGGGAGAGCATTAGTTTTTGTGTGCTCAAGGCCCGCTTTTGTGCTTACAAATTATGTTTCCTCATGTCACACAAACCAGCCTTAGGTCTTGTGAAATTTATTAGACTCTGCTCTCCATTTTCCGATCCCTTGGCTATAGTATTGCAGAACAAGCTATATCTGATTCTGTCTGAGGCTCACTGCTGTAGAGCACAGTGATGGGGCACTGTTTCCCTAGAGCCTGGGGAGGCAGAGGCTCCCCTGTGGTACTATCTTATAACTGAGATGTTCACTTACTCGTACATATGTCTACATAGGCTAGGTCCTGATTATCTGCAACTCAGCAACAATGTACCTTAGTGTCATTCATGTTATGCATAATATAACATTTCTGCATTGGGATATTTTCAGAGAATTACAGTCTAAAATTTTTCTCCCAGGGTAATTTTACTTTTGCATGCTTATAATTTGATCTTTTCCCCAGTTTTAATCACTTGCTAATAACTAAAGGATTAGTAACTTAAAAGATGGTAAATTTTTAAGTGTTTGAGGAATAATGGGAAACGTATTTTTTAAAGTAATAATTAAATACTATTCAAATACAAAAAATAAACAGGACCATTAGAAAAATAGAAAAAATTATCCATGGTTTTGACTCTTAGAGTCGTCTCTCTATTTTGTGCTTTGGAAAAAAATGTTAATACTTCAGGGGCTAGAGGGATAGTTGTTGTTCAAGCATCAGGACCTTAGTTCAGATTCGTGGTACCCAAATAAGTATTCAGCTGTGGTGGTGCATGCCTGCAACCTCAGTGCTGGGAGAGACAGGGATAGGAGGATCTGGGCATCTTACTGAATTCCCAGTTAACTGGTTAGTTTCATGCACTGTTAACAGATTCTGTCTCAAAAAAAAACAGGTGTCGAATGATCGAGAAAGACATCTCAGCATTAACTTTTGGGCTCTACGGGCATAGTGTGGATGAGTGCACCTGCATACACTAGATATACATGCAGATGAGTGTGTGCACTTACACAACTTCAGGAAAGTTCTAGTAGAAATGCAATCATGGTCTCCCTTCATCTTTTTTCCCCTTTTATTGATAATAGTTTTCTCATGTAATATATTTTGGTGATGAGTTCTTCTCCCTCTGCTTCTTCTGGTAGACTCCATTACATTTTTAAAATGATATTGACGTTGGTTGGGGGTATATATTTGGGAAGAAATTACTCTACTAGAAAGACATTTGGTTTAAGTCCTTGTAGATCAAGAACTTAGGATGATAGAAATTGATTGTTTCTAGTTGATTAACAGATGCTGCCTAAGGCGATGGCACCAATGGTGCTTCCGTGTGTGCCTAAGAGAGAGGAAAAATGGAAAGTCTGTTCATTAATGTGTTCCTCACTTCTTCTAAAGATTTTAGATTTATTTTATGTGTTTGCATGTTTTGACGTGTGTGTGTGTGTGTGTGTGTGTGTGTGTGTGTGTGTGTGTACCACGTGTATGTTTTGTGTTCCTGGAAGTAAGAAGAGGATATGGATGCCATGGAAGTGAAGATATGGTTGGTTGTGAGCTGCTATGTGTGTGCTGTGAATTGAACTCAGGTTCTCTACATGAGCAACAAGTGCTCTTAATTAATAAACTATTTTTTCAGTCCATCTCATGTCATCCTAATATATAAGCAAGTTCAAAATTTTTACCCTATGAAGCAATTGCTACTGAATATATTCTTTAAGACAGTCTGGAAACATTTTATTTTAAAGTTTTACATGGAAGCATTTGAAGAATATGAGGTATAAACACCTGGGATAGTTGTAGATGTGCTATCAAAAACTCAACTTCATTCTGAGGCTTTATCCACCATTAGTAGTGTTTTTGATTAGGTTCATTAAACTGCCTGAGAGACTGTCCACCCACTCTTCCATTGCCTAAGAATTTGAGTGAACACTCCTGCCTGAGAGACTGTCCATTCTTCCATTGCCTAAGGATTTGAATAAACACCCTCGCATGAGAGACTGTCCACCCACTCTTCCATTGCCTAAGGATTTGAGTGAACACCCCCGCATGAGAGACTGTCCACCCACTCTTCCATTGCCTAAGAATTTGAGTGAACACCCCCGCATGAGAGACTGTCCACCCACTCTTCCATTGCCTAAGGATTTGAGTGAACACCCTTGACTTTTGAGGAGTGATTCCATAAATAGAAACTGGTAGCTTAGATAGCTTTATGAGCCATCCTCTTGATTTTGGTCCAAAATTTTTCAATATCTGTCTTTCTGTCTGTCTGCCTGCCCCATCTCTCTCTCTCTCTCTCTCTCTCTCTCTCTCTCTCTCTCTCTCTCTCTCTCTCTCTCTCTATATATATATATATATATATATATATATATATATATATAAAATCTATCTATCTATCATCTATCATTCATCTTGTCTTCTACCTGTTGTCATCATAAACACTCACCCTTTATCTAAATGTAGCAGTAGTTCTATAAGTGATGATCCTACTGGTGAAACTACAACGAAGGGCTTAAAATCAGACTTTGCAGGGACTTTGATGATGAAAAAAACAAAGCTATGAAGTTAGAGGTGTTTCTCTTTGAATATTTTAAGTCCCCTTTATGTGTTTACAGAATCAAACAAATTCTCTATGCTCTTTAACTTACCTTATGACTGTGTGATAGGTTTTCCCAGTTTACTTGATTCAGTGTCATGGGCTCCCCTGATTTCTTTGGCACTGCAAATGAAGGGACATCATTTTATTTATGGTCTCATGGCTGGACTGGTGCAACTATTTGATAATAGTAATCTAGATAATTCATGCCTTTGATCATCCTCTTTTTTCACATATTTGCGAAATCTAATAATGCATGTTTTTCCCTGCAAAGAACTTTCATGAAATGATTGAGAGCTTTAAAGGGGACTCTAGATTGATTTTCATTGCTTGTTCATTAGTGCATTGTGTATATGTAAATTATACATTAAGATTCATATGAAGAGTTGTAAAATTTTGCTAATAAGGTTGATGTTACTAACACCTAAGTTACTAAAATTATATGTATGTAATGGATATCTGTAATACATTATAACTGTATGTGAAGAGCAATTATCTGTTATATAAAAATAAAAATTTAAGAATGTGTGTGGTGGCATTATTCTTAGTATATCACTTATATCAACTCTGTTTTTAAAACTCATTAAGAAAAGTGCTGTCTAGATTTTATAAACGGGAAAACAGAGGTGAAGGGGAATAAGTAACTACCAGGTTTTGATGTTTAGAAAATGGAAAACTGGGACTTAGTTGAGGCAGTCTGACTCAAGAGTCTGAGCTAATAACATTTACAACTTAGATAACACAGACCAGATCTGAATGTCTGTGGGCAGCGATAAAAACTCAGCTCTCCTTGGCCTCCACTCTATGATGATTTGTGGCTGTGCAATAAATAGCCCATGATACTGACATTGTATTTATACTTTAATTACTTAAGTTATGTTCACTAATATTAGATGACTACTAATTGTAGTTTGTTTCCCGACTGCCTGGCAGCTCAGATCTGAAATAATCACACAGAAACTATTATTTAAATCACTGTTTGGCCTATTAGCTCTAGCTTTTTATTGAATAGCTCTTAAAAATTAATCTAATCCATCTGCATTAATCTGTGTATCACTATAAGGCTGTGACTTACTGGGTAAAGTTCCAGCATCTGTCCCCTTGGGGCTACATGACTTTTCCCTGACTCTGCCTCCTTTCTCCCGGCATTCAGTTCAGTTTTCCCCACCTAGCTCTGTTTTACCCTATCACGCCAAGCCAGTTTCTTTATTAACCAATAGTATTCACAGCATACAGAGAGGAATCCCGTATCACCACACCTTTTCTATTTAAATAAAAAAGGATGGTTTTTAACTTTAACACAGAAAAATTACATAAAACAAAACAGGTATCAAGCAAGAATTACAGTTAAATATTTATATCTACTTTATCTTTAATCATATATAAGGAAAACTATAACTACAACTATTTATTCTTCAATTCCATCAAAGACTTCAGAAGGATATATTACCTAAGTAAACAGGAAGTGCATTGTAAGCAATCTCCAAAACTCTAGAATTGACAGAGACATCTCGCTACCTGGACAGTCACCTAATGTTCTTCTGTAACATTGGAGCATCCAATCATCTTCAGCTCACAGGTCCATAGTATCTGGCACACTTTTCCATGACGCAGGAAATTTGAAGATCTTTTATGCCTTGTTATGGCAGTTTGTCAGTCACTTTCTTCTGTGTCCTGCAGAATGTCTGGCAGACTCTGGGGTTCATTAAGCAGGAACCCCAAAAGACCATCTCACCTTTAGGCAAGTTCAGCACTCATTTCTCTGTGGGCCCTTGCATGTCCAGTTCACACAGCATACAAGCAAGTAGTCCAGGCAAGAGCAGTTTCTTGCCCAAATGGTTAACAAACTCCATGAGGAGCCTCTTTGATGCCCATCATCTTCTTGAAGTAATTGGTGCTTCCAGGAGCAGATGTGTCTCACGGTCATGAAAAGTCCTAAGTTCTTAAAACATTTTAAATGCCATATTCTTAAGGTCTCTGAAAGATTTGAAGAATATCTATCTTAACTGAAATATATCTCTATATATCTAGAAAACATAACTAACATAACTACAAGCTTGACTATTATAGATGACTATTTATTAATCTATATTTCTTAACTATACATTATATTTTTAATTGAACTGCACACACAATACCTTAATCAAGAGCAGAAATACACATATAACGAAATTGACCTTAAATTTGTATCAATAAACAAAGATCCTTGCCAGTGCAAATTATTCATCTCTATAGCATATCAACCTTTAAATGTAAATACACATTTATAAACAATCATTTAGGGAATTTGGACATAGATCTCTCCAAAATGCTTTCTGCGTTTTGTTTGCTAAGTAATTTTGGAGGTATTCATGGCGACCTTTCAGGGGATCTTGGTCCATCAAATCACGTTAGTCTGGAATTAATTCAAAGGTTCTCATCTTCTGTGAAAACAAAAGCAGAACCTCTTTTCCAAAGCAACTTATCCTTAAATACAAAATTTGAAGTCAAGATACCTTAAAAACATGTATGTTGTTTTAGCTTAGCAGCCCATACAATGAAAGGTCTCTCTGTACTTAGCTCCTTCACAGTCAAAAAATTCAAAGAAAACAAATAATATACATAATCCAGACTCTCTGTGTATATTCTATCTTTACATGGCTCATTTTTCTTACTCTATTACTTTTTCTGCAAGTTTACTCTGTCTCTTTAAAGGCTTTACTTTATTTTTAAAAACAATTTACCTTTTTATAACTCTCTAACATTTATCCAACACTGTGACCCATTTAGAGTTTTTTTTTTAAAATCTGACTCTGTCTTTATTGTGTATCTGTAGTTATTTTTCTGACCAGAAGCATATTTTTCTTTCTTTCTTTTTTCATTTGCAATATTGGTTGGACAGCGGCTTAAGTGCATTTCTGGCTAGCTCATATCTTAAACTAACCCATCTCTATTAACCTGTGCATTGCCACGTAGCTGTGGCTTACCAGCAAGATTTTGATAGGTGTTTGTCTCTGGTGGGGTTATATGGCTTCTCACTGACTCCACATTCTTTCTCCCACCATTCAGTCTAGTTTTCTTGCCTACCTGTGGTCTGCCCTGTGATAGGTCCAAAGCAGTTTCTTTATTGATCAGTGGTAATCACAGCATGCAGAGGGGAATCCCACATCAACTAATAAAAGGATTTAGAGCTTTATTATTTAAAGATGAATTGAAACTTCTGGTATATGCTGGAAAATGATGATGCACGCCTTTAATTTCAGCACTTGGGAGGCAGAGGCAGGCTGATTTCTGTGAGTTTAAATCCAGCCTGGTCTACAGAGGGAGTACTAGGACAGCCAGGGAGTCTTGAAATCCCAAACAAACGAACTTGGGTTTAAGAATTGTCTAATGACTCTACTGGTTAATGAGAGTTTACTAGTTCCAGGAACCTTTTGTACTTTCTGACATTAAATATAATAGGCAAATGGCCTAGAAATTAGATACAGAAGCAATTTCTGCATTTCTCTTCTTTTAAGGCACCAACCCTTCAGCTCTATAACCCTAGGCAAAAATGGAGTGAAGACCTTCATATTTTGAACTAGAGTGTATATGTATTTAGGTTAGTGTAGTGGGAAGATTGTAAGAGCCAGAAAAATCAGAAGACTTGCATTTTGTTGCTCATGACTCTCTAAAGGAAGAGGTTTTTGTGGGGCCTCACAGAAATTTTGTTTATATGGACAAGGAAGACAGTATTCACTTAAAAATATCTGACCTTTTTGTTATGTGACAAATAATCTATATAAAGGAAAGCCATTTAATGTGATTCATCTATACAGTGGTGGAAGAAGTGCCAGGGACATAAGTTTGCTATTAAGGTTAATAAGTAGAGTAATAACGTTGTTCATTTCTATTGTGTGTTTTCCTAGTCATATCAGTCTTCTACCATATATGTGCATATTCCAAAATATGTCTCATCTTACTGTTTAACACCTTAGATGTCCTGCATTACTGTATGTGTCTTCTGAAGTTTGTTTTGTTTTAATCGATAATTGTGATAATCAAAGTGTCACTTTGACATAACTTAGGAGACTGTGGGAAGAAGGGCCTTTGAGCATTCCTGTTGGTGGTTATTTTTAAGTCCATGAATTGATATGGTAGGACTTACCCATGTGGTAGGCAGCACCATTCCTTAGGTCCAGGCTTTTGCAGTGTTAGAGTTGAGAAAGTGAGCTGAGTACTAGCTTGCATGTTCTTTGTTCTTGAATGTATATGTAAGGTGACAAGCTGCCTCAAGTTCCTGCTTCCTTAACTTCCTGACTATGATAACAGTAACCTGGAACTATGGGGTGCATAAACCTTTTCCTCTTTCCATTGCTTTTGTCGTGGGATTTTAAAGTGAAAAGAAGAGAAAGGTTTTCATTTCACTCAGACACATGCACACAAGTAAGGGTCATAAATCTCATTGCTGCAGTGTTCTGTAATAGGACTTGCAGATCTTGGTAGTTATTTCAAAGGACATTTGGATTATATGTGAGGTTTTCAAGTTTTCTTGAATTTGAATATTTATATTTTCTTCAGGCACATAATCAGTCAGCACAAGTGTCAGGATTAGAGGAAATGTGCTGGAATGTTTTTGAGATACAAAGTATCTTTGTTAATAAGATAAAGCCAATAAGATTAAGACTCCCTCATATGCTCTATTTGTCAAAGATGTCTATTTCTATTCCCTTCTTATGGTTAAAGGTGGAGTAGTAATTTCCTGTGTATATAACACAGCAGTTTGTTTATCACTTGAGCACTGATGTTGTATGAGGATTGCCTTGCACTTTCTCAGTGCAGCTCTTGAGCCAGTCTCTGTCTGGGAAGTCAGTATCCTTTTTTGCTAGGTTTGTGAAGGACTAAGTGCTGGCCATGTTTGTCACCAATTGCCTGTTATTATAGACCCTCTGTGTACAGATGTAAGAAACACCCTGTCCCCAACCTGTCTGTATATGTACATTTTTGTATGTTTTAAACCCACTCTCTTACAGATCTGTTAAAACCAACAAAGTCATAGATACCCATGAATCTGGTTCAATATTTTGAGATTAACTCTGTTTTCCTTTCTCTTTTTAGTTATTGCTTGTTTTTCAGAGAACAAAGCCAGCCACTCGAGCTTCAAGGCATGGCATGCTCAATAGTTAGCTCTGAGCTCACACACTTCCTTTCCTCAGAGGAGGGCTCAGGGTGGGGCTACTGGGGAAGCTATTCGCCTCTTCTTTCCTGTTGCCAACAGTCCTCGCTGTTCTTACCACTCTCACTCATTCTCTGAGTCTTCATGGGACCTTCCAGACTATCCCACTGGGTCTACTACAGTAGATGTAGTTTTGCAGATTTGCCCTCTATAGTATATATTATATAGTATGTAATATAGATGGATACATGTCTGGGAGAGGTCTAAGGTTTACGACTGGGAAGCTTGCTGGAAGCACTAAAACACCTTGCCATATTTTTCATTGTCTGTATTTATTATAGTTTCAGAAATCATAACAAACCCTCTAAAACCCAAATCTAGTGTCTGTATACATTTCAAGCCTAACAATAACATCCGTACTAGAAATACCTCAAAGGAAGCAAATCTCCTTCAAACCCTCTCAAGCATCATTAATAACTAACATTCAATTTCCCTATTTACCACTCATTTTTAATAGTTTTGTATTTGTTTTATTTATTTACTTTCCTGACAAATGTAGTAGTTGCCCTTTCTGAGATGTAGTTACATGAGCCAATGCATTCTGTACTCTGTCTGCATTAGTTTGGGTTTCTGTCTTTTGTCACCAAACTGTCCTGACAAAAATAGCATGAGTAGTCATTCCTGCCATTTATTAGAGAACAGTAATATAATCTGTTTCTGTCTTAAGAAAATTATTTCAGAAAAACAAACTGGTCATAATGTGCACATAATAACTCCGGATTATTTCTGAGCACCCATCCCACTAGTTGTCTCTGCATCTAGTTATCTGTGTTCTATCAAACCTCACAAGTGGCAAACTCCGTTAGCTGAATTCCTCGTTCTTCTGACAACCACACAGAAGACCGAGGATATCCTCCTAGGAAGTCCTCAGGCTCTACCAGCTAATCACCTTGTGTATGGTCCCACCGTTCACTTTCCGGCTTGACAATGCACTGTGGTGATGCGCTATAATTTTCATTTGCAGCTATACAACAGAAATGATATTGCATTTAATGGCTGAATGGATTCCATGTTACAATTAGAGATATCCTAAGCAATGAAAGATGACAAATTACCCTTGAAAAGCAAAATTGGAGGACAATTGCAAAGACCTGCATTGAGAAGGCTTACCAACCAGGCTTCCTGAAGTGAGAAGAACTATGCTTCACTAATTGCTGCTAAGCTGCTTGAATTGAGGTGTCGTGGCTTTCGATAGTAGTGTTCTTAGAAATCCTGGTGTTCGGAGATCAAGAGTGAAGAAGTTTTCTGAGATAATGCGATAATTAAGATAGATTAGTAGTTACCACCGAATCACTTTTATATTTAATAAATCTCTCTAATCAGAACTTTGTGTTTAGTCCAAATAACATTTAATTTTCATCAACACTGACAGACTTTAACAAACTTTTTTATGAAATAATTTTTAAAACACAGATACTTTTTAAGTGGGTGTATTCTTTTTTCCTGTGGATTTCACCAGACAAGAATTTTGGTTGATATTTGCTTTTTTTAAGCTATTTCAGCATATTCAGTGTTTTGAAAGCAGATGCTGTTTCCTTTTGCTGCTGCTGACTACAAAATTGAGTATTTCTGGCACTTGTTTAATTAAATCATAAATTGTAACCCAGACTACTTTGTTTTGTAACCAAACTTCTGTATAAAACATATGGGAAGGCCTGAGTCATGCTCCCTGGTATGAAGTTTGGAAGATAGTTTAAATAAGATGGTCTTTGACAGAAGGAAGCTTTGGGAATGTCCTGTTCTTTGTTGCCTTGTAAGGCAGTCAGATAACTCTTCTCTCTCTTTTGATTTGTTCCTAAGAGTTCAATGGATCAAATCTGAGTCATAGGTCTTTTGAGCATGGCCTCAGCATGTTTCCCAAAGTATTTTCTTTGAAGGTCTCCACCACAGCTCTGATTCCTCTAACTCATGATGCTGTTAAGATCTGGTGTTCATTTTTCCCTGGTTTTGGGGGCCTTGCTCCTCACTGCTGATCTCTTATATCGGTGTGTGCACTCATCTGCGCTGAGTCTTCCCTTGCTGTAGCTCCCTCCTCTGAACATCATTCTACACTACACTGATGTAATTGCAGCCTGTTGTCTGGCTTTGAAGTCATTGCCTGCTCCCCCAGAGCATTATTCTCTAGTGGGGATCAGAATGAATTGGCATGCAGGCTCATGGGCCTCCATTCTAATCAAAGCAAGGTATGTCAAAGAAGAGCATCATAGATTTATGTTTGTAATAAACATTCAGAGATTTATCATGTATGCTAGTATTTGAACATTGCTCACCATGACTGTTTTAACAGTGTGGGCTGGTTCTTAATTATATTTATATACCTGAGACCTTCATATCCATAAGGTCATCAATAAATGCCAGTAATAAGATCGTCACCTAGGAATATGAAAACTTCAGGCCCACTCTGATCTTAATATATATGAATCTATATCATAACAAGAAGCCAAACAATTTGTATGGACAATGAAGTTTAAGAAGGACTGGCTTAAATGGCCAGAGTTATGATGCTTTTGTTCAGTGTGGGGAGAGGAATTCTAATCTACTGGACAAGGAGGAAGAAACTCTTTAATAAAAACAAAAATTCAAGCATTAAAAGATGTGCAGGCAATCGAAATGTGTAGGAGAAGGGCCAGCTTGTTCATCCTAGTTGCCTGGCTAGCTTCATCCCGAAACAACCACACAGAAACTGCATTAATTAAATCACTGCTTGGCCCATTAGCTCTATCTTCTTATTGGCTAACTCTTACATCTTAATTTAACTTATTTCTATTAATCTGCATATCACCATGAGGTCGTGGCCTACCAGCAAAGTTCAGCATGTCTGACTCTGGCCATGGCTCCATAATGTCTCTGACTCCGCCCTTCTTTCTCCCAGCATTCAGTCTAGTCCTCCCCACCTACATAAGTTCTGCACTATCAACAGGCCAAGGCAGTTTATTTATTCATTAATCGTAATCACAGCACACAGAGGGGACTATATACTTGTGATATATACTTGTGGATATATATCTCCATATATATATATGTATGTATGTATGTATGTATGTATGTATGTATGTATGTATCTCCATATCTTCCTCCAGCATTTGTTGCAATGGACTTGTGCATTTTTTTTCTCTTAATTGAACTGAGCCAGCTGATAGCCATTGCAGGCTAAATAAGGTAATTTGAGGTTTAATAGTATAACCTAAGTACCTTTGTGTAGTACCCAAACCTTATTTAACTCTGAACTTGAAATAGATTCAGGGGTATCTGAGATGGGTATACAGATCGAAGACACCGGTTTCATACTACATATCTGACTTCTTCGAGCCTGTTCACTATCGTGAGTCATTAAAAACTGTTAATGACTTCCATAGGGTTGTCCTCTTAATTAAATCTTACACGTTAAGTAAAAACATATTCTCCAAGTCTTTTCCCCAACTGTCTGATAACCCTTATCCCAACTCTTTCCCATTTGTATCCCCCGATTTCCATTCTCTCCTTTGATTTGTATGGATCTCATGCACCATATGAATGAGAAAAAATGATGTAGGGACTAGAAAATAAATAACCCAGCAGAAACCCAAAGGAAGGATGATCAATTTAAATATGTATGTCACTACAATGTGGGCATTGAGAGCCGCAGTAAATCTATGGATTGAAAGAGGTGGGCAGATACCCAGAGAGGCAAACTGGGAACCAGATGGAGGACGGAGGGTAATGAGAAAATTGGGTGAGGTGGCTCTGGTGGTGAAGGGGCAGAGATGACATGTGCCTCAGGTTCAGGGGCAGCAGTACCACAGATATGGCTGCTTGTACATCTGTCAATTACTGACAACTAGAGACATAACTTCAGTTCATGGGATAGTGTCCTGAGTGCCCCATGGCCATAGTGATTGACATTTGTAATGACGCTTTTGCTGAATCATCTCAGGCAGAGCAAATTTGCATGTCTTGCCTATCTTGTAATGTTATATGAATGCTCTAAACATGGCTTTTTAGTTAGAGGAAGTAGTCTCATGTGTGAAATCTCAGGTATTATATAGTATAGCTCTGTGGAAATCCAGGAAACCCAAGGACAGAAAGGCAGCAACATGCCTCTTTCTGTGTCTCTGTCTCTCTCATTATGGGGTGTGTATTGTATTTTCTTTTGTCTTATTTTCTTCTTCATATATATGCACACACACACACACACATACATACACACACACATACATACATGCATGCACATACAAACTTGTGTATGTGTTTGGACCATTTGACTCTTATTCATGATTACTCATGGTGTATTCATTTAAACAGCATCTGTAAAGTTCTTATTCTGATCAAGAAATTTTGGTTGGGTGTATAGCCATGAATAAAATACATACTGTGAATTTTTCTTGATCCAGTAGACAGATAATAGTCAATTAACCAATACAGGTTACTAACAGCTTTAAAGCGGCCTATCTCAAGTTGCCTATTGCCCCATAGATCTCCCTCCTTAATATCTGTCTTTACTTTTCAAGATATGCTTCTATGAAATGTCTAAGAAGGGCATCCTATGGATTACTTTATATGGAGTAGCCTGTTGTAATAGTTATAATGAAGTGATTATTTCTTAGCTAGCAAAGCTAATGGAGAATATTGTAGACTGAGAGATGTTTTCAAAGCCTAGTGGATTAGCAAACAGTTGAAGAATTAAGGCCAATTGCCTTCAAATGCCCTTCTGTTCATATTTGAAATTAAAGCTCTTATTTGAGGAGAGAAATGTGAGTGATGAAAATCTTTGATCATCTTATTAGTAGATATCTTTAAAGTGTAAATTAACTGCTAATTTAATTCACTGTAATGCTGTGTGAAATAATGTGTTTTTACTTAAAAACTTGTAATTTTGATAAAATTATGCAGAGTTTTAATGACATCTAACCTTCTGGTTACTTCATTTTCCCTTTTTCATATAGTTACTGCATGTTAGCAAACTTAATTCACTGAAATATTTGACTCATTTTTTTTCAATTACACCGAAATAATAACTAAAGAAAACCCGAGGTGATGTATTGTCTTTTTATTTTAATGTGCTTTCAGAATAGGTAAAATTCTTACTTTTTCATAGGGCGGGTAGTTAGATGGAATAAGTAGTCACCTAAATTTTTTTGTTTTTATAAAAATGACACGTAACAAGAATATTTAAGAATGATTCTGTAATTGTAAATAAATCTAAGAATGCTGAATCCACCCAAATTGCTCCTTTCTGCTCCCTTTGTAAGTTTTGTTATTTTTCTTTTTTTTCCTTTTTTTTATTTTTATTGAGAAAAGGAAAAAAAAAGTTTCTGCCTCCTCCCAGCCTCCCATTTTCCTCCCCTCCTCCCACCCTTCTCCCCCTCCCCCCACTCGTCT
>NW_026067966.1:12185430-12269039 GCF_014885135.2 Alexandromys fortis | reverse complement strand
CCCGGTTGCCCTCCTGATTCGGATTTGGTCCCAGCGCCGGAACAGGCTGGGCTGGGAGATGTTATGTGGTCAAAGAGGGGAGAGAGTCAGACTGAGGGGGGGGAGGGTTGTGGATGCAAGCTGGGTGGGATAGGAAGAGAGAGGAGGTATCAGGCAGAGTAGCCCCTGAGGATGACCAGGAAGTGTAGGAGGGATGAGGGAACATCTGAGTTCCCTGTCCTGGGCTGCTGCCGCGGTCAGAAACTCACTCACCTCAATGATATTTCTCCTGGTGCCTGGACCGGATCTCCTTGCTGCTTGGGTGGCTCGTAAACAAAGGACCTACCTTGCTTGCTGCAGACAGGCTATTGAGACAAAGGAGCTCCCACCCTCCCGGTTGCCCTCCCGATTCGGATTTGGTCCCAGCACCCGAACAGGCTGAGCTGGGAGATGCTATGTGGTCAAAGAGGGGAAAGAGTCAGACCCCTTTGTAAGTTTTGAAACACAATGTGTGTTTATTAAATATTTCCTCTAAAAGTTTCTTGGTTTGAATTTTTTCTGGTCAGTTCATATAATTCAGTCTTTTTTGTACAGGAATTTATAAGGTCATTTCTGTTGCTTGAAATTAGATTAATTGGTGTTTGGCTTAGTTTTGCCAATTTAACACCAATACATATTTGTAGCATGAATTCTAATTAGTACTAAAAACCAAGAGTCAGATATTAGGGGGTGAAAACTGAAAGATTAGAAAAGCAGATCAGACCGCACTAAATTTCTTACCTCTATGAAATCCTCAGACCAAATGGGGTATCCTCTCTCTACAAGTCCTCAGACTAACTACCTTGAGCTTCTGTCTCCTCCCGCCTTATATTCTTCTCTCTTCCTGTCTCCACCTCCCTAGTGTTGGGATTAAAGGCATGTGACTCCCAAGTACTGAACTAAAGGTATGATACTCCACTGCCTGGATCTGTTTCTCTTTGAGACTGGATCAATCTAGTAGAGCCCAGGGTCTTCGTGAACTCACAGAAATCCATCTGTCTTTGCCTCCCAACTGCTGGGATTAAATTTATGTGCCACCACTGCCTGGCCTCTATTGCTAACTAGTAGCTCGCTTGACACTCTGATTATCAGGCAAGCTTTGTTTGTTATAGCACAAATAAAACATCACCACATATATTGCTTTCTTAAAAATTTAAACCTATATCATCAACAGCAACAACAAAAGTTCATGCATTAACTTCATGGAACTGGTTAGTAACTAAAAGAATGGACATGGTTCATTGACACATGGGCATTCCTAATATGCTTGCCAGTCCTTGCCAGTTCTATCAGGTGACTTTCATAATCATGTCTGTAAGGTATGTTTCTTTGCATTTGGTCTGTAAAAATTTGCATAGTAATATGGTATTGTATTTCTTTAAAATTTTAAATGTCCTAAAGTAAATTAGTGAAATCAGGTGAACACTGTATATTCATATTCTAATATTGGTTCAATTTATCAACCAATAAGAAAAAGGATCCCATTAAACAACTTGTATTAAAATGTGGAAAAGAGATAAGGCAGTTTGGCACTGCAAAAGAAAAAAATTTGAATTGATGTCAGTAAGTTCTTAGTGTGTTTCTGTTCAAACTATCCTGTCAACAGACAATAGCGCAGAAACATCATCTGGGGCCCCAAGTCAACAGCAAGCAATCAGTAAATTTTAGTCATAGCTGTTAGATCAGTTTGCTTGTGTTTGTTTGCCTTCACAGATGCCAAAAACAGTGGCTAGAAGAAGATAGTACCTTTGTTTTTATATAATATAGAAGTCTGTGCATAAGGTAGCATTGGAAGTGGAAACCAGCATTCTAATTTTACATTTCTTTTTCATTATTTTTCATTAGTAGTAATTCATAGCCATATTCCTGTTTAGATTTATATAAAAACATGTTGTTGGCTCTCTGCCCAGCTTGAGTTCTGCCAAACCTCTAGACTATATGCCATACCATATTTGAACATGAATCAGCCGCCATCACTTCCTAAAATTATGTAGCTGCAAGGGAGGCTGTGAAAGAAAGATCGTTTCTGACTTTAGTCAGATACACAGCCAAAGCTTCATTGTTTTTTGTTAGTATTAAACTACAATAGAAAGTTGGAGAATAATGACTTATGCTTACAGTTAAAATTTGAGACACCTTTATGTTTTGATGTTGAATGTCCCCCCAAACGTTTATGTGTTAAAGCCATGGTTCCCATGATGGAGCTTTCTGATGTTAGTAGAAACTTTAAGAGCCAAGGTGTTAGGTCAGTGGAGATTATGAACCTCAGTCTTCTATTTTCCTATTTGGATTTTGGCTGATAAGATGAGCATTTTTTCTGTACTGCACATTTTTGCCACAGTGCACCACCATCACCAAAAAGGAACCACCCAGTTTTGGTCTTGAATCTCCACAGTTCAAAATGAACCATTCCTCTCCATAAGTATCCTAGCTATCTTATTATAGTGACAAAGCCTGTGATTAATAGTAAAACAATTTAGGATAAATAGCAAAGAGAAGGCAGTGATGGGGAATGAGATTAGTTAGCATGAAGTTAGAAATGCCCATGTGAGGTACATATTAAATACAGCTTGTAAGATTCAGGCAGTGTCTCAGGGGAGTTAAGATGAAGTTTATCCAGAGACTGGAAGGGCTCCTTTATGGGGGAAACTCTCCTTATTCCTGTCTTAAAGGAAAATATACTATTTTTCATATCTGGTTAGAAAATTGCATTTTCCTCAAAATATGAGTCAACATTAACACAAACTGAAGTTGACTATAGAGTACCACCTCTCATTTACAGTGCTAACCCTGATGTTTTTCCGTAGTTGTTCATTATAGTTGATTCTTTGATTTCAACCACTGTCCATGGAGACTTGGGGTTATGTGTGTTTCCGCTCTATTCCATTTCCAGTTTTGTAAAAACCGTTTCCGTATGCAGTGACTGCACACTGGAGGGGAGCACACTGACATTTCTACTGTCTTACAGAAGCACTCAGTGAACAAATAATTCATGTGCTGTATATATTTAAATACATTTAAATCTTAGGGCATTAGCAGAAATGGAAGAAACAGAGATATTTCCCTCATCATTATTTTCTCAATTTTATCAACTAAGTAGATTTAAATAAGCTTTCCATCCAATGATAAGTATTGGGACTTATAGACTGAATTACATACTTGGTAGAAAGTTAATTCTTCTGCTTAGTTGGTCAAGACATTGTTTTATGAAGTAAAAATTGTCATGACTTTGTAATAGCACAAAATCAATTTTAAAAAACTGTCTAATTTGCATCTTGGGAGTAATGTAATCTACTCATATCTGGCTGACAAATGTTTTCTCAGTGACAACTTCTTGTTTAATAGTGCTACTGAATTAGCTTGTCCAATGATTTAAACACGGGAGGGAACTCAGATGCCCCTTGGAACAATATGTTGGTTCTCATGCCCTCTGAGGACACTTTCTCTGTGCAAAGGCAGCGTTGTTGGCGTCATGTCTGTTCTGCTTGGCAAACAAGAAGTTCAAAGCAATGCAGGCTGACATGTGATTTTATCTATTGGGCACGTACTGGAATCCCCTTTTTTGTAATCTTGTTCATTTATCTGTTCCAAACGGTATTTTCGGTCTCCACTAGTAAGGATGGAAGGATTGCAAGGCTTCCATGAATACTGAAGATGTGGCCGTTGTCAAGTTTTCTGATTATGTGATGCTCAGTGGAGCAGCCCCTGAGCATGGACAGGGAACTGTAGAGCTGCCTCTTGGTTACTTGAGAATGGCCAGACTCTGTGATTTCTACACCTCCGTTTCTCTCTGTTCTGTTTCAATGAGCATAGTGGGTTAAGGAGAGCCCTTGAGAGGTAGCACTGAAGAAGGAGGTCCTTTCCTTCGAATGTGGCTATTGGAATATGATTTTTATTGCTTGACTTTCTGATATTGTACCTATCTCTAAGAAATGATTGGTTGATGTTTTCATGTAACTATTTGGCCACTTTTTAATATGAAAGAACATGCATCCTATGTCAGCTATGTTAATTTTCTTGAAAGACTTATTAGTTATAGATTGGTCTTTTTACCTAACAAAATCACATAGAGTATTTTCTTAGTGGAATCTAGGAAGATTCCTTTTAGGGTAACTCAGCCCATGAATTTTATTTGCTTTGTTTCTAAATTTTTTATTAAAATGAGGACAGTGCATTTGTGAAGATTTTTTAGTTTGCTCTGAATCAAATATCATCCCTCTTATCCATAATTATCACATTTTGTATGTATTTGTAGGTTGGAGGAGAAAAGCTAAATTTGGTCATGTTGTGTAAACTGAAAATTTTGACATATATATTTATGTATTTTTAAGTTTTCTAAAGGTCATACAGGAATATTTTGCTATTTGGCTTGATGGATTGTTTTTTTCATCCATAAACAAATTATTACCATTGCATGTTTTGAGGAGTCGTCCTTTGTGCTAAATTTAGTTTTAACACAGAACCGCAGTAAGCCGCCTTCTTCTATGGGAAATGATATGTGGTCACAATTTTAGTATTACCAGTGGTGTCTGAGAGTCAACAGTGGTGAAGAGGGCCCCATGAGAAGCCGTTGTCTGTACGGGGTGGAGAAAGCAGTGAGAGGTCAGGTGGTGGACTGTGTGGAGGGTAACTCATGGTAGAAAGCAGGAACAGCCATCATAAACCAGACTGACTAGCCAGAAGTTTTTGAAGAAGGCCACCATACCGTGATTGACATGTTGGTCTAACTTAATTACTAGTATGACCTGAGAATAAATTCCAAATTTCTTCAGGCAATAAATAGTGACTTTTATTTTTCTATGCAAGAAATAAATTTGCTGATATTGAGTTCTTATGTGCCTTCTGGGCACAAAACAAGAACATGAAAAACGTTGTTCTCAAAATTACCAACCTTATGTCTAACACTTTCCTTAATACTAGTCTCATTATTTTCTGCTCCTGGTGAGAAACCTCTGTGTGTTCCTTTCCGTGGAGCCCGTGGCGTTGCCTTTGATATTCCAAAGCACTTCTCCTTATGCTCCGTAGCCGTTCTCCTTAAAAGGGCAGTGCCTATAGTTGGTTTCATTACATAAAATTTGATTGGCAATTATTCATAGTTTCAAGTGTTGTTGCTAATAAAAATTCTAATATTTAGCTTCTTTTTTTTATCTCTTTTGCATTTTAGCTTGCCTTTTTCTTAGAAGATACTGGCAAGTAATTAATAAAGTGTTTTAAAAACACAGTTGTTTCTAAATGTTATGGCTGATTCATACTGAAGTCTTTTATGGATTCTATGCCCCTCATGGAGCAATCTTCAGTAATGTATTCACAGCAAGAATGTACTTTAGAATTAATTATTTGTGCCATTCATTCAGGTATTCCCTAACTATAAATTATTGCTTTCTTCGTCAGTATAAATTTGATTTTCACTGTTTGGGGTGACCTCTGTCATCACTGAATAGTTAAAACTTCCTTCCATGAGTCCCTTCTGATTGTCTACAACATTTGGGGTTGCATAATAGGCACACAGCATTTCTAGGCAAGGTGGTCCTTAGATAATCAGGCTATTCATTATTTATGAAGTAATTGTATGGTACTAGAATAGAAGAAATAAATCAACATAAAATACTGTTCTATCTTCAAATCATTCATGATCTTCATGTAGAGAGTGGGTGTACTTGGAAATCCATCTGTGCCTGAAGCAGGAACACAGGTCATGAGTGCTGTAGGTGAAGAAGAGAAGGTTATGGGTGTGTGCCAGCAAGCAAGGAGGGCACAGAACACTGAGCTTCACCAAGTCTATTTACAGTTACTAGATTTGAGGCCTCAAGGTAGGCAAGAAGAAATGGGAAGAAGGAAAATGGGAACATGTCATAAATAATAGAATATAAGACTCAATGTAGTGGCAAGAATTTCTGTACTGAATTACAGAGTAGAAGTTTTAAAATAAACTACAGCTGATTGAATATAAGAGAAGACAAAGGAATATAGAATTTTTTCCCCTTAGAGGTGTCCATCTTCTATTTAAATTATGGCTGTTTGAATAATCCATTTAAAAAAATTGCTTACTCAGTAGGAAAGAGAACTCTTTATAAGAAACAAGATGGGCAGTCTTGCATACACAGTCAGGATATTAGTTGGAGGACATGACATCGTCGGTATGATTTTCCTTATCTGAAAAATAAAAACCAGAGAAATCACTTTGTCATATGTGTGTACGTGTGTGTGTGTATAAAATAATTTATCTGATTACTGTCAATGAAATAAACAGTAAATATGACTAAAATAATGAACTAGAGTAAACGTACTGGTGTCATCTATTCATCCTACCAGACTTTGGATCTCTTACTCATTTGAAGTCATAGGTTAGACCCCTTTAAATGTACAGATTATCATCTTTGAACTGCGTCATCAAATGACCCACTACCATAGTTGGGATGGTAAGGTCACTGAAATTTAATTATTTTATATGTACCTGAAATATTAAATGTGAGTAACTTGGAGAACCTATCACTCAATATTTAGTGAACTGTTGTCTTTATCAGGCTATCCTAGTGAGAATTTCAAAGAAAACCATCAAAGGAAATGTCCTCATATTCACTTCTGTGGACTTGTATAAAGTGGCAGTGTTGAGAAGACAACTTTGACATGGCTCCCCACTAATGTCACATAGCCATTGACATCTGGGGTGTGACAGTAGGTGACAGACCATGTTGCATAGCACCAGTCAGAAAAGGACTAGCTGAGCTGGTTGGAAAATGTCATGCTGACTAGGAAGCTAAGAAGCAGAACATAGTAGCAGTAGTCTGTCCCAACAGTCAGTGGCTATTCACGTTAGCCAACAGGATTTTACAGAGAAGCCAATCCTTACGGGATTTGTCCTACTGCACATGTAGAAAGATACTTGCTGTCAGAGCAGCATCTCTAAGTGGAAAGGAAGAGGCATGCATGTTTATCCTCATGTTTATGTTTCCAGCGACAAGAATTTCAGAATCTAGTTATAATCTCTTGTTATATAATTTTGGTGGGAATGGGACTTTGGAGATAAAGATTGCCTTTCAATGCATTTCCATTTCAGTCCCTGGCTTGTCTTCATTCACCCACTTGTCACATATTTTCAAGATGGCAGCGTAGGTGCTGCCGGATGTCTTGGTGCTGTGGAGCAAAGGCTGGTACAATGGTGACCAGTTTGTTTGCTCTGTTATCTCATTGTCTCTCCTCTTGGCGAAAATCAACAAACTAGGAATTTGACTGGCTCCATCCCTTGCCTATTTTAGTGGTAGTTTTAAAACCTTACTTTCTTTTTGAAACCACGCTGAACTCTTGGTTGATGGTCTTTTTTTTATCAGTTTAACAGGAAAAAACAAATGAACATACACAAAACAAACCAAAAAAAAAAAGACAATAAAAACAACAAAACGAAAGATCAGGTGCGTGAATAAGTGTTCTCAGTTCCTTCCTCAGAGTCTAGAGTTGTTAGTGTGTACAGGGAAGGCTTGGTAATACTGATACCCAAGACTCTTTTGTCTCCACTTGCTCTTTGGTGTCATTTCTTCCTTCCTCAATGACCTTGCTACTTTGTCTCTCCTGTCTGCTGTCTCTAGTTTCCTCCTTTGAAATATTTCTTAGTCCATAGGTATGATGCCTCTGCCGTCTTGGTGGAACTGAGTCATATTTCCTCCAGGGTTCACTTTTGTAAACTTGTTAGAGAACTTTGTTGGTTTTGTCTGGTGCTGATAGTGCAAATCACTGAGGAGTTTTGCAAAAGGAAAAAGCAACTACTCCTAAAGCACCACCATGAAGACGGGAAGAAAATGCATATATTGTTATACCCTCAGAGCAGGGCACTACACAGCTCTCCTGGAGAATTGCTTCTTTGAGTGGACAATGATTAACAGAGAGCCACAGCTGGACAGGTGAAGAGAATGTGAAGTTTTGGAGCACTCAGTCCTGAAGGAAACCTACCTCTTTATCAAACCCTCATTTCATGGCAGAAGCAGAGATGGACAGATTGTAAGAAATAAAGGTGGCGAATGACTCCGAGGAAACCACATCTTCCAGACACAACGGAACTGATGCACATAAACTTGAGGGGACTATGACAGGGTGCAGAGGATCTGCACAAGTTCAAGCCAGACAATGCTCCAGCACTGAGCAGGAGAGGTAGACAAAGTCCCAGGCCTAATCATGGGGTGCTATTTGCAATTAATACCTGATTGCAAAGGGAAAATCAGTTTTCTCCAGTGATGTGTCACTGAGTATATCAGCCACACTCCAGGTCTGGTCCAGGTATCTTCACTGACCATAGACTAGGGTCTTCCTCTGTTTTAACAGATCTAGATCTGCCCCCCTTCTACAAGCCATCAGCAGCACATTTTCTCTCTCTGGATTTCTCTTCTGCCTCCAGCAATTGGAACGTGTTTTGAAGGCAGTGATGTGACAAGATGAGGCTTAGCAAATACTCTGACCTAAGGTCAGCTCCGATTTATGACATCCTACCATGCATACAGTGTCTACTCTATTCAAAGGGGAACTATTATGTAGCAGTGGACATCATGGGGGTTACTACCCCCACATTTAGCAATTTATAATCTGATTTCTTGAAGAAAAAATATGTTTATGATGTTGAATTTATCTCATTTACGTATTCAAACCTTTACAATAATCTAAAATGGTAACTTGATCAGGAAAACAACTTGGTTCTCATGCTGAGGCTTTTCCCTTAGAAGGGGACCTTAGCTGTGCTTTGTAATCATTTTAAAAGGAAGTTTCTGGGGCTTTTAAGCTTAAAAGATATAATAATTCTTTCTAATTTCAAGCACATTTCCTTAGTTTTATTTCTATGTTTGCTACAGATTTCTTTTTAAAATTGTACATTATGTCATATTTATCTCTAACTTCATTTATGGCCACCTTCAGTTATTTATTTCTGTTTCCAGTTCCACCCAGGTAACATCAAAAGGCATTTCTGACACTACTGGCTTTTATGGCTCAGGAATTAGGACAAATCCTTCAGTCCCCTCCTCCTGTCTGAGTCATGTTTGTACTTGCCCAAGCTTGTGCAAGTCCGTCCAAAAATGAAAAGACTAAACCTCAGCAAATTAAAAGTGGACGGGCTTGCTTACACAGTTATGTGTGAGACGACCTAATTGTCCCTGAAATTCTCAGAGTTGTCGCTACTTTGTACAAATGAGTGACCCCACATGTGCTAGTATAGTATACGCTCTTTGTTCTCACATACTATTTGAGTCCGGAGCTTCCTTCAGTGTTTCCTCAGACCCTACAGGTTCAGAGTGTTTGTTTAAACTTAGAGGTCTATGTTGTTCTTCTGGTGTGTTGAGTTTATTAAGATTCTGGTTGTTTCTAACAGTTCAAATAGGAAAGTCTTAAATATCTAGGGTGTTCCTTTATTTGTTCCAACCCTAGAGAAAACACCACCTCTTTGATTACTTGTTTGTGTATGTATTGTTAGTATTTAAATACAGCATAGTTTCACGTATGAATCTTATCAGTTGGGAGACAGGGTATAAAGTCAATTTAGGGGTCTGTCCTTGTAAGTGGAGACTGCTCGTTTGTTCCCCAGGCGCCTAGATCCGAATAATAACACAGAAACTATGTTAATTACAACACTGTTTGTCAATAATTTAGGCATATCTCTAGCTAACTCTTACATCTTAAATTAACCCATTTCTGTTAATCTGTGTATTGCCCCAAAGTTGTGGCCTACTGGTAAGGTTCTGGTTGGCGATTGGTATCTTTCTCTTTTGGCAGTTACATGGTATCTCCCTGACTCCTCTCTTTCTCTCTCTCTCTCTCTCTCTCTCTCTCTCTCTCTCTCTCTCTCTCTCTCTCTCTCTCTCTCTCTTTCCTACATGGCTTTACTCTACTAGGCCATTGGCTGAAACAGCTTCTTTATTGGTTATTAACCAATGATTATTACAGAGGAGAATCCCACATCATGTCCTTTGGAGGTGTAAGCTGTCCAACCTAGAACAATAGGATGAGTGACCCTCATACTGAAGTTTAGTGTGCTCATGAAACCTACAGCATGTGATAAGCTGGGAATATGTTATAAATGCATGTTCTTAGGCTTTACTATACAATACTGACTTGATAACATTGAGACTTGTGTCTAGCCACCTGTTTATTATATTTTTACAAGTTCTCTAGAAGACACTGATGTTTGCCAAGTCTAAGAATCGAACTCTAAAGTTTTGTTATTTTTCTGTAGCTTACAGTATATGAATTGTACTTTCTAGTAAGTAGAACTTCATATTTATAGAAGTTTTTAACATCTATTAGTTATGAATGATGTGTATACATACATTATCATGCACATATCTACAAATTTAATGATTTGTATATTAGTTTATAAAAGAAACGGATATGCAACTGTCCACACCAGACCTTGAGACTGGTGAGGAAACTCATTTAACAATGAAGACAAAGGTAGACAGAGTGGACTCTGCTGAGCTAACATTGGTTAGCACAGGTGGGGAGAAGGAAGAAAGGAGTCAGCCTGCTTGCTGGAGCTCATTGTTTGTACCGTGAGCCCAGCAGACAATAGTATCTGGGTAACCTGATGCAAGAGCATGAAAGCTGTTGGTGCCTGGTGTGCTTTTAATCAGAGCTGCTCCTTTAGAGGACAAGAGGAAGGCCAGACCAACACCCTCTCTTTCACTGAGTCCTTTCGCTAATTCCATTGCCTTCAGTCCCATGTGTATTTGCTCCCAGAGTAAAATAAGATGACTCCTTTGGTGGTCATGCACTTGTCACCTGATTGCTTTGCACAGTCACATACTTGACTCTAAAACTATTCTCCTTGTGGAAAGGCGTCCTGTTGGGAGACTGTTGTAATAGAGGATGGCTGTGTTTTACTGGGAGATGGAGGAGGAGTTCTGTAAAAGGGCCACCAGTTGCTTCCCTAGGAAGAGTATTCACTTATTTAAACAAGCAGAATATTTCGTTTACATTGTTTCCACCTCTTAGATGTCCAGTCTTTGTGCGGTCAGAATGCCACACTCCCTGCTCCACTGTAGCCTGAGAAGCATTCCGCCTTGGAGTAAGTTAACTCTCTTTCTGATTTATTACTTCATCTTTTTGGGTGTTTGTACTTTTGAGAGCCCCTTTAAAGTGTTATCTTTAGTTTAGGCTCATGTGTTTATAGTAGGTACCTGCTAAATATTAATTAAATTAAGGAATATATGCTTTGTTACCTACTTTAATATTTTCTGAAAGAGCTATTTCTAAGTCAGAAAGGGGTTGACAAGATGGTTTTGCCATTGCTCTGGTATGATATTTTGCATAATATTTTGGTGATTAAATATTGATCTTCCCTTGGAAATTCTTGTTTGCATATTGATTTTGAAGTTGATCTTCATTTTATGGGTCTCTTCTTTACCTCTTAATTTTGGCTGGGAAAGATTTAAGACCAGGCTCTAACCTTGAATAGACTGCATTTACATATCTTGAGGAATGAACATTTATAAATACATATTCCATAGCATTTCTGGGTAAATATGCATGAAAGGAGAAATTGTATGCTGTATTACTTTAATGGCATAACATGCTGGGCTTCTACTAGCTGACCCATTTTGGTTTCTGACTTACTACTGCTTCTCCTTAGAGCTTCCTAAGTGAACTCTCAGGCTCATTTCTCTCTTTCTTTTCATCACATTGTAACTTTTCAGTGCTGAGGAACTGTCAGTTACTCTCACAGATCTGTAACTACCAAGATAGCACCTGCTCCATGCTCTGAGATTCCCCAAGGGATGAAGCAACCATATGACGGCTTCTTTGCTGTAACTAAGTATTCCCCTCCTTGGTGGCTTGTCATAGCAACTAGGAGTGTGTTGAGCAAACCCTGACTTCAGTGTCAAACATTACCCAGTGCAGACAGTCATGAAGCTGTGCTCTGGTGACTCTGGATGAAGAGAACTGTGGAGAAGCTGGGTGAACTCCTTTCCTGTCTGCTCCTTCCTTCTCTCCAGCTCACTGATAATTTCAGTAAAGATGACTGCGTAGGAGAAAGCTTCCATAACCTCCCTCCAGTGCAGGGCCATTTTGTTCTGCTTCTAAGAGGACCAGAGGAAGCAAATAAACAACAACAACAATAACAAAAACTATGGTTTGGGTGGATTAAAAACACCTTCAACTTTATATCACATTTTTTTCTATTTATCAATTGCCAATTTAGAACACTGAGAGTTATTTATAAAGACAAATGATGCTTTAAATCAATGGGAAATGGGAACAAAGGGGGGTAGCTGAAGAAATGAGAGGGAGAATATGTGTATCAATATGAATGTGAACCTTTAGTGGCTGAAATAAGGCCAAGAGTGAAAGGTTTTCTGACGTGAGGTTGAAGTTGAACATCTAGGATTTTGACTAAAAGATGCTACTGTGACTTGTTTTCCACAAACTTTCCATTCCTTTTAGGGAGGTAAAAGCAGATAAATGTAATTGGGTGGGCTGTTATTAACAGACAATCCGAAGAGGAGGTGGTTGGAGAATGATTACCAGCAAGTAATAGAATATAATTGTGTGATTTAAGGCTCTTGTCTGAGAAATGGGGTGATGAAGACAGGAGCGGTCATCAGACTGAAGAACATAAATGCCCCAGAGAACTTAAGGTCTCTTTTCTAAACTCCCATTTAGGACATAGATCTGCAGCATAGGAGTTGGGTGTTGAAATAAGAGCGGTGGGGCTGCGTCCCCAGCACCCTAGCCGCCTGCTAGCTTATGCCCGAAATAACAACACACAATCTGTATTCATTTAAAGACTGCTTGGCCCATTTCTATCTAGCCTCTTCTAGGCTAATTCTCACATATTAATTTAGCCCATTTCTAATAATGTTTGTAAGCACCCCAAGGTGCGCTTACCGGGAAGATTCTAGCCTACGTCCATCCTGGGTCGGAGCTTCATTGTAGAGCTGAGTGTAGGGCCTCTGCTCCAGAGAGCAGAGCTGTCGAGTCTGAGCTCACTTCCTCTTCCTCCCAGCAGCCTATTCTGTTTACTCCTCCCACCTATGTTTTAACCTATCAGGGCCCAGGAGTTTCTTTATTGCTTAACCAATGAAATCAACAGATTGATATATGACACTCCCACATCAGTTGGGGTTTGAAATCTGTTGATGCTCAGAGGTGAGTCCAAGTTCTGCCAGAGTCTAGTTTATTGCCACTGACATGTACAATAAGGGACAACTTCTTGAGGAAGATCAAAGAAGTTGCCTTGGGGACTTGTAAATACGCTGTCCATCTGGACATGGTGAACAGTGGCTATTTTCATGGCCATCTGGTCTCTGCCAGGTACAGTTGTCAATTTCCCAGTACAATCATTCTGATTATTGTAATAATCCTGCAAAGCAGACGCTGTGACTTTTACTTTTCTTACGAAGAATGATGAGCACTTTAGTGATGTATCCAAGACTATTCAGTTGGGGAATTCTGGAAGTGGAGTGAGTGTATACTTACGTATACTCTCTAGACAGTTCCTGAGGACAGTTACCACTTCCAATAATTCTCCTCTATCTTTCTCCCTCTTTTTTTCTGGTTGTGCTTTTCTTCATATTCAACAGGCAGTTGAACATTAAATATTTTTTTTTGAAAAAGAACTTACAGGGCTGGAGAGATGGCTCAGCCATTAAGAGCACTGGCTGCTCTTCCAGAGGACACAGGTTCAATTCCCAGCACCCACCTGGCAGCTTATACCTGTCTGTAATTCAGTTTCAAGTTATTTGACACCTTCACACAGACATAAATGCAGGCAAATACCAATGCACATAAAAAAAAAAGAATTTACAAAAGTATCTGTCTCCAGGGGATCCTTTGGAAGGGGTCAGGCACTCTTACCTGGAAAAGATAAGCTTGTAGAGTCTGGGACTCTAATATGCACTGGTGTGAGTTGTTGGCTTTATTTTTCATACTCTAAATGAAAGTAGAGTTGATTTCCCATGCTGCCACACACATCCTCCCGCTCTGCCCTTGGTTAGCTTGTGGAATGACCTTATAGTAAAGAAGCTGTCTCACAGGTGGAGAGACCGTCCGAATTTTGCTTGTGTGATCTGATGGAGCTCCTCCCTTCCTTGTTCCTCAGTTCACTGGTTCACTCACATGTGTCCAGTATTAATGAGCGGTCAGGAAAATGACATTACTAAAGCCCATCTGGTATGCTCACAGACTGGAACCGCTCATTCTTGTGCTGCATTTGAGGGACCCAGCCCACCTGCAGATGGAGGCCCGTGCAGCACATCTCTAAATGCCAGAAAGTTAGAACTTATGCTTTAAAATGTGCAACAGTATGTTATATGCTTTAAAATTATTGAGAAAAAGAGTTAAAGTGCTAGGAAAAAGTATATGATCCCCTGTGGGGTGGTATACAAGCTGAAACTGGTATTGTATCACATTTGTTTGTGTCCAGGTATACTGTTGCACTGAGATCCTATATAAAGAAAAAGAATCAATGTATAGCAATTATTTAAGTATTTTGAGGAGTTAACATAGATAATACCTGTCAATATAGGTAAAAAATGAAATTGGTCAGTGAGGCTTAATACAAGGTTCTTCATTAAGGAAAAAGGTGAGCATAGGAAAAATATTCAGATGCAAAACCAACCAGGCAAACCAAGCCAAAGCATCAGCAGCAAAACCATCCAGCAGAGGATTAAATGACAACTACGGAAGAGAGGAGGAACTGTCCGGGCAGAGCCTATGCCTGGGAGAAGCTGCAGGATGGTTTGGTGTAAGTCTGAGCTTGGGAGTTAGCTACTGCGGCTCCTTAACTGAGGAAAACATTGTTTCTTCCCTGAGTGTGGATTAGGGCTGAAGCCAGACATCTACTCAAAGTATACAGAGTAGGTATAAAGTCGGGGTAGGAATGGGTGCTGGTTTAATTTTCTTTTTAATGAGATGCCATGGCTTTAGGGCAGTGGTTTTCCAGATACGCTAGTCATTTGAATCATGGAAAACTTGTGAAAACATAGGGTGCCTGCTTTTTTGTTTGTTGTTTCAGGAGAAAGATTTTGGCGTGTTGGGCCCACAGTACTTCAAGGTGCTGGCCTCTAGTAAGTGCTGTATGCATAGATTTTCATGCATTTTTAGGATATCACAAAATAATAATGTTAACGAGATCTTTCTTTCTCCCAAATCTTTCATTTCATGGAGAAGACGCATGGCCAAGCAGGTGGCTAAGCATGTGGTTTGTCAGCTTCCCTCAGTTTAGTGTTCCATGAAATGATCTCGTGGAAACATAAATTGGGTTTAATTTCTTTCTTATTCCAAATTTACTTATTTAATCTTAGAAAAGTTGTTACAAATAAAGAAGAAAAATACTTCCTTTAGATTTTTTTTTTTTACCCTTGGTTCCTGTATAATTGAGACGATAGCTTGAGCAAATAACTCCTAATAACCTCAGGTGGCTATCAGAGAAAAGCGGGTGTGTGGCCTAGGCTTAATAAGATGCTCATAGGTGTCTTAAGCAAACCCCTACCAGTGGTAGAGGTTTCAGGACCCAAATATTAATTTATGTCCAGTGGATCATTTCCTATGGAATGCTGAGGGCTATGGTTGTTTTTCTCTTTAGACATTGTTGTAATGTCTAATGAGATAAAATTCTACATGTGGAAAATATTAAAGTAATTAAAAACATTTGGCTTTTTTGCATATATTTTCTAAAATTAGCTCACATGTTAGCACTCATCTGTCTTGTCTCTAATTGGGTTGAAATGTGTGAAGGGAAAAGAGCTTTGATATGGACCCTGTTTTCATATGTCTTGACTGTGAGATGCACAGAGGAATTAATACATCGGTGGAGCTTTGAAAACGTTACTGATGTCTGGGTTTTACATGGGTGGCACAAGATTGAATAAATTTGCTACATCTTAGTAGAGTTTAGGGTTGAAAGAGGATATACCCAATTATATCACAAAGGCATAGTCTCTCTTATTTTTTTAAAATACGCACAGTATATCTTATTTCCTAACAGTGAAGGGGAGCTATTATTAATTTGCTTTTCTGTTGACAAAGAAATACTATAATTGCCGCATTACAATGTTCCGTATATAAACAGTTTTAAATTACTTTAAACTTATTTTTAATTGTGAAAAAAAATCATTTTTATACACTGTCTGAATACAGGTAAAGTAATATAATTTGAGCAACTTGTAGAAAGTCTTTACATTAAAAATAGTCATGCTGCATCCTTATTTAGTAATTTCACCGAAGGCAATCAGTTAGAATATTGACACTGCTCTTACCTGGTTTGAAGACTGATTTTTACATAAAAATGAGGTTATACTGTGTGCCTGTGGGAGAAGCTAATATTCATTTCTTTCCTATAACCCGTGAATTTTATTGAAACTGTAACCACTGTCCCTGGAGGAGCAAACAATCATAATAAAGGAGTCGCAGAGCCGCCTTCTGATTGAAAACAGCCCCGTTTTTCTGTTTTTTGAATTGTTGCCTTTGTGGTCGTTCTAAAGTTTCAGATGATTTGAGTCTTAAGGGAGGCAACTGGGCCCATACTTAGTTTTGACAGTGTCTGAAGCACATATAATTTGACGAGGGGGCGCTCTTCAAGAGAAAATAAAGCAAAACCAATCAGCTTTGAACATTTACTCTAAGAGCCCCAAAAGGGTTTTTCAGTAGGGATAGTCTTATTAAACTCAATGTAAATACCACCTGTGGGCATGAATGGACTGTTAAGTTTGCCTTCGACCTAGCGAGGTTTTCAGCCCTCATCTAGCTATCGAGGAGAGTTCCCACCCCCTCCTTCATGCTCTGTTCTCAGAGCCTCTCTTTATCTCAAAGAGTTCAGATGAAGCTGCGGAATATGCTTATGTAGTTGTTTGGTTATGAACTGAGCAGATGTGGTGTGGCCAAAGCTGCTGATAGCCAAGAGCATCTCAGCCTGGGCGTGGTTAGTCAGTCATTGAAGTTTTCTGTGTTTCACTATAGAACCAGTGAAAAAGCATCTCATCCATACCAGTCTCCTCTCTGACTTAGAACACTGTGGTCATATCTGTCATCCTTCAAGGGTGATGCTCACATGACTAGTCACGATTTCAGAGTGACATATTAAGTATCTGCAAAGGAAGCAGAAGAAGGGTTTGGAATTAAAATTTTTAAGTTTTTGCATGTGTATATATGCATTCACACACGTAAGTGTGTGTCACAGACTTTGTAGAAGTCAGAAGACAAAATCTGAAGGCACTCTCTCCTCTCATGGGATTTCCCGGTGCGGAACTAAGGTTACCAAGCTGGGTGGCGTCTTCACCCTTGGGGCCACCTGCCTGGCCTTGAATTATGTTTGAAAGTGGGGTTCTGCTCTACACTTGTGCCCATCTGTTGCATTTGTAACTTCAGTGAACCAAATAGGTCTTTAAATTAATTTGAATATTCTCCCTTGTCTGAATTTTAAAACTGTGGAGTCCAACAAATTTTTATTTTGACTTACATATCAGTAAACTTCATTATTCAGTTGCATGCTCCGTCTCGCTGGAGTCTGGGAAAGAGCTCCTATGACTTCTTCAGGGAAGCCTAGTCCATCTCAACCTATAGGTCACTGCCAAGTCCTTGGGCCTGCAGATGATTTGTGTCAAATGCCCTTTCTCTCATTCGTCACTACTCTCGATTACATTCAGGTGCAGCATTTCTCACCTCAGATATCTAGGTCATGGGATTTTCCTAGACCTAAACGGAAACATGGTGAGTACTGCAAAACCCTTAGAACCTTCCATGGCACACCATCCAGACAAACAGTACACAAACAGCTCGTTTATGCCACTATTTTTAGTTTCTTTTTTTTCCCATGGTTTGTTTGGGACAGGAGCTTGCTGTGAAGCTCTTGTCAGCCTGAACCTTGATACAGACCAGTCTGGCTTCAGATTTGCAGCAAACTTCCTGTCTCCGCCATCACCTGTCTGTAACATCATCTTGAAGAGAAAAATGCAAGTCATTGTCTGGCTGAAAGGGAGATATTTTTGACATTCAGTTCAATTTTTAGGTCGATTTAGGTAAAACCAGAAGTGTTAATCCAGCATAAAAATCGTACCATGTGCAGGATGGGTAAAACGGCGCCTCTGAGCTCTAAGAATGTGACTTCTTTACTATTTTGTCATTTATATTCAAGAAAAAATTCACTGTTAAGTGAGAGTTTAGTTCTGCTTTGGAGTGAGAAGTTTTCACTAAGAGTTGTGGATAGTTACAGTTTTATTGACTAGGATTTCCTAAGCTTGGAAATGTTGCCCTTTAAGGAATATTGTATAAACTTTCTTCCACGTTATAGCTAGGTGGTCCCAAACAGTATTGAGCATTTTCTACCAATGTGTGGTGCTGCCCATGGTTCATGTATGGATAGCACAAAGGTCTGGGACACTAAAGGTGACAGTATCACATGACGTCATTAGGAAAAATTCTACCTGTGAACTGTACCACCCTTATCTCCACAAGTTACCTGGCACTGTCAAAGGCTTCTCCAATTAAATACCACTTATCGGTTGCTGATATTCGCATAGAAGTGCGCAGCAGCAAAGGCCTGACTCTAGGACTGTGGGGCAAAGGAGTTAACCTCTCCATAGCTTAGTTTTCTCATTCGTGAAACGAGAGTCCAGCTGAGTTTTCAATTCTGTTGTCGGAAATAGCGCAAGGTAAAATGCACATCCAAGCCAGATGGTACCAGAATAATTCTTTTCCTCCCTCCCCTTCCCTCCCTCCCTCCCTCCCTCCCTCCCTCCCTCCCTCCCTCCCTNCTCCCTCCCTCTCTCCCTCTGTGATATCAGTTATACTTAGGCATCAAATAGAGTAATGGGTCTCTGCTTTTGTGGAACTTCTCTCCAGGCTGTATAAGAGGGACTTAAGGAAGAGCCGCCCACCATATGCAGGGAAAACTCCCATAAACAAAAAATGAAAATAAAAGAAACCGCATGGTAGCTAGTGCCCTTTGATGCTAGGGGCCCACCGGTATCATTTTGACTTCACTGGTCTAGGTAGACTGTGTCTACCTCGTGATCTGAGACAGCTGTTATGATTACCTTGAGTTTGCCAGGACTAGGATAAAAGAAAGGGAAGACTTGGCTCCCCTTCAAGTAAGGAGGTTACACAACACCATTGGCTTATGTATTGTTTACCATAATTATGAGGGTTAGCAGAGATTCAAAGGAGGACTGAGCATGTGCTAAGTAATCGCTATGCCTGTTTGATTATCCCTGGGTGACGGTTTTCTTATTGATGATTAGTGAGTGAATATTGGAAAACAACCGACATGCAACCACAATATCATTAGATTCTAAAGACCAGGTTCCTCAGTTTTCCCAATTAAGTTTCAGGTTCTTTGCCAAAACATTTTGTGCTATTTGCATGTGATTTACATGTTTAAATATTCAATGTCTGTCACAGCTTTTGTGTTATTTTAATTCCTACGCACACACAAAAAATGGATTGATGTCTCCAAAGTGATTAATTAAATGGTAAAAAGTAGAATTAACATATTAGCCTTAGAACTGTTGTTCAGGTACTGAATTTAAACTGATGTAAGGGGCGGGATAGACTGCTAGAGTCTCAATTTAGTGGGAGCCTCTGAATAAGGAAAGCATGTGAAGGGCAATGCAGGGCAGCGTTCAGGTGTTCCTGGGAGGTGATCCATTGGTTCCAAACCACCTGGTAGGAAACTGTCTCAGTAAGTCTTTCCAATAGGAAAATGATGATTTTTGTCTTTCCCCTAAAGGTAGAGATTGAAACCCTAGATGCATCATTCCGAATTTCAATCTTGTACAGGGCCCGAAGTTGCACTAGTCCTGAGAAACTTGTCAACCCCACAGACACTAGTGAGAAATGTACCTAAGAAGGAAGAAGACTAATTACTGGCAAACCTGTGCTGACAGGGTACCTATCACATGGTAGTGACCACTGGGTGTAGGAGTAATCCCTGCTTGGTGTGCAAACAGTTTCTCTCCGATGGAGTAGACGAACCAAAGTGTAGAGGCAGGATGCATTTAAAAAATATGAAAAACAAATATTCCCTCTTTTTTCAGCAAATATTTTCAGAACCATCTCGATCCATGAGTCCTTTCAAAAGAATGAAAATGTTGCTGTTAGCAGAGGAAAAGCTCTTCTCTACATAGAACTTGTATTTTAATAAAGCAAAACTGTTGAATGACATCAGCACTGTTATTCACTTAGTGTCTTAAGTGGTCAGGGTCCATGGTGAGCTGTGGGTGGCGTGCTTTGATTGAATGCTAGTCATCTCAGCTCTGCTCTGAGAACAGCTGCATCCTGCCTCTTGCTTATAATTCAGGGTTGAAGGGAGGTGTGATGATCACGACACAGTTGATAATGCAGCCACTGAGCATGTGGCCTAGTGTTTTAGGCAGAGAAACACGCCACATTCTGCTCTCCGAAGAGTGCTGGTTGGCTGCCCAATTGCAAGAACAGCAACAACTTTATCTAAAAAGTGGGATGCAAGCTCTGCTTCCGGGGCGTGGGATTGACTCCCTTATTTAGATTATCCAAAGAGACTTGCTAGAGGTTTCTTTATGAAGCTCAATGTCTTAAATTGTTTACTCTTCTTTTTCAGACGTTTTTCTTGCCACTAACACTTCAGATAACAAATGATAACGTGCAGCCAATTGTTATCAAGATTTCCCTCAATTTTTTGATGATTTTTTTTATGGAATAAAAAATTGAATGTTTAAAAACTAGTACAAAAGTTGCAGTAGGATATAGAAATGCATGTTTTGATGCTGAAATAAGGGGTCAGTTTGACTTACCGTCTGATAAGTTTTAAATGAAGCTATATGTAAACGAGGCCTATAGTTGCCATTCCCAGGCCTGTACATGTTATCAATATCCAGGACTGTTTAAGAAGACTCCTGAATTCTTGCTCTAATCCCCAATGTATTAAGATGAACGACAGTTCTTTTTAATTAAAAACGTAAGTGAGGGAACACACCGAGTGGATGTGGGATCTGGTCCTGAGCTCATGTCACACATGGATTCCATGGGCTGCAAGCAGCTTGTCTCACTGATATGAAACTTTGAACCTTTTCTGTAATTCTGATTACCCTTGTTCTGTTCAACAAATGGCTGGTTTTCTGAGTGTGTGTGTGTGTGTGTGTGTCTGTCTGTCTGTCTGTCTGTCTGTCTCTCTGTCTGCACACTAGCCTGAACAAACCCAGAGTTGGCATGTGGCACTTCAGAGCAGTGTGCTGGCTGGACGTGATGCTACTGCAGGACTCAGAGATTTAGTTTTTTACAGAGTCACTAACTACTTCCAAATGTAGCTACTTTTGACAACAGCTTTGGATTCTTTGTCCAGTGTGGTTTCACCAACGCTACTCCCTTGGGTGTGGCCTGGCATAGCTGGGGTTCTGTGTTTTCCCACCACATGCTGGTTGGTCTGGGGCTCCTGAACTGGTTTTTCTCTCTAACCAGACTGTTCTTTAAAACATGGCAGCTGGGTGCCAAATTGAGGCATTCCAAAAGCCAAGCCTCAAGCGCCCCCGGACTTGCCGCCAGTCCCTAGAGTTGCCGTGTTAGTGTGTAGAGTGCACTGCACAAAGGCATTGGTCCTTAGGGTGGCTGCATTAGAAATTGTCATGGATGCTGTCTGCCATAGAGTGCAAAGATCAGAGCCTTGATGAAAATGTATATTTATATATGTCTGGTCACATCTGATGGGCTAAGCTTACACTCTGATGGTTTGAATGACTCTGAGTGTGACAATCTGAATGGCTTTCATTAGAGTTCTTTGGGGGAACTGAAAATTCCATGTTCTATATGTTGCAAATTATATCTTAAGACAATTAAATGAAGATTTCTAGGGACTGTCCCAGGCATAGCTGTGTTTCCAAGTCCTTTGATTGGATTAATGTTGTCGAGGCTGATCATCATTATTTTAGAAGCACTGCTGCTGAGCTTGATTTGAGGGAAGACAGCATCCCTGATACAGATGGAATGCCGGCTACTGCGCACGCTGGAACTCAGCTACAGTGCCTGTGTATGGACTGCCACAATTTTTGTGGAAACCTATGCGATTCTTTGGCCAAATGTAATATTTCCTTCACTTTCCCTACCCTTTTAGCAAGTGATAAAAGTTGTATTTTTGCCATCTATCACACTTACAGATTTTAAATATCTCTGTTTATGTTTTGCTCCATATACATATAACTTATTACTTATAAATTTTTACTCCCGATTTAAATTTCCTGCTTCTCTATACTTCTTTCAATTCTGTTCTCTATTTCTGAGCACTCATTACTCAAGTATCTACCTGTGATGCAATTTTCTCTGGCGGGTTTCTCACATTCTCCTCTGTACATCTGTTCACCTCTTTCATGTTTTTTGGGGTTCACCAGTCAGTCCTGCATCTGGGTACCATTATGTCGTGGTCTAGTGCCAGCCTGGACCATAAATTATTTTTCTGGACCAGAGGGTATGCGTGCAAGTAATTGAGACAACTCACATGACTTTATTGGGAGAGAGATTCTCCGTGACCCCTCATAAAATCCCGAGTTCACATCCTGAAAATTCCTCTGTGTTTATTATCTAAACAGCCTTATATACCAAAACATAAACTGAGGGGAAAATTTATTAGCATTCTGTTTCCTAGGTAACCAGGCAAATGGTTGTGGTCATATCCACATCTACCTATGCCTGCTCTGTCACGTCTTCCTGTTCTGTATGCCAGCTCTGTCACGTAGGCCGAATTAGCATCTCTTTTCAGGCGTCCTCCAAATTACAAAGAAGGAGCAGAATCACATCCTGACCCTTTGTTAGGGATGGCAACAGGCTAGGTGACCTCCTCCTGGGCGGCAGGTGCAAACTGTGGCCTGAGATTCTGGTTGCCATATCATGTAAAACTGTGGGCCTATACTATGTGATGAGATCGAGACCAACCTGAGCTACATGAAACCCTGTCAAAAAATGAAAGTGTTATGACGTTTATGTACATGCAATTAATATTTTATTTTTGAACTGTAGTGAAAATATTTGCATGGATTGATTTTTATTGGAATTTCCCTTTGTATACAAGCAACAGAATAAATGACTAATAAGAAGAGTCACTGTGACTATTTAGAAAAATCCAGAAGAAATTTCAGCTTATACTATGAAAACCTGGTATGGAACAGTATATTATTATACTGTCATTAAAAAATCATGACTTTATAAATCACATTTCATTTCTGGCCTCTATAGTTTTTCTTTTAATATACTGAAACTGTTTTATTAATAAGGGAATTTCTACTTTTTGGAGGCTTTTACTTTAGGCAAATAAAAATTTCCTAATTCATGATTAAACTAATCTCTCTCTTACCCACGCTCCCATTTCTTGAGAATGATGGAAGGTATGGATATTTCAATGCTCTCTCAAGGTTTTGGGAATACTTCCTGTCAGGGAGTATACCCGAAGGAGACTGTTTGCTTTTAATGAATGAAAGAATGCTGTGTGTGTAGAACGGTTCCCTATTACATGGTGGGCACCATCCATCTCCTTGTAGGGAAAGTTGGATGTTTTGAATGGAATCATGAAACTGAAGGTATCCCATTTCTTTCTTTACTTAAGAAGTTCTTCCTCCTTGTTGAGGGCACTTTGTTTACCTCTTGGAGTCAAGCCTCTACAAAGCCACAAAATTTATCAAGTATATTTTATATTATGCCAGACGATTTTCAGATTTTCTTTAATGTAATCTTAATAATATGCTCAAGGTATTATTGTTACACTATGTAGTTTACAAGAGGAAGAATCTTCCTATGAAATGTTTCGGTCGCCCAATGACAGCCCGCTATGCTGGAATGCAAACCAACTTTGAAGCTTATACTTAATGGAACAGCCAACAGTGGATTTTTGAGATTGAATTTTGGCAAACAGATCCAAATTCTAAGGAATTTATCTTAGTATTCTGATGTCTTATGTGATTTTTAGATTCAAGATGTTCTAGTGGCTAAAACTGAGAAAAAAAAACTTCTGTATTATGTTCTTTATAATATCTTAATGATTTTTATATGTGTGTTTTATAAATTTGTGCAGTGTACATACAATGTGCCAACACATGTACGCACATCAGGTCAGAGGAAGCCTCAGGTGTCATCCGCCTTGTTTCTGAGGAAGGGTCTCTCTGATTAGGCCTGTTGGTACAGAAGCTCCAGAGATCTTTTCTCTCCTGGCATGCACTGGCAATTCAAGTGCTCACTACCACCCCTGGCATTTTTATGTGGACTTTGGGGATTTAGCAAAGGGCCTCATGTTTGCCAGCCGAGTGCCTCATTGACCGAGCTATCTGCAACCCAAGGCCTTATGATGTTTTAGTCACTCAGAAGCACACCATCCTGTCCCCATGCTGAAAGAGTTGCTCCCAGGATCAAGTTACCTGAGTTGAGAGCTGAAGCAGTTTTTTTAAAATGCTGAGACCTTAAGATTGGATTCAAGAGAGAACTCATTTGTGTGGTTAGTTACTAAACTGATTAGATTCTAATATTTATGAAGCTAACTCATAGCTTTAAATAAGAGAGGTTTATATTTACACATAAGAACCCCACAAGATAGATTTTTTTTCATTATTTTTGTTGAGCTCTACATGTTTCTCTCAGGATAGATTTTTAATGATGTTTTTAACATATAATTTTTTTGCTAAGGTTTGTTAAATTACTTAACAACAGTTGAGATATCTTAGCATATAGACGTTTGCTTGAGGATCTGCACGCTAATCGGGTGTTAATGCCCAACACAATGAACTTCTAAAAATTCAGCTCTAATGAGAGACCATGTCAAATATTTATCTTGATTTATCAAGGTTTGTCTGACAAGTCAGTAGTTATGAAATGTATTTTAAATTTGATGATGTTTTGAAGCACGCATATAGCATATGGCTTTGCTGTAATATGCATCACGTCTATTGTTCTAGTGTTGGGCTATCTTCAAGAGTCAGGCTTCCAGGTTCAGGATGCAACGATTTCCTCCCTTATGCTCCCGGGGTGGGTGTTGTCAGTGTTTTTAATATTATAGTGAAGCTTGTCCTCTTGTCACTGAGCCCCTAATTTTCTTTGTTTCCAGTCAGATAATGAATATTTATTAAACAATAAAGGCGTTTAAAACCAGGTCAAATAAACTAGCAGAAACTCAAGAGGCAGATCTTACATTATGGTGGAAGTAAATTTAAAATTAATCTTGACTTATCTGTGGGTAAATATTAGCATTAGATTAAGAATAAGGTGTACATTGATTTGTTTTGTTTTGTTTTCAAAGCAAAAATGGAGCTGAGTTTCAATTTATTTATTTTTTGATGTCTCTAGTCAGATAATGAAGTTTTCTATTGTTGTTTTGAGTGTGAGGAGCTTCCTTTAGTCTGCTAATCAGGGGGGCTTAGGAATCATATATTCCTCTTACTCGACAAACGTGTTCCCGCATAGCCATTGTCTTCTATTTTGTGTTTCCCGACAGAGCTGTGCGATTTCTTCCTAAATATTCCTCTCTTTGTTCCACCTATCAGACCCATCATGCACTGTCAACTCCTCAGTGTTGATAACTCTGTTGCTGTCCTACCAGCTACATCTGATAGAACCAAATCAAAAGCAAAAGTGTGCTCCACTCAGACAAACTAACATGCACATTTACTTTGTGTTTGTTTCTTTTATTTAGCTTTAGAGATTAAAGTTTTGACTACCTCTGAATATTTCATGCAAATGCATTTCTTAGGATTGACACATAAACAACTTAGACTGAATGGATGGTTTTCCTGGCTGGATTAGCGAGAGACCCAAATCTCTTCAAAATGTAGGAGTTATGCTTTCTCCAACCAAAAACTCAAGTGATTTCCATTGAATGGGCATCTTAAAAGAAGGAAAACTGATTTGGAAAAGATTGTAGAAGTTTATAAACTTGTATTTTAAGGTGATAGATAATACACTTCTACTTTCAGCACTAGACATTACTGACCGATGTACAACCCAGACTTTTTCTATAAGATGTTTCATGTGTAAACAATTCTACATGGAAACTCCTGCATAATATCTAGAGCATGTAAAGGCTAATATTCTGGCTTTAGTATCAAGATTTTGGGCCTGGTGAAAATACTCAGTTTTAAACCCAGAATAATCTTGTTCAAAACAAGTGCATCTTCATTGTGAAAAGATGATGTGTAATGATTGATTAGACTAACTTTTCTTCAATGATTATTCTCTTTCTCTTCCCCTCTGTGTGTGTGTTAAATTATTAATTTGTATTTGTAATATTTGGGACTAGATAGATATCATGTCACATGTTATATCTATCTTCAGTAATATATAATATCCCCTCCTTGTTCTTAGACTCATTTTAGCTTTTAACAATATTTGACTGTAATCAACCTAGAGAGTACTGACATATTTTACATAACTCCATTTAATCTTCCAGTGAGATTGAGGAGACTTTTGTACTTCTTGTGTATCAAAGTAAATTTTGTTGCTGTGGCAGAATTATTTGAGGGCACTGTTTCTGAGATCTCAGCTCTTGGCTCTCGGTCCCATGGCTATGATCCTGTGTTGAGGCAGAACATCATGGCAGAGTGGTTACCTTGTTACAGAACTTTTGACCACATGGCAGCCCGAAAGCACAGGAGGACCGGAAGTATTGGGGCCAGTTCACAGGCATGGCCCTATGACTTGCTCCCCTTGAACTGTCTTCAATGTCTACCACCTTCTAATAATGCCTTCAAATTATGAATTTATTAATGGATTAATCTGTTTATGATATCTTATAATCCAGCTGCTTTTCAACAATTGAATCTATCAGGGAGGACCAGGCCTTCAACACGTATAGCTTTTGAGGGAAAAGATTTCCCATTCAAATGGTCATCTTCATGATTTTCCGAGTTGTAAAGAGAGAGATCACATGGTGATTTACTATCCTTTCTGTCATATTTTTAAGGAGTAAACAGAATCATGTTAACTGGTGGAAGCACCTCCTCTGCAGAATTTAGCTTTCTTTCCTCACTATGTGGTAGGCTAGAGGTGACTGACCTGTCCACCGGGAAGGATGGTGATTATGAGTATGGTTGCTAGGCACACATCAGAATCACCTGTGAACTTATTTGGGAGCTAAATACTGAGCCCTAAATGGGACCTTCTGAATTAGAAATTCATTAGGATGCATATTCACAGTCTTACAGTGTAAGACTTCAGCATGTCTTGGATGGCAGGCAGTTTAGATGCTGTCCAGAACTTAAGTGTAGTGAGTTGTTGATCTGATCATTGCATTAAAGCAGTGGAATGGGGTGGTTTCCATCTTTAGATGAAGTCTAAGTGTTGTTTTGTTGTTTTAGTGTTTTTTTATTCTCTTTCCCTCTGTCTCTCTGTCTCTCTGTCTCTGTCTCTCTGTCTCTGTTTCTCTCTCTCTCTCTCTCTCTCTCTCTCTCTCTCTCTCTCTTTCTCTCTGTGTTTGTGTATGTATGTATGTGTTCCACTAAGTTTAATTAGGTTGATTGCATGAGTGTTGGTGGTGCTAGGGTTTTTCCCTGGAGTGTGAACAACTTATTAGTGGCTACATGACTGAAGAAAATTGGATTGCCTACACCAAGCAATCATTAACTCTTATGAAGGAGTAGAGCTACATGTGCATCTCGTCCATCCATGGTAATTTGTTGGCGGACCCAGACTTATGAAGGGATGAGCATACATTCATTTATTTTTAGCACTTTGACTAATAGGTCTGCATTAACCACTGACCACTGCAATATGAAACTTTCCTGATGATGGCTGAGACAGCACTAATCTATAGACATAAATGTGAGTACTTAGGAGGCAGTTTGACAACATGTCCATGTAGCACAATAATGGTAGTAGGTTATTTCCTTGCACCTATCACCTCTCAGCCACAGCATCCTGGCCAGTACCAAGCATGAGTTGCTTCTTCTCAGGCATGATTCAGATAATAAGAAAGTAGTGAATTAGCACATGCATGGCACTATTCACCAGTGGAAATGTACTGCCTTTAAGTTTGGCATTGTAGATTGAGGCGTTTATAGAACAGTAAGACGGTGGATGACTTTTCTAGCCCGACAGCTTTCATCCCACCTTCCAGAACCACATATGATGGCCCACAGGGAGGAAACTTCAAGCTTGGTTCCAACTTAATTTCTCCATGTCCCGTAATCAAACCGTGTGATGTCTTCAACAGTAGAAATTGCTGGTTCTGATGGGCAACAAAGCGCAGTGATTATAGATGACAATACCAAGCCATTTTCAGAACCTCCACCCTTTGGGGAGACTTTTCAAGAGACAGTGTAGAGTTTTTGGTGGTGGCCTGAGCAGGAGGGTTTTGAAGGCATCTCTGGCCTCTACCTGATGGACAGTTATCATTCTCTTTCACCTACTTTAGCCAATACTTCCAGACATCACCAAACGTCTTATGAGGAATATGTTGTCCTGGATTTACAGTTACTGGCTTTCATATGATAATATATTTTTCTAGTAATTAGCCATAGACAGGTTCCTTGCCAAGTATATCTATTAATTGAATTTCTTTTAGTTTATTGTTATCAGCCAAGGGAGGTACATTCATGTAAGGGTAAACCCCACATAACATGTCTTCAAAGTGTTCTTTCTTTGGGTTTGCACTAAAATGGCCTCCTCATTGTCATCCTTGTCCTCCTTTTTTTCTCCCTCTTTGCTTCTTGTTCCTGCTATTTTTCTGTCATATGCAACTGGGAGTGTTCTGGCCTGTTTGAACACCTGCACATGACCTTGATATAAACACGATCCGCACTCCTTAACACATACAATGTGTCTACCATGTTCTCTTCTCAAACTATCACCTAGTGCTGAGAATATTTGGTGATATATATCTTAAATTGAGTATGCTCAGGAATGCACTCTGAGTCCCCCTGCCCTTGTGCATTCTAATATGAATATGCCTGGCCTCTGAATTAAAACCTCCATGCTTCTTTTGTCCCAGGAGAGCACTGCTTTGGAAATAACTCCTGTGCTATAGGTAAGAAATTTTCCTCCATTCTTTTGTCTTCTGATTGTACTTATTGGCTTTGTCACTGAAAGGAGAATCCATTGAGTTTGGATACATCAGACATGTGTTTGAATGTCTGTGACTTCCTTGCTAATCTTTGTTGTGACTTTGGTGAAGTCACCGAGGGTTTCCAGAATGGGTTCCTTTTCTCTGTAACCCTTGAGCAGTTCAATGTCCAGTATATTCCCAGGGACTCATAGTCATAGTGACCCAGTCAATCAGGGACAGAGATGCCTAGAATGCAGGTGACAGGCTCATGGAAAGCGCCAAAGGGATAGCCATGTTCCATGGCACTGTTCTACCTTGGTGAGTAGCGGTCCTCAAATCCTGAGATTGGGTTCCTACTGATGCAGTCTACAGAAGAAATCCCGGAGACAACCCCCCAAAATGCAGAGTCTAGAAATGATGCAGTCTAGGCATCCTGGTTGGGTTCATTTTCTCTACCAGTTAAGCAATGAAAAGACAGGAAAGACCTGAAGTGCAACAAGTACCAGCAGATAAATCTCACAGACAGGATTAGCAGTTAAGGAAGGCGTTTATTCTGGGTGAGAAAATACACACATCCAGTAGTCATAGAGAAAGACGCTCTTTAAAGCAGAGAAGGGGACTCAGGTAGTTGAAAAACCCTTAGTTCTGGTTTTGACAAACCTTTCTTCAGCTATGACCATGTCCCCTTATCCTGATAGTTCTTGACTGTAAAAATAAGGAAATTATGGTCGGTGACTTAGTTCCATAGGATTCAAGGCTTCACAATTCTAGAAATCTATCAGTTTTATTATTTATTTAAGAAGGTTTCTTTCGGTTCTATTCCTTTATCTTTATTACTATGCAATAAGGAAAAATAGCCTGCAAGAATCTCCATTTAATTTTTCTTGGTTTAAGGGCTGTGGGAAATGGACTAAGTGGAGCAGTTATGATATGGTGCCCTTGGGCTATAAACTGATAATGGAGGAAGTGGCTCTGAATCCTCAGAGCACCTTGATAAAGAAGACACTTGACAAGGACAGTGGAAATATGTAGCAATACTCCAAGTGTAATCTCATTTAGAGCCCATTGAACTTGGGTAACTAGCACCATTGGTCTAGTCATCAAATGCGGATGAAGGAAGCAGTTGATATTGGTGATGTTCGTTAATTGACATCCTTTGAAAATGAAGGACTTGTAAAATCCTACTCTCAGTTCACGTATGTGTGTTTACATGGTGCTTTATCTTATAAACTATTCTATATATGTATTAAATATTACTGACAGCAAAAGGTGTGCAGTAATTATAATTATCATGTCAGGGAGAAATAGTTGAAAGACTACTTCAAAGATATGATCACTGTCTCACAACTCCTAGATCTCATTAGTCGATTTACTTACCTACTTTGAAACTATTTTTATGTTATAAAAGGAGTAATAATATTCATTGTGAAAAATTTAGGATTATAAGACACGTAATGTAACAAGTGAAAGTTCATTGGTTCTTTTTCGCACTCTTCAAGGTCATTGCTTTGAGGTTAGTTGTATGTTTCTTCATGCTTTCTGCATTGCACTGTTGTTGCATTACTCCCTGAAAGCACTGTAGTTATTGTTTGCTTCATATTATGTTCATTGTCAATCTTTTAATTTTTGTCTGATAAGACACAACAGTATGTTGTTGGAATTTTGAGTTTATGTAAATTTTCATAAGACTAAAGTAACCATTTCAAAACCATGAATAGCTTAAGAATTTTTTCCTGAGGTCTGATCTTTTCCCCAAAGATTTCAGCATCTTTTAAAAAACATTGTTATTGAGCTCTACATTTTTCTCTCATCCCCTTCCTGCCTCTTTCCTCCCCTTCAATCCTCTCCCAAGGTCCCCATGCTCCCAATTTACTCCAGGAGATCTTGTCTTTTTCTACTTCCTATGTAGATTAGATCCATCTACATAGACTCTATTAGGGTCCTCATTGTTGTCTAGGTTCTCTGGGGTTGTGATTTGTAGGCTGGTTTTCTTTGCTTTATGTTTATAAACCACTTATGAGTGAGTACATGTGATAACTGTCTTTCTGGAACTGGGTTGCCTCACTCAAAATGATGTTTTCTAGCTCCATCCATTTGCCTGCCAAATTCAGGAGGTTGTTATTTTCTTCTGCTGTGTAGTACTCTATTGTGTAAAGGTACCACATTTTCCTTATCCATTTTTAAGTTGAAGAGCATTTAGGTTGTTTCCAGGTTCTGGCTATGACAAACAAAGCTGCTATGAACATAGTTGAGCACATGTCCTCATGGCATGATTGAGCATCCTTTGGATATATACCCAAAAGTTGTATTGCTGGGTCTTAAGGAAGGTTATTTCCTAATGTTCTGAGAAATCGCCACACTGACATCTAAAGAGGCTGTACCAGTTTGCATTCCCACCAGCAATGCAGAAGTGTTCCCCTTTTCCCACAACCTCTCCAGCATAAGTTGTCATCAGTGTTTTTGATCTTGGCCAATCTTACAGCTGTAAGGTGGAATCTCAGAGTTGTTTTGATTTGCATTTCTCTGATGACTAAGGATGTTGAACATTTCCTTAAGTGTCTTTCATCCATTTTAGATTCCTCTGTTGTGAGTTCTCTGTTTAGATCTGTACTCCATTTTTTTTTAAATTGGATTATTTGTTCTTTTGATGACCAATTTCTTGAGTTCTTATATTTTGGAGATCAGACCTCTGTCTGATGTGGGGTTGGTAAAGATCTTTTCCCATTCTGTAGGCTGTCATTTTGTCTTTTTGACTGTGTCCTTTGCTTTACATAGGCTTTTTAGTTTCAGGAGGGCCCATTTATTAATTGTTTCTCTCAGTGTCTATGCTGAACCTAAGAATTTTTCAGAGCAATAAGAATGTAAAAGTTTTGAGGTTGGCAGGCAGAAGTGTGCCCCCCCCCCCATGCCTCAATAAAGTTCTGAAGTTCTACTTAGGAAGTGGTCTCCTGTGTCCATGCATTCAGAGCTACTTCTCCCTTTCTCTTCAGTGAGGTTCTGTGTGACTGGAGTCACCTTGAGGTTGTTGATCCATTTGGACTTGAGTTTTGTGCATGGAAATAGATATGGATTTATTTACATTCTTCTACATGTTGACATCTAGTTATGCCAACATCGTTTGTTGAAGATGCTTTCTTTTTTCCATTGTATAATTTTAGCTTCTTTGTCAAAAATCAGGTGTTCATAGGGATGTGGATTAATATCTGCGTATTTGATTTGATTCCATTGGTTCTCCTGTTTGTCTTTATGACAATACCAAGCCATTTTCAGAACTGTAGCTCTATAATAGAGATTGATGTCAGAGATGGCGATGCCTCTGGAAGTTCTTTTATTGTAGACGATTGTTTTGGCTAGTCTGGGTTTTTTGTTTTTTCATATGAAGTCGAGTAGTCTTCAAGTTCTGTGAAGAATTGTTCTGGAATTTTGATAGGGATTTCATTGAATCTGTAGATTGCTTTTGGTAGGATTGCCATTTTTATTATATTGATTCTACCTATCCAAGAACATGGGAGATCTTTTCATTTTCTTCCACATCTTCCACATTTTTTTTCTTCAAAGACTTAAATTTCTTGTCATACTGGTCTTCATTTCTTTGGTTAGTGTTACCCCAAGACATTTTATGTTATTTATGGCTATTGTAAACTGTGATACTTAATTGATTTTTTTTCAGCCTCTTTATCATTTGTATATAGGAGTGCTGCTGATCTGTTTTTTAGTTGATCTTGTATCCTGCCACATTACTAAAGGTGTTTACCAGCTGTAAAATAAAACAACAACAACAACAACAACATAGGAATCAATCAAAAAACTAATTTGTTTCTGAAGTTTATTAAGCACAAATATGCCCTTTGGGGGAAAAAAAGTGGAATATGCTGTATTTTTGGGATCTAATAAGAGATGTCTAAGTAAATGATACTTTCAGAATTGACTTAGATTTTAAGTTCATGGTAATATTACTATAGAGAATTATGTACAGGAATATTCTTTGTTTTCATATTTATTCTCAGAATGTGGTGGTGGCCTTTGAGATATCGGGTTACCTGTCTCAAATGGTCCCATTCATTAAGCCAGTCAGCAGATAGGGCATGCTGCTTTGCAAATTTGCAAAGCAATGTAAATATTCTGGATCAAGGAAGAATGAACCTGCACCCTGCTGTCTTCAGATTCCCATTCCCGCCTACCTGCATTTGCACGTGACAGGTACTTATTTTTCTGTCAAAGGTCTCTGTACTTGTTTTGCCATTGACCGAGATATGTTTAGAAAAATCCTAATCTCTTATGAAGTTTTGGCAAACAGCAGCCTGAGCTGTGCTTTTTCTAACAAATAACTTGCAGATTGTCATGTTTCTCTTGGGAAAGGGAAAAACGTCCAATCAGAACAGAATTGAAATGATATAAATTAGGCTCATTGTTCAGCAAATCGCCGGCTTTAGGTAAGGATTGTAGATAAGAATAGCCCGGGCCCTCTCAAGGATCAGAGCAGCCATGTGTTCCTGCATGAAGAAACCAGGCCTTTGTTAGCATCCTTACTGCAATGGCTATTAAAGTAATTACAGTCATTTATAGATTTTTACCCCTTCCATTTCAAAATGGGTTCCATTTTTCCTCTTTTGTCTTGAGAGCCTCAGTTGGAGAGCGTCTCTGTATGAGTATGTGCCTGAAGCTGGGTATCGTCTGTGAATCATCTGCTTCCCAGCTGATGAGGTGTGGTACTTTCAGAAGCCCAGAGGTGGTTTGCCAGCTCTGCAGTCAGAGCTGTACTGTATAGTCCTATGCTTTACGTTAATTATAATATTCTGGGAAGGCGTTCATATTTTCTGTGTTTGATTTAAAGAAACATTCTTAATTATGTATTAAAGCATACCCTTTCCAAACAATGAATTTTATGATTATACTTTGTTGTAGTTTTATGTCAGTCACGCCTGGGTATAAGAACTATAACACTTTACGTGTTTGCCTCTGGGGGACCTTAAAGTCTATTGGCTGCTATAGTTGCTTGTGCTATGATGTAAGATGCAATTTTAGAATGCGAGAAAGAAAAAGAACGTCATGTGGTCCCCTTTTCTATATTACAAGTCTGATCGTTTTCAAGGTTTGAAATCCCAAGCATTCCTTTCTGACACTTTATGATTATTTTTCCTTGTCTTCAACAGAACAAATCAAATGAGTAGAGGTAACTTTCTAACAAGTTCAAGTTGATATAGAGACCAAGCAATTTCTATATTTGTCCTGGGATCATCAATTCTTATAAGAATAATTATTATGTATAACTTAGTTTTGAATTTTGCCCAATGAGATGTTTACTCGTAGAAGAACATCTTCTAAGGCATGGATTACAGCTAGCAATTTATCTTTCTTGAATGGAATCAGTACTGAAAGAGTTACAGTTTGCTTATTCCGTACATCAAGCTTTGTAACCACAGTAACCAATTTACTGTTATTTGCTTATGCCTAGAAAAGGCGGAAAAGTCTTTATTTGGAAAAAATTACATTCATTGACAAACATAGTTGTAGTTGATCTTAGATATTAAGATTGTGATATATAATTAACTATTGGTATTTTTTAACACTTATGATTTTTAACAGGGTTATATTATATTTTATTTCCAGGCAGCTTAACTTCTTAGCAGCCAATCAAGGTTAATATAAAGGGAGTAGAATACACTTTATATTTCATTTTTTCATAAGGGAATAGTTGGCAAGACATTTTCATGAAAGCAGAGGAAAATAAGATTTAGGATAAATAATAGAAGAGTTACATGTAAATTAGAGAAACTCCACTGTCTCTGCACATTATAGTAATGCTGAATTTTATAAAAGATTGAATGTTAAACAATGACTGTTCCCATTGAAATACAGCAAGTGGATATTGTTGTATTTTGAAAGATTTACATAAAAATAAAATGTGTTGTGGCTATTTCTAAGATTTCTTGCAAATAAAGATGAGTGTATACTAGCTAAGTAGAGGATGTTATGGCATTTAGAAGAAACTATAAGTTTATATATAATCTGTGAAAAGCTATCACCTCTTCCTTCTCAGTTTTCTGCACTTCCTTGTGTTCCTCATGAAAAGAAAATTTCAGTTTTTGTGTATACATTAATGCTTGCTTTACTTTGCTCTGAGATACTTTGGAATAAACAATAGGGTCAGATTTATCAAAAAATTATTTAAAAATAATACTTTGAAATGTTAACTTTAGCAGTAAGGTATATGGCAACTTATAAAAAGAAGCTCTTATTAATTATTTTGCTCCACGTTGAAATGTATCTGGAAACCAAGTATTTCTTATTCTCCCATACTACTGACAGCACTCTATCCCGGCACCTTCTCTTCCGTAGCCTATGGTGTTTCCTAACCTCCCAGTTTTGCTTTGAGTTCTGTTCCCTTTCCATGCACGTTGTCCATCCTTTTAAAAGCCGTTCAGTCATAGAGCATCATGGTCAGAACTCACGATTTCCACCTCAGAGTTAGGCTAAAGTTCTGGGTCTGGCATGGACACTGGCTGTGCTTTCGTGTTGAATATTGCTCTTCTTCTTGTCCCCTAGCCGTATTAGCTAGCTTCAGTGCTAGCCAGCACGAGCTTTGAGCTTTCCCACACAGATCCTTCTGTTTTCTTGTCCTGGGAGGACCTTTAATTGTGGCTTCTGCTTGGATGCACGTGGTGAGAGTGGCCCTGTTGTCTACAATGCCTATCTAATTTTTCAAGAATGTTTTCTTCCTGATATTATACTGATATTGTATTGTGTCTTTTACACACACACAAACACACACATGTGTGCATACACAGACAAGCACACACTACCCCATATAAAATTCTGCTTTCTTTATGGAAATACCACTGCTGTCTCTTTATATTATTTTCTCTGAATTCCCAGTACCCATTTTTGACACATTGGTTGATATAATTGTTTATAAAATAAATATTTCTAGTAAAACTGATTTTCTTTTTAAATATTTATTTATTTTGTTTACAGTGTTCTGTCTGCATGCGTCCCTGCAGGCCAGAAGAGGGCACCAGATTTTATTATAGGTGGGTGTGAGCCACCATGTGGTTGCTGGGAATTGAACTCAGGACCTCTGGAAGAGCAGCCAGTGCTCTCAACCTCTGAGCAATCTCTCCAGCCCCCTAAAATCACATTTTCTAACAGATGTTAAGACATAATTGGAGCAGAGCAGTAGGGAGAGTGAGTTGTGCTTTCGAAGTTGCTTAGCTCCCTCACTAGCATGGCCGTCCTGTCTCTCAGAAGTCCCCTTCCACCCCTGCTTCAGTAGTTTGCAGTCACCTTTTTTAATTGCTTGTTTCTCAGTTTCACTTTTTAGAAAAATACACTTTGATTTAGAACATGTAAAATATTAAAAATACCTTCACATAAACACTACTATGAAAATGGTACCATTTCCATATGCTGAACATTTAAAAATTTTCTCATTACCCAACAAACACCCTGCCTTCTTGTCTCTATTCCAGCATTAATCTTTCATAATTTACACCAGGAATTAAAGGATATTTCCAATAGAAGTCATATATTTATGACTTCTATTATTTCTAGACAGTTTCAAATATCAATAGCTCTTGAAGTTCACAACAATATTTAATAAGTGTTTCAACAAACGCTCTCTAGAGACTGAGTCTGAAAAAGCATCCCCATAGCATATAGTTCCTTTTCATGTTGTCAACAGAAATGTGTGTCACGTGAATTTCTCAATTCCCCAAACTCAGGAATTCTCAAATGTGCCTAATTTATTAGAGATAATTTAGTTGGAACTCTTAAAAATCTATTGATGAATGTAACACAGTTGACAAACCACAATTTAAAGAAAGAGCTGCTGTGTGAACTGCAAGAACTGAGGTGTACTGAGCAGAGCTCCAGTGTGAACTGCGAGAACTGAGGTGTACTGAGCAGAGCTCCAGTGTGAACTGTGAGAGCTGAGGTGTACTGATCAGAGCTCCAGTGTGAACTGCGAGAGCTGAGGTGTACTGATCAGAGCTCCAGTGTGAACTGTGAGAACTGAGGTGCACTGAGCTCCAATGTGAACTGCGAGAACTGTGGTGTACTGAGCAGAGCTCCAGTGTGAACTGTGAGAGCTGAGGTGTACTGAGCAGAGCTCCAGTGTGAACTGCGAGAGCTGAGGTGTACTGAGCAGAGCTCCAGTGTGAACTGTGAGAACTGAGGTGTACTGAGCTCCAGTGTGAACTGCGAGAACTGTGGTATACTGAGCAGAGCTCCAGTGAGAACTGTGAGAACTGAGGTGTACTGATCAGAGCTCCAGTGTGAACTGCGAGAACTGAGGTGTACTGAGCTTCAGTGTGAAATACGAGAGCTGAGGTGTCCTGAGCAGAGCTCCAGTGTGAACTGCGAGAGCTGAGGTGTACTGAGCAGAGCTCCAGTGTGAACTGTGAGAGCTGAGGTGTGCTGAGCTCTAGTGTGAACTGTGAGAACTGAGGTGTACTGAGCTCCAGTGTGAACTACGAGAGCTGAGGTATCCTGAACAGACAACACCTTCTGGCTACCAGAAATCTAAGGGCAAGACTCAGACAGCTTTATCAGAATTCTACTTTTTAATGAAGTATTAAATATTAAATCCTGAGCCTCATGGATATAGCTAATACTAATAATGATAATAATAAGAGTAATTGAATGCTCATATGATGGAAAGGATCTTAGAATTTAACATAATATTATCTATTTTTAATTCCCAGAATATTTTATCAAGAAAATCTTCATAACTTTATTTTGGGAGGTAGAGGAAGTGAAGATGGAAGGTTAATTAAGTTGTGTTTGGTTAATTAACTTCTTGGAAGTCCTCGGGATTTTAATGTACAAATGTGTAAGTCTCAACTCAGGGTCTCAATCCAAGGAAACATATGTGATTTATCTGAGGCTCGTGGTGATGAACTCATTTTCCCAGCACAATGCAAGCATTTCCTTGGAGACACTTATGGCCCACGAGCTTCTTTGTTCACTACATTTAAAGCCTTAGATATGGATAATTTTGCTTGCTTGGCTCTCTCTATTAGTTACTTCGCAGGGCTTCAGTTTCTGGCAGATACCTCCAATGTGTATGCTCTGTTAACTCCCTGTCATCTGAGGAGAGAAATCAAATAAGCAACATGGCTAAATTAGCAAGACTAATTCTGTTATATAAAATCTTCCTGGCTAGCACATTCTTCTCTGAGGAGAGGTGTAATGACAGCATGTTTCTCAGAAGCCCGATGAGAGAGCACAAAGCTTCATTTAATGCCTTCCTTAGAGATTCACTATTCATTCACTGTTTGTAGCAGGAGAGTCTCTGGGCTTTCTGAAGATAGGTCAGCTAGAATGTGCCAGTAACCACATCTGTGGTCCAGTGATCTCCTGAAATAAAAATTCTGTCCTCGTTTGACTCCCTCTTTAAGAATTATTATTGAACGAAGTAATCCCTTGAGAAATTTTGTTGAAACAGTGCCCTAGAGAGCAGTATTTTGTGTCTGGGTTAGGGTGGTAGTTGCAAGTGGAAGGACTATCTAGAGAGGTTCATCAAGCTTTAATCAACTACAGTCTGCAATATGGAGGTGATGTACTGAAAAGCAGATTCTGGATGGACTTGCTGGCCTCAGAAGTAAGGTAATAGAATACTTTCCTCTTTATATTACCTGTGTGGATTCAGGATAGATGATTAGTGATGGGATGCCTTTATTGTTTCCTGGTAGCCTGGCTAGGATCTGTGATATTTTATTATGCTCTCTAGTTTTTAAACAGTCACGAAGCCACTTCATAGAAGCAGACATGTGTGTAATATTTATGTCCCTTTCTAATCTTTTCTCCTGCACCCCACAGAGCATACTCATAAAATTTTGCCTTTTGTGTACTAGAACTTGCCTAGAATCCTATAGTGAGCACTAGGGAGGGCAGTTAGCTATTTCTTGCCTGGAGTTGAATGGCCGAAGCTCCAGAACACAAAGGTAGAAATTCAAGTTGATCCTAAGGTGGTATCAGAGGGTTTGAGAGATTTGGGGTATGCGATCATGTTCAATGGTAACAACTTCTTTCAGGTGTATGTGTTGTCAGGGAGTAGATTTCCTAGCTCAGGAGAGGACATTATGGGAATATGTAATTATGAGTAGCTTTTGTCCCAAGATTCCAAACAGGAGTTGGAGTAGTGAATAGGTAAATTCCAAATGACATAATGTGAAAAAAAAAATAGCAAGAGAATACCAACCCTGTGAACTTGAGAAGGAAGTCAAAGAATCACTAGTAAATTTTGCATGGCAAGCCCTCACCAGGCACTTTCCCAACAGAGATGGTAGCTAAAACTAATGAAATGTTTGTGCCTGTTGTTGAGAAAGCAATTTGGAAACTTATGTAGACAAAGACTTCAAACTACTGAACACCAACGCTGAACGAATTGCACAAAGTGTTAACAGTTTACCCACAAATGACCAAGCTTATTTCCTTAGAAAACATTTGCAAGAATGATAATCACTCAGTTTTTATTCTTCAGAGCCAGAATTCAAATAAACACTTAATGTATGGTCCCCCTTTACTGGTACTGGGGCCTCATCATAGGCAAACTCACTGCCATAGGCTCTGCTCTGAGTACTGGTGAGAGTAGGCAACGGGGAAATGAATGAAAGGGATACAAAGGCTTTTACGAATTTAAATGAAGGCTAAAACACATCTGTTTCTACATCCTTGAGATCATTCTCCTGCTCCCATTCACTTTCTGTGTTTTTACTGAAATGCTTTGCAAACTAATTCTTGCTGTGTTTGATGTTAGTAAATGGTAATAAGATTCTGTTGTTCACTGGGAGCCACCGAGCATTTTAAATAACTGTTTAAATAACCATTACTTCTGTGGTTACAAAAAGGAGCACCACAATTGAGACGGCGTTGAGAAAGGGTACAGACATGTACAGCAACGAGCACAAGTGCCATGAAAGCCAGAACAAAACTTGAGGTGCAGGTTTGGGGCGGAAAGTAGATATGATGATGGGTGGATCTGATGTTTCCATTATGATTGAGTCTGTGATCCCAGAAGAAAGAAACTCACCATAGTGTCTTCTCTTCTCATCCATTCTTATGTCATGGCCAAACGCTCTTATTCTAAAATGTAGACTCTTACTAGTGACAACAGGACATTGCTGTACTCTAAGCTGCCTCCAGCCTTGACTGCTGAAGAACCTACTTACCCGTTGTCATGTGCCTGCCTTTCCCTTTCCGTCTTTTCTCGTTTAATCAGTTGGGTGATACTCCATGTCTTTTGGGTGTGGCCATATCTTGCTTTTTATGTAAAGAACAAATCTGTTTTCAAAGACAAGATCTAACTATACAGTCCAGGTTGTCCTGGAACTTATCACCAAGATTGGTTTTGAACCCACAGTGGCACTCCCTGATCTGCCTCCCATACACTGGGATTACTATATGTGTTTCCACACGCAAACAAAATACAAACCATACCCTACAAAACTTTCTACATTGGGCCCCAGAAACCTTATTTTCCTCATTTCAGAACTCTTTGCTCTGTGATCAGTTGACTGCAGACATTCTGTCTTCATAGCAGGGAGTCCAACTGTTTCACCAAGTATACATTTTTAATATACCTTCTTTTTGGTGAAGATGTTTAACCTGCCCTCATTATGGAGCCGATGCCTTCTCTGCTTCAAGGCTCTGGTTTTTACTATTATTTCCTTAGTGTCGCCTTTCTTGACAGCCTCTGAACAGACTTGCATCTTTCTTCTGCCTCTTTCCTCCATTACAAAATTGATTTCTATAAGACCATAAACAACTATCATTTCTTTTTAAATTGCTAAATCATTGATGATGTGTGACTGGTACATTACAATTATCTCCTCCCAGTCTGATAAGAAATTTTCCATTATTTATGATTTTTGTTTATTTTGGGATCATAATTAAATAATTTCCTACTTTTCTAGTACCTCCCATGTACCATCCCCTCTTTCTCTTTCAAATTTGTGGTCTCCTTTTCTTTAATTATTTGTGTGTATGTGTGTGTGTGTGTGTGTGTGTGTGAGAGAGAGAGAGAGAGAGAGAGAGAGAGAGAGAGAGGCAGAGACAGAGACAGAGACAGAGACACAGAGTGACACAGGGAGATCGATAGAGAGAGGAAGAGAGAGAATACAACCTGCTCAGCCAGCGTAATGTTTCTTGTATAACCAGAGACGACCATTTCATATCGGATAACAAAGGAGAGACAGAGACAGAGACACAGAGTGACACAGGGAGATCGATAGAGAGAGGAAGAGAGAGAATACAACCTGCTCAGCCAGCGTAATGTTTCTTGTATAACCAGAGACGACCATTTCATATCGGATAACAAAGGTGTGCTCTTCCCAGGAAAAGTCTTTTCCACATTAGCATGTCTGTTTGTTCGGTCCATGTTTAGGCGACCCTGTGATGTGACTGCATTTCTAGATAACACAGCCATGCATCACACTGCCCTTTGCTCTGGCTCTTACAACTTTTCTGTCCCTCTTCTGCAGTAATTCCTGAGCTTTAGATGTAGGAGCTGTGTTCTAGGGACTGGGCTCCACAGTTCTACATTTTGATTGGTTGATGTGTTATGTAATGGTAGATGTCTGTTGCAAAGATAATTTTCCTTCAAAATGACCGAGAATGACACTTACCTGTGGTATAAGGATGAATGTTTAGAGTGTGGTAGATTATGCGAGGGAGTAAAGTGGCAGTTATAGGTACTCTGCTATTTTCCATGATTCACGAGGCTTTGGTAGTTGACTACTTTTCCAGGACCTGACATGGTTTTCTCCTTGTTGAAAAGGTCTTGAGTCCAATTAGAACGCTGTAAGTCACCACCATGCTGTGTGTGCCACTATTGCGGCCTTGGGTTTATCATGCCATGCTGGCCGTTGTGGGTCATAGATGTCGTAGCTGGAGAAGACTACTGGCTGTTTCTCTGCTGTGAAATTTTGCATGGCACTTCTGGTATGTGAAAGTTCATTCTCAGCAAGGAGACATTGGGTCAGATCCATCTCAAGGCCTCTGGGTCCTATAGTTGAAGTGCATGGTGCCTTTAGCAATAGGAACTTACCTACTATCTTGAGGGAAATAACAATAGCTTATAAATTTTGGAAGTCACATGGACAACCCTGACCAATAAATAAAATGAGGGCTTCCAATGCCTGGTGTTGGTGCTTTTGTTATGTTACTTCTAGGGGAGCATTATTAACCCAGGTGAGAAGATTTCATTTAAACAACATATATACTAACTTACATGTATTTGTTATACGTATTTTTAGCTAGATAATTAATAGTATGATTCCTCATAGTTCTTTTAGATATCTTTGTTGTTATTTTACCCTCTACACTCCTGCATTGGCATTTATTCTCCCTTCTCCCCCTAATTGAAGCCCTCCATTTTTATCATTTCTCCTCTAAATCAATCATTTTATCAATAAATTCAGATTGAATAAGTGAACGCTTAAACAGTACTGGTGTGTCCTATGGTGATCACGGGTACCTAGTGACTCCTTTTAGCTAGTTCCTTCTGTCTCCTAATGAAACAAGGGTCCTAGAGAGGCATGACTTCCTCCCCCTGCTCACGCTGCAGTGGACCCTGCTGATTGATTTCTTTTTTATATATGTTTTATACACAATTATTTTTATACTCTTTCTATCTTTCATATTTTGTTTATTAAAGATAAAACAGAAAAATAGAACATATACTGAAAGATAAATGTGAATTGTTCATGGTTTTTTGTTTTATATTAAGTGTAGGTATTAATTTATTTTGTCAGTTTATTGCATGAACGTGATGCATTGTGATCATAGTCACCCTTGTTACGCTCCCCTCTTCTGCCCTAAGCCCAGAAACACACTTATTTTCAACTATGTCCCCTTTTACTCCTTTCTTGATGTAGATCTTCGTAGGCAGCCACTGGTCTAGGAGGCTCATGCAAGAGCCATGTCATATCCATACATCAGCACTGCACTCAGCCCTTCCCCATCCTTTCCAACTTTACTTCCACACTGGGCCTTGAGCCTTGGTGGGGTTGGTGACATCTGTCATTTGGGTTTGAGGAGTGAGCCGTCACTTATTCTTAGTGGCCAGTTTTAAGTCTCTGCACTAACCATCGCCTTCCATAAAAAACTTCATCTGACTAAGGTTAAAGCTTCACTAGTCTATAAATATAAATATATTAGGAGGCAGTTCCTAGAAAACATGTTTTAGTTGATGTTTTTCTTAACTACAAAATAATGTAGTCAAACATGATACCATTCTGATGGTGTGACATGGAATTTCTGAAGCTCAAAAGATGTGGGGGATTCAACGTGCCCAGGATTCTTTGCCTTTTCTATCTCCTACCAATTGTCATGGTAAGTAACCGTTGAGCCTTCACAATAACCCTGGGGCCAAGTGGTTAATGTGTGATACCATGGTCATGTTTAGGGCCAGGCTGATCTAGAGGTGTAACCTTGGCTCTGTCTACTGAGATCAGATGATGGGAAGTATGAAAAGTGCCCTGTGAACTGTAAAACTTTAAAAACAAAGTCCAGGTTAAGGTATAGATGACTTAGCCATCTCTTAGCCCTATTTCCCCAACGGAAAGAGGGGAAGATGTAAATTTTATACAAAAAGCAGCATTGAAAGAATCTGCTTGAGCTATTTATTGGAGGCTTCATTTTGATTGTGTGGCTGTATTTGGCAAGCTAAGAATTCCTCATTTTCTCTACTGTGAGACCCCTAAGGAGACATTTATATTACTAATACCTAATTTGCAAACCTGCATTTTAAAATTTAGCTCTCATTGTATTCTGTGTCTCTCTGGGAGGTGTTCACTGCATTATGAATCCTGTGCTCTTACCTCCTGCTAAGGATTTGAGTCCTTTGCCTAATTAATCATTAAGTGTTTGTCAGTCTATCGTGATGCGGCTAATTATCAGAGAGGAGTGTGTATATTTCAGCCGTTCCTGACCCTTTCCTGGGTAACTATAGAAACCTTAGCAGCACTAGATATAAAAATATTATACAGTTTGATTTTTAAAGCATTATAGTCTTTGATAGTTATGGGCAAATAATTGGTTATCATCTAGAAAGAATGGAAAACTGGCACAAAACTAAGTTTTTTAAATAATTAATGTATAGTAAAAATGTGTTCTAAATAATTTATAAATAACATAAATGTGTTTTATAAAATATTTCCGACTGCTACTGGAAAGAACCCTTGCCCCACACTACCAGCCCCGTATATTATAGGGCTCTCCCCCAAACTCACTCGCTCTGCTAACACAAGCCTGGGCAAACTTTTAGTAATTCAATTGGCACAGTGGTATCTGAGTGTGGGATAGTTGCCTGTCTGGATGCAAAACAGCAGAGTTTCCGGCTTCTGCTTATTGGTGTACACATGCAGAGGGTGTTGACAATGCAAAGGGTCACTGGTGCATTCTTGGAGCATGGCTTGACCAAGAAGCTTGCAGAAGGAAAGCTTCCTCTTCTTCCTGCTCTGAGAGATGCTTCTGAGCCAGTAGGGATGCTCTTTCACTGGACATTTTTAAAAAATATTTATTTATTTATTATGTATACAGTGTTCTGTCTGTGTGTATGCCCACAGGCCAGAATAGGGCACCCGACCCCATTACAGATGGCTGTGAGCCACCATGTGGTTGCTGGGAATCGAACTCAGGACCTTTGGAAGAGCAGGCAATGCTCTTAATCACTGAGCCATCTCTCTGGCCCACTCACTGGACCTTTTTAAAGTGGAGCTCTGCAAGGACTGCAGCCAAAATGGGGGTGCCCATCAATGTGGAAATGTGGAAATGGAAATTGGATCTGTTTCCTCTGTGCTTCTTATCCTGCATCTCTCAGAGAGCAGGTGACATCCCTTTCGGAGGAGGCTGTACTTCAAGTGAGCTTTCCACCGTCATTGGCAGAGGCAATGGTAATGATATCTAATTATAGTGATTTTTTTTTCTGTTACATGTGAGTAGCTTATTTATAGATCACAACCCAAATGGATCTTTCGTCTGTATTTATTTTCTTTGAAGTAAAATATAGTGGCTAGAATATGAGTCTGCATTCTAGTTCAATGCTAGATTCTTAGAAATTTATTATAGTAGATTGAATGGCATTAAACCAAATGTACAGGACAAACACTTTAAACAGAATTATCAAAATGTAAAATATAAACTTAAGGTTCAATTTATATGTATTTAAACTTATTACAATAATATAGCATTGTGAACATTTATACTTAATTTGTTGTGTTCTCATTAATAATATACAAGGTTAATTCTTAAGGTAAATTTATCTCCATATTTGGCTGTGTCATAGAATAAAGTCAGTTTTCTTGTTGTCATCCGCGTTCCCTGTCAAGGGGTAAAGGATTTAGCCATAGGCACTCAGTTGTAAGCCTGGTCAATATAAAACAATGGAAATGATCACTTGTCTTTGATGATCTTTTACTTAAAGGGAAATTCTAACTTCCTTTTGACTTAAATACAAGTAGCTCCAGTAATTAATGATTTCTGAGTATGAAGAATAGATGCTTTTAAAGTTTCTGACCATATCCTTGATGAAGTCCAATAAGATAGTTCAATTGGTGTAACTAACTCAAGTCTCATATTTTCTCTGTTTTAATCTATTTGTTGGTCAAGCAAGGCGCTCAGTACACTGTTTTGGTTGCTAATAAGGCACATTATGTATTATGCCACATAGAATCTTTCACTGTGTGTTAATGGCTTTTGCAGTTTTATATTCAGACTCTCTCTTAATATTTTTTCTTTTCTAGGACTATGAGTTTGCAGGCTAATAATGCTGTTGAAAGTTTGCTTGATGTTAAATAATGAAAATTAAATCTCTTCCTAAAACAACTGAAGTCACAAATCCTGTGAACTCATAGGTGTTAGACTCTAGTATGGAGAATGTAATGTCACTGGCTCTGTTACGCTGGGATGTTGAGCAGCCTAATTATCTAAGGGTCTTCTGGTTTTCTGCCATGTTACAGCTGTGCCTTCCTCTTTGTCTCGGGAATAACTGCCTTCACTGCATATGCATGAGGGAAGGTTTTCTCATATTAGTAAATCACTTAAGATATTGTTTGCTAAATCTATATTAAGACACTCCTGGTTGTTTATCTGCTTGACAAATTTACGTCAATCATCAGTTTGTAAAATATTTTAAATTAGTCATTTGAAAATGAAATTCCTTGTAACTAAAGCTATTGGTAATATTTTTAAATGTATTTTTTCTGCCTATGTCAGGCAGTTAAGCAATGAATTATTTATTTTGTTTTGTAATTTCTAGTAGTGTTTTAATTTTTCTTTTACACTATTGGTTTCTGGTTATTTCCACGTCATATGACAAAGCAGCCTGGCTTCTCTAGATTCATGACTCTTTTTCACTTTCAAAGAGTGCTTGCCCTTGAAGATTCCTGTGTCACTTACCTATTGTAGCGTTTTCCTTTAGTCCAGTAGGACAGTTCCTGTCCCACAGGCTTCATTGTTCATGCCTAGCTGATGTCCCTGGAATAGTCTGAACTGATTTAGCAGCTTGATAAGCTCCTTGCTGACTTCTCTGAGCTCTTTGTACAAAGGAGTCATTGAGGGCGACACCATGCTTGTAACATATAGAAAGATAAAAACCAGCCTGCGTGGAGAGTACCTGGAGTGGCTGCTAGCTCATATTAGTCAGGCTGTATTTCTCTAAGTCTTCTTTCCATGGCTTTCAGATCAAATTCTTTTTACTGTGGCCTCTGTGGCCTCTTCCCTGTGTGATACAGAAAGGATCTGATCTTCACTGACTCTGCCTTTTCTTCTGAAGGCATCAGCCCCATAGCCATTGGATTCCACTGCTATGATGTCACCCAACCTTAATTCTCTATTGCTATGCCTCCAAATACCACTGGATCTTTGGGATAACACAGTTGATCCTATATCACCTACCGTGCTGTGCTTGGCAGACACTTTCAGTCTGTTACAGATTGCAAACTAGACTTCAAGCAAGAGTATTTATCCTGAATCACAGATACTGTCTGCTTGACTTCGGAGTCCATATCCTCACCTAGTAACTAGGTGTTCTGCCTTGTAAGAATAGTAATCCTACTAAATAGCTATTCTGTCTTATAAGAGTAGTAACCCTGCTAACTAGCTGTTCTGCCTTAAAACAGAAGTCGTCTTACCAACTAACTGTTTTGCCTTGAAAGAGAAGTAGTGTACTTAGAACTTTTCATACTAAACTTTACTTAGCAATTGTTTTACAAATGTGAGTCTTGTGTCCAACTCAATTTTATGCTGGTATGATGATTTTTATGACAACTTTTCTGTCATCCACCATCCATGAACAAGAACGACATAGCTCAGGTTATTTTGACTGTGCCAGGCAGCGATGGAGGCTTCTGGGCATTTGTGCTTCATGTGCTCTTTGATTGGAAGCTTATGTTTTTCAGGACTTGGGTTAAGGGCCCTGTGAGCACAAACGTGAGCTTACTTGATAAATATAACTTTCATCCTTATGGCAACAAATTCTTTAATTATAGCAACCAAAAAAGTCAAGTACCTATGTTGATTCTTCATGGATTAGGTCTCAGATCAAATCCAAGGATACAATGTTCTCTGAAGACTCTGACAGTATTAGCAGGCTTGCCTGCTGTTTATACCAAGGGATGTTGTTTTTCTAAAAGTATAATGAGGCTTTACTGATCGCTTTTCATTAATTTGTGATGGCTTCTTACCAGATGTAACTCTTTGTCATCCTTGAAACTCTTCTGCCTGCCTTCCCCTCCAAGAATTATGTGAATACATACAATCCATCTTCTCCCTCCTTATCTCTGGTTTTCAATAGCCACTTCCTTGAACACTGGATACTGGATTTCTATAGATTGGAATTTAATGGCAGGAGTTTCTTGGATGGGTCAGGCTGTCTTACCTATGTTTTTTTTTTTTTTGAAACATATTTTATTTAATCCACTTTCCTTTGTTAACATTCTAAACACTATAAACCAAATTAATCTCTTTGTGACCCAGGCTTGTGATAGGAACCATCAGTTACAAAATAGTGACAGACCTTAGCCTATTTATTTCTTCTGGCCCCTTTCTATCTTGCTGTCACCTGTTCTTTCTTGATTAGTTATCTCATAATCTCTTCTAACCCCTATGAAATGGGACCAAAGTACCAACCTAGTATTCTGAGATTTAAAGAGACGGCCCAATGGTAAATAAGCGAAGCTCCGAGGAATCTTCCAACTCCAGTTTTTCCAGCTTTCTGGTAGAGCTCCTTCTCTGGTCCTGGGTTGAGAAACCAAACACACAGATCTAAAGACCAAGTGAGGTCTGGATGGTAAAGGCTTGTGACCACCACTAACCACATCCTGCCTCAGGGCTTCCAAGATCCCAGAGCTCATGTCCCCTTTGGATGGCCCTTGACTGGAGACTCTCAATTCCCCTCACCACACCGGGAACAGTATGAAAGACACAAAAGAGGTCAAAGACAGATTAACCAGCCCCAGTGGGATAAACACTAGTGAAACAACTGAAATTTTGGGGACATGTGCTTTTGGGAAAGAGAGGTAGGGTGTGGAACAAGGATGGCAGCTGGAAGGTGAAGGTCAGTCATGGCTCTTAGTAGCAGTAGTGATCAGGATTGAAGGGACCATTAATGGGCATGTCCAGATACTGGGCCTGCTTCTCAGTCAGCTTGGACAGATTCACATTCAGCTTACCCAAGTGGGCTTTGGCCACTGCCTCATCCCAACCGGGTATTTATCTAAGTGACTCCACAGCTTAATCTGTGCCATCACCTGGTTTGTGAATGAGTTGCTCATGGCCCACGACACAACCCAGGTTGACCAGTTGGCCTTCAGCCAGCAGGATGATTTAGTGCCCATTCTCCAGCCAATAGAAGTCCACCAAGGGCTTGATGTTCATCTTCTCCACAGCATTCTTATTGAGGCACTTCACATCAATCTCCTTAGCCAAGTGTCCAATGTTATACACCATGGCATCATCCTTCATCTGCTTAAAGTGCCGGCCAAGGATGATGTCAACACAGCCTGTGGTGGTGATAAAGATGTTGTCATCCTTACAGGACTCATCCATGCTGATCACCTCATAGACCTCAATGGCAGCTTGCAGTGCATTGATGGGATCAATCTTGGTGATGATGACTCGGGCCTCAAAACCCCTCAGGGCAATCATCATATCCCTGGCCCATTTGATGCCCTCTCTGAGGGACTTCCAGCAGCCATAGAGGTTGTCAAACTTGCTCTTGGTGACAGAATCATTGACATTGATGGCAGGCACCTTCAGTATTCCATTGGCCCATTGCAGAGGTTGTGGACCCCAGTCGTGGTCTCCTCAGAGATGCCTCAGATGCCTGATAGAAGCTGTGGGTATTTTGTGTGGATAAGGTTGGTTAGGTCACCACCATCAATCAGAATCATATCGAGGGGGCCATGTCTGCTCCGTGCACCACCCTTTCAGGTAGACACTGGAATGCTGGCCTTGGCAATGGCAGCTACTGCATGGTTCTGAGTGGAGAAGATGTTGCGGCCGGACCGCTGCACCTCAGCACCCAGGGCCATAACAGTCTTGATGAGGACAGCACTCTCCACAGCGATGGGCAGGCAGCCAGCGATGCAGGAACCCTTCAGTGGGTTGGACCATCTCCTGCATTTGCATCAAGACTGGCATCTCATTCTCAGCTATGTCCAGGGCCCTTTGTCCCCAGGCAGTTAATCCAATGTTTGTGACTTTGTAGGGCGGTTTATTAGACATGCTGGTGGCACTTCCACTAGGACTGGATCTCAGTGAAGGCGATCGGATGGCATGGGACAGATCTAACTCTATTCTTTACCATAGTACCTGTTAGTCATGCTTATATTGGTCATTGGAAGTCACACCTCCCTTGTAGTTTATCTATAACTTGATACATTAAAGTTAGAGGTATGCCCTTACAATACTCTATTAAATCTACAAAAACATTTGCACTTCTCAGTCTCTTATTATTATGAAGAGTTATTCCTACTGATTCCAGCAAATCAGCAGACTACTTTTTATCAGTTACTTCATTCTAGGTAATAGCTCAAGGCCTGGCATGCATCAAGCTTAATAAATATGCATATGTCTATGTTGAATAAATTATTAGGCTCTATTTATTTTTACCCCCTTTCTTTATGAAACGTTTCAATTGGTGAGCTGGTATCTAGAAATTTTATCGGGTGATATTAACCCATCGCAATGTAAAGGTGTGCGGAATTCCCCCCCCCAAAAAAATTATTACTACTTTTTAGTTTAAGGCATATATGGGAAGGTATAAAAATTGATGTCAGTCTCTTGCCTAGTTCTAAGGGAATTTTACCTACAAGAAATTAAGGGACATCTTTTTCTAAGCCCCAATTTCCTATTCTTGTCTAGTCTGTGAGATCCTTTGTTGAATTCTATTTTTTTTTCTATAAAATGTGTCCCATTCAAACAAAGCATGACTCTCCTGTGCTTTGGAGCTTTGAATTGGCCACTTTTTGTTTGCTTTTGGTCCTTTTGTGACTTACTGGAGCCCTGAGATTCTGTGACCAGTTTGCACTTCTGCTTCCAGATAGTGGCCTGAATTCACTGCCATCTTCTTGGATGGCAATGAAGGTAAGCAGTTGAAGAATCACCACATTGCAGGGGACCTGAGGAGGTCATCAGAGCTTAGTCTGGCCAATAAGTTTTTATCCTGTTCATTTCCCCTTGCCAGTATCCCTCTGTACTCTTTATGACGGCACGGCAAATATGGCCTTTGTAAACTTAAAAAATAATGCACATTGATTATTTTCTTCCTTAAGCTGATAGCAAAACTCCACAACTCAAACAAGAGCTGTTTTAGAGATGGTACGTGACAGTCCCACCAATGTGATGAGAAGCAATATTAATCATAATATCACTTAGAGCATCAGATATTGGGGAAATTACAGTGATAGCACTGTGCTTTCATTCTCAGAGCAATAAAGGCAAAATATCAATAAAACTAAAAGCCATTTGCCAGGCATGCACGCTAAGATAATTGTGACATAGAGAGAGGCTCCGCTCTCTGAGCACATGTGATGTTAGTGTCTTATCTCTTTAGAGTTGAGAGCAGCTAAAGATACGCAGGCTTCTCGCTTGTTAACATAGCCTTTTCCATCATTTCACCAAAGTTGAAAGAGGAAACTCATTTTTATGGCACCCCTGGAGTTACTGAGCACATATTTTTGAGTCTGTATTATGATAGATTTAGGAACAAGGCTTCCCCACCCAGAATATGATCATTCTTCATCCTTAGGCACTACTTCTCCAGGGGCTATTTGACTCGCTGCCTCTGGTTGATGAGGCAATTCAGCCAGGAAAGTACGTATTATTATATTTCACTTTGTATCCTTTCTTCTTGCTTCTTAGAGAATACCGGTTTTTTGTCAGTTTGCTGTATATTAGAATTTCCTCTCGAAATGGTATCAAATTTTGATGCACAGACATTGAAGGGAGGTGCAGCTCCATGCCAATGTAAAAATATATTTGTGAAATGTACACTCTCAGCACAATCACTATTAGAGGTGGCTGTTCAGGAAGACAACTTGCAACATCCTTCCTCCTAGGTTTTCATCTAGTTACACTTGATGACAGCCTCTCCATAAATAAAATTTTTAGAATATATAAATGATAGCAATATACCATAAGGATGAGAGCTTACTTTCTCTTGAAGATGGGATTGAAAGAGTTTGCTGTTTGGGGTTTTGTTGTTGTTTGTATGTATGTGTGTATAGAGATAGTTCAAATTCAGACATTGGGATTTTGGACCAGCAATACATTTTTAATTGGTGCTAGTACCTAAACAAAAGTTGTTAATCTTATTTTATTAATGTGTGCCTACATGTATGTATATACGCTGTACATGTGTTTCATATACGTGGAGGTCAGAAGAGGGAACTGAAGTTACCTGTAGTTGTGAGCTGCCATGTGGTTGCCGAGACCCAAACCTAAGTTGTCTGCAAGAGCAACAGATGCTCTCAACCACTGAGCCAACTCTTTAGCCCTGCCTCACCACTTTTAAATTGAAAATACAGTTCTAGATTGCCAGTTACCATTAAAGAAAAATATGTTTGGGGAGGATGCCCAACACCAATTTTACAAATAGCTGTAAGTGTATAGAGAGTAGTGTTCTCAGATCTCTCTCCCCTTCCCACTGACTTTACGTAAATATCCTCCCCATCCTATCCTAGTCTGTGTCTTGGCAGAATGTCACCTTTGAAGTGGATTTGTGTATTGATTTCCTAGCTTGAGCTCTTTATGGCAATATGAATATCATCTTTGAACTTCCAACATAGTATCTGGTCTACGTTGGATGTTTAATCCATGTTTTATGAATAAATTTGTTTCTATAATGACTCATGACTGATTTGCTTGTCAAATCCACTAACAGCCATCTTTTATTATGGGCATATTGTGAGACTCTCTTGTGCTAATTGAATATCTACTTGCATTTTCTTAGGTGTGCTTGTTCAGTAGAATGCATATGCATTAAAGACTGTTAAAAGAGACAGGAAGGTATCCTCATTGAGATTGGGGCAGAGATAGTCTAAGACTTGAAGAAAATTGCACCCCAGCGGCCTGACCACCAGAAGATGCAAAATCTCTGGCAGGATTCCTTCCTTAATAGCCTGTGTTATTGCTCATGTTCTACACAATAATGACAAGCTGCTTGTTTCTCTGAGTGATTTTTCTAATAGTATAATTATTAATCTGACTCAAATTCATTGAATCCATCAGAAAATATTTTGATCAAGATGCTATTTTTTCCCTCATATAGAAATTTAGCCCCAGTATTTTTAGCTTAAATTTATTTTTTGTTTAATCCATAAGATCAGGAAATCACACTTCTTGATGTGTTCCTATGTGATATTTAAACAGGTATATTTTGTTTATTGCTTAAATCCAGGTAGACATGTCTGAGGAGACCAAGCAGGCTTCAATAGATTTTAGATCATTTTTGACAGCAAGATTTTTTGATGATAGTAAGATACATGAATTTCCAATAAATAATCTTGTGGATTAGTTCCCAGTCTTTCACTGATGATTGCATTACAGACCATTGTAAGGGTCTGGGTACTAGTTTTGTTATTAAAGGTACTGGTCATAAGATGATGAATATAAAGATATTGTAAGAAGGGGAAATATATAAATTATGGTACAAATTATAGAAATAGCAAAGTGTATATTTTATGATATTAGAGAAGGTAATATACATGAAAATTTTATCTGGTATTTAATATAGTGTTGTATATATAGCATATAATTGATGTAGAAGTTTTTTTGTATATTAACTATATCCCTTCCGTTTTAATATCTACATGACAGTGCTGTCATGCAGTCAATCACTTTCATTTTTTTCACTTTCTTCTATTAAGTATATGTCACGTAATATTGATGTGTGTATTTAAGCTAGAAGAACGCTTTTGATTTTGAGGACATATTAATATAAATAATAAAATGTAAAGATACAATTATAACAATTTCAGTATCAAAATAAGATGTTTCATATGTTTTTAAATGACTTTAAAAGTAAGGAAAGGCTTGCAAGTTGCATACATAAAAGAACTACATTATTTAGAATTGTGATGTCATAAAGATTAAGTTTAACTCTGTAAGGAAGCAAGAAGCACCAGGAAATCCATGAAACATAATTCCCTATTTTTAAGATTGTAAATCTAAACTTTAAACATTGGTGAGCAGCTTCTGTCTTAAAATGTTTAAATCTGCTATATCATTATTGTCTACATTAGAATTATGATCTCTACTTCCAAGAACTTGGTGACAATCAACTTTCTACATTTTTTAACTAGAGAGCTGATAGAACATTTGCATTTCTTGAGTCATACCTTTCTTCTACTTCCAGGGTCTTGAATTAGTTGATTGTGATTAAAATCAGTTTGTGGTGGATGGTATCATTCTAAAAACTTTCACCATTGCTTTGGAGGCTTGGAGCTCTGCTTGACATCTTAAGAATGTTTAATCTTAGAATCTTTTCTTCCTAAAGAACTGGAGTGATTGCTCTGGTTATAAAACAATGCAACAGAGTCTTTTAGCCATGATGAATCTTGATGCTAGGAATAAGCTGGCTTGCAGACAAGGTTCAGAGAAGAGAGAAGAACCACATGTGGTATGAAAAGTCCTCCGGTGTTTGTGAGCCAGCACCAGAGCCTGAGCTCGTTCTCTAACATGAACTGACATTCTGTATCCCCAAGACATCAGCTAAATAGCTGCCCTTGTGGAATCTCTGAAGAAGCAACACTGTCCAAAAACTGTCAACATAGTAAAGAAGGAGGTTCTTCCAAGCCATAGGCTCTAGGTCAATAGCTTTTATCTTAACTTAGTTTCTGTCAGCAAATGGAGCCGATTACCATTAGCTTTTAGGACTTAAGTCTCTAGTATAACAGAGCATGCTCACCCCTCCTCTGTTAGAATTGGACACTCCCCTGTAGTCACACAAAGGTGCAGGATAGTTGTGATGACATAGTTGTGATGTCCACAACAATAAGATCTGTTTACCCTTTGGTCAGAACAGAGAGTTCATAAGAGATACTTTAGTTTTAATCTCAGTCCTTTTTCTCAGTACATTTTCCCATCAGCAATGTCTTATATTTTACCAGTTTCATCTTATGACTGAGCTGCCATTCACACAAACATACTCATGGTACTAGCAAGACATAGCAAGTGCTTTGTGAATGACTTTCTAAACTGTGTCTGTTTCATTTTGATTTTACTCAGTTAGCTTATTTGTTTAGCTTTCATCTGTGACATGGTCTTGCAGTGTTGCCCGGGTTGGCCGATGGAGGTTGCCTTCCAGGGAGGTGGGACAATAGCTGCAAGCCACCTTGTTTTGCTGCATCTCATTCCCCGCCTTACTTTTCAGAAGAATAGATCTGATTAACCAGACAATTATGGACATGGAACAGATTCTGGGTGCTTTTCGCTGGCTTTGTGAGGCTAATTTTGTAACTGAAGAAAGTTTGACTCAGCTGCACTGGGCCATCTGCAATGAAAAGTTCAAGTTCAGTGCAGTTCTAACTGTAGATCCCACAATTCTGATGGCTATCCAGTAACTTATAGTTCTAGAATTTCTTCCTTTGCAACATAAAGCTGGGACCAACAATCAGATTTCTCCAGGTTTCAAAGCAATTATTTTCCTAACATTGTCTGAATTCTTATTATTTTACCAGTTTCTAGTATAGAAATGGAAAGTCCTTAATTAAGATTTAAGCTTGGGTTTTCACTACTTCTATTTATCATTCCTCATCATTTCTGCCCTTTAAAGCTAAAAGCATGGCCCTTTGTCTTTGGATGAACATTAAATTATTTTAATGTTCATAATCTATTGTACTGCCTTACTATATCTAAAATTTATTTTTATGCTGTGTGTGGGATTATAGGTTCAGAAAAATGTGAGGCTATATCTGTTACATTTAACACAAAGTTCTTTGGAGGTCATGCCCTTGTGAAATCTGGTAATGAAATTGGGAACGATGCTAAAAATCTAATTTAGATTTGGTTAAACAGAAAAATTCTGAATAGTGAATTTGGAAGCAAATATACATTTATTAGACTTTTGATTGTTATGGATATGTGCTGAACTTCCTGGATAAATGCACAAATATCAGAACATATTGTACTTCTCTGATCTTACCTTTCTTAAAGTACTTAAAATATTATCCCTTTCAATCTACTTTGCCGTTTTCTGCTTGTTAAAGAGTTCAGCAATAATGGATTTAAGCTTGAAATCTTTAAACAAATCACTGGGATCAGAACCTTTGTGCTCTTCAGATCAAATCTTGTTGACTAAGGAGCAATAATAAACACTCTTCATGTTCATGGTTCTGTGTGAAGGAGGGAACCTGACAAAAAACCTAAGGGTTTTTTTGGGGGGGGGAGGGGGAATAAGGCTGATTTTTAAAAGAGCTGCAAATCTAGAGAAGCTGAAGTAGGAAAAAAAAAAAAACAGAAGCCAAACAAACAAAAAACCTTAGCATTTTAGACTTCCCACCACATAATCTCATATTCTGTGTCCTTTGCCATTCTTCTACCCCAAACACCACTCAAACCTTATATTTCATAAATTAACCTTAGAGTGTAAAGTAAGGCCTGTGAGAAACGCTACATTTCTAGAGTGACTAATTGGAAAGTGTTGTGGATTCTAATGTAGTGAGTTTACATCCTGGATGGTTGCATTTACTCGTTTAGAAGGTGTGTGCATAAGATGCTTGACTACCTCCCACGTCGCTCTTAATCTGTCTTACTGAACATGACAATAATATCTATAATAATGATACAGTTTTGAGGGTTTTTATTTAGATTTCCTTATCACTGAACCCTTTTAGCATATCATGAACACCTGGTGGCCAGCAGCGTTGCTGACATTCCTGGAGAGTTCTTTGTGGTTTTATTTCCACATGTGCGCGAATAAGGAAGGAGAAAGGAGGACCAGTTTTTGTTTAATCCAAGGTGATCAAAAGAAGTCCCCAATAGCAGTGCAGAATGATTTTTGACAGTGATGGGTATTTGCAGGATATATGAGCCTTGCTCTATTTTACGTTTTCTTTCTCATTCTTTTTTCTCTTTGATGTAGCAAAGTTTTGGTTTTATTCAGAATAGTTCATTCATATTTTAGACCACTATTCCCAAGTTTCTGCATCCTCAGAAAAAGCCCCCAAATGTCTGATACCTGATTTGATTAAAAACAAAAATCCGTCTTTTTCTGTAAATAGCCACTTGATATAGTCATGAATGCATTTTGTTTTGGTTTCACTGTACGGATTTGGTGTGAGTGCCAGATTTTTGTGATTATGAATCTGAACGGCAGCCCTTCAAGACAGTGTAGTTCAAATAAACCCCGTGGATGATTGTCTTTCAGAGAGTCTCACTTCCCATTTTCACTACTCACCTGTTTATTTAAAATTCTTTCCTTCTCCCTTTTATCATTGCACCTGTCAAAATCTATTTTGGGTGGTGCATTTTTCATTATTTTCATTATTATTGCATGGGTGAATTTTTATATGTAGTACTAGGAATTAAGATTTTTTTCCTGGTACTTTATTATAGGGCTTTGGAAACATTTTTTGATTTGTTGAGTTGCAATGGGATATGTTTTAAAGAGAGAGAACTTATTCAAAAACTAGGAGATAGAAATAATCCCTAGTCACTAGTGAATAAGGAGATAGGGACTAGTAGGCATGGATTACAGCATCCAGCGTACTTTGTTTTTTATAACTACTTTTCTGATAGCCTGGGCTGTCTTTCAGATTTTTAAAAGGTGTGTGTGTGTGTGTGTGTGTGTGTGTGTGTGTGTGTGTGTGAGTGTGAAATATTTAAGTGCCATATCATGATGGCATACTATTATCTCCAGGGGGAGAGTGAATGATGGCTGGTGTTTTAAATTGAATGTCCACTTGGTGTCCAGTTGATGCTGTTTGGGGAAGCTTCTGTGTGTCACTGGGAGCACTGAAGACTCCTGCAACTTTAAGTCTTTTCACAGCTTCCTGCTTGTGGTCCAAGATGTGAGCCCTTAGCTCCAGCTACCATGTCTGCTTCCTGCTGTCCCCTCCACTAGGTATCCCAATCCTCTGAAACTCTAAGTCCATTCTAAACTCTTTTATAAGTTGACTTGGTTATAATGTTTTATCAGAACAATAGAAAACCTAACATATATTGCGAAGTGTTTGCTCACATTGGTTGTTTGTGGTAACATAACAAAGGTAATGGCATCCTTTCAACTGTTCATTGTAAATGTGCTCAGTTCTTTGTGGGGAAGGTCTACAGTAGCGTGCTGGTAATAGTTTGCCAAATGATTTTCAGGGCTAGATGAGTGATATGTAGCATTTGCTAATTGCCAAAATACTTTGACCACAGACAATTCCAGACTACTTGTGTGATGTTCGTAAACAGAACACTGGCAAGTATCTGCAGATAACAATATAAATATAAAGTTGATATAAATAACTTCAAGTGGGGATGGCAATAAGATGCAGTCAAATAATTAGAAAGTGTTTAAAGTTCTTATTATAATTGTTTTTTAACAATTCACTTAATTGTCATTTTATATAATTAGATGTTTAATAATAGGTATGCTTTAGCAGTTTGTCAAAAAAAAATGCCCACAAATAAGCAGCAGGCTGTCTCAAGCTTGCCCATGCCAGCTTTGGCACACAGTTGGAGATTTATTATGGCACTGAATTTGTGCCTGGCATTTGTTGCCTCAATTACTGTCCTTGCCCTGCAAAAAATAGTGATGCTTAGTTCTAGATATAGACTCATTTTCATTATCATCACCACCATCATCATCGATGTACATTTAAATAAACTGTTTAAAATACTCAAAAAATTCTCTTGAGTAAAAGAGATAGCAAATAGTTTCTCTCAGTGTCTGTTCTACTGGGCTTATATTTAGGAAGTGGTCTCCTGTGCCAATGTGTTCAAGTGTATATCCCACTTTCTCTTCTATGAGGCTCAGTGTGTTTAGCTTCATGTTGAGGTCTTTGATCCATTTGGACTTGAGTTTTGTGCATGGTGATATATATGGATCTATTTTCATTCTTCTACATGTTGATATACAGTTATGCCAGCATCACTTGTTAAATATGCTTTCTTTTTTCCATTTGATATTTTTTGCTTCTTTGTCAAAAATCTGTTGTTCTAGGGTGTGGGGACTAATATCTGAATCTTCAATTCGGTTCCATTGGTCCTCCTGTCTGTCTTATGCCAATACCAGGCTGTTTGCAGTACTGTAGCTCTGTAGTAGAGTTTGAAGTCAGGGATTGTGAGGCCTTTGGAAATTATTTTATTGTACAGGATTGTCTATCCTGGGATTTTTGCTTTCCATATGAAGTTGAGTAACATTCTTTCAAGGTCTGTGAAGAATTTTGCTTCATTGCATTGAATCTGTAGGTTGCTTTAGGTAAGATTGCCATTTTTACTTTGTTAATTCTACCTACCCAAAAGCATGGGAGATTTTTCCACTTTCTGGTGTCTTCTTCAATTCTTCAAAAAAAAAATCTTTCTTCAAAGATTTAAAGTTTTTGTCATACAAGTCTTCCACTTGTTTGGTTAGAGTTACTCCGAGATATTTTATGCTCTTTTTGGCTATTGTAGAGGGTGATGTTTCTCTGTTTTTTTTCTCAGCCCATGTATCATCTGTGTACAGGAGGGCCCCTGATTTTTTTTTCTTTGAGATAGTCTTGTACCCTGCTACATTACTGAAAGTGTTTATGAGTTGTAGAGTTCCTTGTTAGAATTTTTGGGGTCGCTTATGTAAACTATCATATCATCAACAAATAGTGAGAGTTTCACTTTTTCTTTTCTGATTTGTATCCCTTTGATCTCCCTTTGGTGTCTTATTGCTCTAGCTAGGACCTTAAGAGCTTTATTGAATAGATAGGGAGAGAGTGGACAACCTTGTCTTGTTCCTGATTTCAGTGGAATGGCTGGGAGTTTCTCTCCATTTAGTTTGATGTTGGCTGTTGGCTTGCTGTGTATTGCCTTTATTATGTCTAGGTATCAACATAGGAATCTTAAATGGCTGAAAGACATTTATAGAAATGTTCAATATCCTCAGCCAACAGAGATATGCTAATCAAAACAACTCTGAGGTTCCATCTTACACCTGTAAGAATGGCCAAGATCAAAAACTTTGATGACAAGTTATGCTGAAGAGGATGTGGGGTAAAGGGAACACTTTTGCATTTCTGGTGGGAGTGCAAACTGTTACAGCCCCTTTGGATATCTGTACAGCGATTTCTCAGAAAATTAGGAAACAACTTTCCTCAAGACCCAGCAATACCTTTTTTGAGTACATACCCAAAGGATGCTCAACTATGTTCATAGCAGCATTGTTTGTCATAGCCAGAACCTGGAAACAACCTAAATGCCCCTCAACCAAAGTTTGGGATAAAGATAATGTGGTACATTTACAGTACTACACAACAGAAAAAAAATAATGACATCTTAAAATTTTCAGGCAAATGGATTGATCTAGACAATATCATATTAAGTGAAGTAACATAGACCTAGAAAGACAAATATCATATGTACTCACTCACAAGTGCCTTTTAGACATAAAGCAAAGAAAACCAGCCCACCAGTCACAATCCCAGAGAACCTAGACAACAGTGCGGACCCTAAGAGGATCTAATCTACATGAGAAGTAGAAAAAGACAAGATCTCCTGAGGAAATTGGGAACATGGGGACCATGGGAGAGGGTAGAAGGGGAGGGAGATGTTGACAGAGTTTTCTGTCCTGCCCAGTCCCACAGCCTTTCATCCCCAAAGAAACACACAGAGGTCTACATTAATCATAAAATGGTTGGCTTATTAGCTCAGGCTTCTTATTAAGTAATTCTTCCATCTTCCATTAACCCATTATTCTTGTCTGTGTTAGCCACGTGGCTTGGTACCTTTGTCAGTGAGGGATTCTCATCTTGCTTCCTCTGAGGCTGGATGACAACTGCAGACTGAGCTTTCCTCTTCCCAGAATTCTCCTCTTCTCATAGCCCCACCTCTACTTTCTGCCTGGCTACTGGCCAATCAGTGTTTTATTAAAAATAATACAAGTGACAGGATAAAAGATCATTGTCCCACAGCAGGGAGAGGAAGGGAGGGGAGCAGAAAAAAATGTATAGCTCAATAAAATCAATAAGAAAATATAACAAATGTAAGACATTGGAAGAAACAGAAATATCCGCATAAGCTGCAAAGGTGGCTTAGCAGGTAAGATCTGCACTAATCTTGTGGAGGACTAGTTTTCAGTTCCCACATCAGCATGGCTTAGCAAGTAAGATCTGCACTAGTCTTGCAGAGGACCACTGTTCCTTCCCGCATCAGCATGGCTTAGCAGGTAACATCTGCACTAGTCTTACAGAGGACCACTGTTCCTTCCCACATTCCAATCATCCTATTCACAGCATCCTTTCACTTCAGCTCCTGGAGATCTAACACCCTCTTATTGACTTCTTGGGCACGTCTACTTATGTGCATGTACCTACATAAAGACATCACAGATTTAAAAGTAATAAAAGTAGTTTTTATAGAAACATTCAAAATGTAAACATTTAATAATGACATTAAAATGTTATATTTGTGCAAGTTAAGATTAAGAAAAAAGATATCTCCTTTTATTATAATTAGTTCCATAATACATCTGTTGGGATGTATTACAAATAAATATTTGAAGCACGATTAATAAAAACTCAGAGAAAGAAATTAAGGTTCAACAGGAAGGTCTGAAAAGCAAAGCAGCACATCACTGGCTCTTACCTCAACCTCAGTTCACAATGGCTATCCTGCCTCCAGGAATCTCAGAATGAGACTTTGTTAGTGAGCTGTCTCCTCCAATTTTATAATCCTCGCTAGGGTTGGGATTAAAGGCATGTACCGCCTGGTTTCTATGGCAACTAGTGTGGCTATTGGGTTTAAATGTGTTCGTTACCACTGCCTGGTCTGTAATGCTGGCCCAGTGGGGTTTTTTACTCTCTGATCTTCAGGCAAGCTTTATTTATTAAAATACAATTGAAATGCCACTGTAAGTATTAAAGTAAATAAGTATAGTAAGATTTACTTGAGTCTTGCCCCTTTTTCAGTGTTTGAATAAATAAGTTGGTAGTGATTTTAGAAAATTTGGAGGTGAGGTATTTGTTTGTTGCTGCACACAGGAAAGCTATGTTTATCTTATTGTTATAAAATAAAGTAGTTGCAAAGATCAGGTACCTTTCCCATTTTCCAGACAGAATGGACTCAGACCCAGTGGGAACTGATGTGTGTGGGGCAGAAACTCTCAAGAGGCTAGTCCAGGCTGACACTAGATACTGGTTTTGCCACTTGATACCATGACATCTGAGTTTCTTTTATCTTAGGAACAAAGAATAATACTTGGAAACAGCCTACATGTTTGTCAAAGGCAGATATTCTACAGTGTAACCTTTTCTATGATTAGATTAGTAGAGAACACTCTACCTGAGCCTGCCCAAAAAGGCAGGTCCTGAATTTCATTCTGGAACTTTCAAACATAAAAGGACCAGCTCAGTAAAGCATGCTTCTCCTCAGATGTGTATAAAAGACGCTTGGGGTGGGACTCAACAGGTACAAACACTTGCCTTCATTCCTTGTTGCATTCCCTGGGACCCATGTGGTAGGAGAGAGCCACTTCCATCAACTGCTCTCTCACCCCACAGGTGCCCCATGTCATTCTTTCACCTACAGTGTATGCACACTCGTAAACAACTTTAATAGGAGTGTTGAAAAAGGAGTGTGAAAATACTTTTAGATTTACCAGTGAGAAGTGATTTCTCCCCTCTGTTCTAAGATGGAGATCCCATATAACACATGGCTTAGCCGACTTTCAGCTTGATCAGGCACTGAAAGTTGAATGTAATAGGTCTTTACTAACAAATGTGAGTGATATTTGGTCCCCAGTACCCTACATTTTTAATGTTTTCTTTATTTTGCATCTATATCATTATTTATGACCAATTTCAAATTTTCTGAGAGAAAGTCATCAACTACTTAAGGACAAAGAGGGGTTAACGGAGAAGGTCATATGTGTATGTATTGTCTGCTCCATTGCTCGGTAGGCTGGTTGTCAACCCGGGTCCTACTCACATTTCATATCTGTTTGTTTGATTTTTTTTCTCTCTCCGTATTCATGAGCAAATATAGTGAGGAAGCAGAGAACTTGTCTATGGGTGGGGCTTCCCGCCTCAGTTGACTTAATCTGGAAAACCCTTCATAGCCCTTCCAGAGGCTGACTTAATTACATCATCCCACAGAGGCAGGACTAGATGCTTAGCTTAGTCTCTTCCAGGTCCTGTCAATTTGGCAGGCAATATTAACTACCACAGCCTGCACATGAGCCCTTACGTAGCCCAGCAGCTGAGCGATCTCATAGCTGTCTCATTCTCAAGGAACTTATAAATGCATGCGTGAATATGCTTAGCCCAGGTAATTCTGGTTCTGTTCAGACACTAAGTCCTGCGAATTTGCCTCTGGCTGTGCTATTTGTTGATAATATTTGCATTGTGCTTTTGGTACTCGTTTTAAATTAGTCATTCAATTAAGAACTTTATATTGTAGAATCTGAAGCTTTCTTAAGAAAATAAAATAGTTTGCATATTATTAATAGTTAAAATGTTCAAAGAGTTATAGCATATGAGAAAAGTTTTCTCAATTAAAAATAATTTTATTATAAGAGTTCACGGAAAACATCCTACTCTATTTTATATTTAAATACATTACTGAAATAAATTTTTACTTTATTGATAAATTTATTGCCTGAAAGAAAATATAACCAGATTAAATCAAAAACATTTTATACGATGAGGAACTTCAAGCTTCCTATTTCCTTTACTGTATTAAGTTACTTTCATAAATTAGAGTTATTAAATGATTTTACCCAAAATATATACCTGTGAATAATACTAGCTTACTGGGAAATTATATTAAAAATGGTATAAAGAAGAAAAACTGGACAAGTAAATGTAATAAAAATTAATTTATAAGTAGATATTTGTAGTTTTTTTTTTACTTTTTGTTAAACAAATGTATTTCATATCACTATGTAAGGCTTAATGAATTTTAGAATTTTAAGATGAAGTTTTTGCCAATCCATGTTTCTACATTAAGTCATTGTTTATTATTATTATTAGTAATTATTATTTTGAGAAATTATATTAGCTCATTGAGAGGAGAACTATTCTATGTAATTTCAAACCATTCTTGTTTAGACAACTTAAAAAGATATGAAAGTCACTGTAAAACTGAGATACCTCTTCATTGGTTTCGTCTACATCAGTGGTACTGCAGGGCTCTGAATCTGCCGGAGCATACACCGAGTGTGGATTTCTCCCTGGCCTTGCTCTCTGCATTTGGTTCTGCGTTTTTACTCATTCAGCTCTTCCTGTGCTTCTCTACGCTTCACTGGGGGAGGGCACAACTTTTGTGTCTGATGCTGTTACAGAATATTCTGAAGTATTTTGTTGTTTTCTTTTTCCTTCTGTATCTTATTCTGCTGGCCTGCATAGACTCTTCAGTGTTGGAATCTTGATTTTATTCCTCACAGTATCTAACACAGTGTTTGGGACAAATGGTGGAGAGAGAGCTTGTCTTATGGAATTTTAGGGAGATCTTCACTCTGTGCCATGCAATGGATGCTGTATGAGATAGACATTAAGGGCCCGGGTTGTTTCTAACGAAGATGCTGGAAAACACTACTGAAAAGGGCAGTTGGGAGGGGTGAGGTGAGTCTATTCTCTGCAACATAATGGCCTATTGGTCAAAACATAGAAATGTTTGCTTTCCTCCCAACCTTATGTTACACGTTAGGGGACGTGGGCTCCTGTTTCATTACAGTTAAGACTTTGTTCAAAACCCACCCCCTCAGCTGTCAGTGAAATAAACAAAACAAAACAAATTGAAAAAACTAAAATCTAAAATAATGTCAATATATAACACAGTTTGGGCTTTCTTTTTGTTTTCTCCTACTTGAATTGCTCAACTTCCAGATATGTTGATCCCCCCCCTTTTTTTGCCTTTACTATTAGCCTTTCTTTATATTTTCCTTCAACTTAAGCTATATATTGAAAACTTTCAACTCTGAGTAATGTCATTGTTCCTTCTTTTTCTCTTCTTTCTTCCTTCTTCCTCTTCTTTTTTTTTTTACCTTTGTGTTTATTCATATCATTGATATATACCACTCCATGTGCAGTTCATACTGGTTAGCCTGGTCAGTTTGATGAAAGCTTGATTTTATATTTTAAAAATCTTGTTAACTGTATGATACAGCATGTAAAGTTGTTTTGAGGTTAGCAGCTCCCAATTTGGAGTTGAATTTGAACTGAGGCAATGTACTAGCTGCAGTAACATCACACCAGAATCTACGGGAACTTTAAATCCTGGAACCTTGAGTAGGCAGGGATAGTTTTGCCCAGACTCAGACGGCCTTCTCCTTCACCAAGAAAAGAAACGGTTTCCATGACTCTCCCCTGTTTATCTCTATCACGGCACCTGTTGTTTCCTTGGGGAACAGTCAGTTCAGAAATACGTGTTCTATGGGGTGTTTTTCTTGTTTACTGGATATACAAAAATGCACATACAATTTCACCAGAGTGAAGATAATGGTTTAACCCATTTCCTGCAATATTCCAATGAGCTGTGTATTAACCATTTGTCCACATATCCTGATCCCCTCCCCCCTCAACTGGGAGTACTGTTACACACTTCACAGATTATATACTTGCATACAGGTGGAGACTCGTAGCTTTCTGTGTCTGACTCCCCTGTCTACAATTAATTATTTTGAGATATATTGGTGTCACAGCGTTCATAGTTAATTTTATTTTCATGGTCACGCAGTATTCCTTGAATAAATGTGCCTTTACTGATTGATGGGCATTTGGCATGCATTGAGTACTTCACACACAAAGCTACTCTGAATGTTCGTGTAAAAGTCATTTGATGAGGGTATGTTTTCATTGCGTGAGTGTAAATAGCTGAGAGTACAGTGACTGGATCACAGGAGAAGTGTGTACCTAATCTAAGATTGTTTCCAGATGTGACTGGAAACTGCCTCTGCCAGTTAGTGTTTCTCTTTACCAACCTTAACATGGCTAGTATTTTAGTCTTTGTGATTTCAACTGTAGGTTATAATTTAAGTCTTTCATGACAAGGGTGGGGAGCACCTTTTGATGTACTTGTTTGACATCCATATAGACTTTGGCAGAAATCCATTTATTTCATTGGGTTGTTTTCCATTGAGTTTCTACAGTTCTTTATTTACTCTTGGCACATATCATTCTTTGCCATATTACCTGGCAACATTTCAGGCTGTGACTTATATTTTTATTTCCTTAAATATGTGATACAAAGAATGGAATCTCTGATTTTTATTAAAATCAATTTCCTTTTTTGGATTCAAATCATGCCTTTGGTATTTATCTAAGAAACATTTATGCAGTCTCAGATTTTAGGTTTTGTGATTAAGTCAGTAATCTATTTTGAATATATATATATTCAAATATATATTTGAGAGAGAGATGGACATACATAGAGAGAGATGAGTCCAAGTTTATTTTCTTTTTGTATTTTTACCTAAAGTGTATGGGTTTTTGCCTGCATATATATCTGTGCACCATGTGTGTATAGTGTAATACCCTCAGAGGGCAAAAGAAAATGTCAGATCTCCTAGAAGTGGAGTGATGGTTGTAAGCCACCAGATGAATGATAGTAATCAAATCCTAGTCCCCTGGAAGATCAACCAGTATTCTTGGCTGTTAAGCCATCTCTCCAGCAATTTTTTTTTGTTTACATGAATGTTTATTTTGACACAGCTTTCACAAACTGTTACCTTTCCAATGCTGCATGACCTTTGCCACATTTTGATAAAATCGCTGTGTTATTCGAGATCCTTTACATTTCCAGTAATTACCTCATTGAGTCCTGCGACAGCGCTTGTTGAAAATCTGATGGGATTTTATTAGTCCATTGTGGGGAGGATTTACATCAGCTTATTCATAAAGAACAAATATCTCTCCAGCTTTGAAACTGTCCTTTAAGTTCTCTTCTAGAGCCTTCTGATTTTCTGCATCAGTGTTTCATATAACTTGCTTGATACGTGCCTGTTTTGTTTATAGTTTTAAATTTGGTTATTAATGATATTATTCTTAAAATTTGAATTCTGAAATTTTTTCTTAGCTTTTGGAAATACATCTTTTATGATGACTATGCAGCCATTCATATATTCATACATATTCATGTATATATGTATGTATATGTATATACATATATATTACAATTCAATATATCGGCAATATGTCACTGATTTATATATACATGCTGTATTAAATATAGGTTTTCTATTACATTTTCTGTCTGGATTGCCTCTGAAAACATAAACAGCTGTTTTTTATTTCCATAATCACAATTGTTGGAGGAGGGTAGCTTGTTGGTTCCTAGCCGCTTAGCCCCAAAATAATCACAGAGAAACTGTATTCATTAAATCACTGTTTGGCCCATTAGCTCTAGCTTCTTATTGGCTAACTCTTATATCATAATTTAACCCTTCTCCATTAATATGTGTATCGCCATGTGGCTGTGGCTTACCAGCTAAAGTTCCAGTGTCTGTCTCTAGCAGGGCTACATGGCATCTCTCTGACTCTGCCCTTCTCCCAGCATACAGCCTAGCTTTCCCTGACTAGTTCTGTTCTTTCCTGCCATAGGCTCAAAGCAGGTCTTTATTCATTAACCAATAAAAGCAACACATAGACAGAAAGACCTCCCACACCACAGATCACTCCATTTTCTTTCATGCTTTCTCTGTTTAGACTTTCCATTATCGAAGTTGAGTTGAAGTGATGAGAGTGAACAATTTGAGGAAAATATTCACTATCTCACCACTAAGAAAGATATCAGCAAGCTGGGCAGTGGTGGTGCACACCTTTAATCCCAGCACTTGGGAGGGAGAGGCAGGTGGATCTCTGTGAGTTTGAGGTCAGCCTGGTCTACAGAGCAAGTTCCAGGACAGGGTCCAAAGCTACAGAGAAACCCTGTCTTAAAAAATAAGAAAATAAAAGAAGAGAAAGAAAAGGAAAAAAGAAGTCAGCTGTAGTTTCTGTAGTTTTTGTTTGCTGTTAGAGAACATTCCTTTCCTTTCAAGTTCCTGAGCCGTGTTTCCTTTGTTGGTGTTAGGAGCAGGGATGTATACTGAACATATTAAATGACTTTCTTCTATTAAGATGGTTGTATGACTTTTCTTTTCTGTTGGTAATATGATAGATTACAACAGTTACTCCCAAATGTTTGATTATTCTTCATTGAATGTAGAGATTGTGATGTAGTGGATTCCTAGATTGAATGTATAGAATCAAAATTTTATTTATGGATTTTTGTTTATTACTGTAGTTTGTTGCTTCTGTTTTGTTTGATTAGCCATGTTATCCTCACAGAACACATTATGAAAAACCTCTTCTTGTTTTTTAAGGATTTGATGCAAATTTATTATTGTTTATTCTTTCATTATTTGGGCTTGGGTAAAATAGTATTTATTGTTTTCATATTAAGTAACATAGGTAGTTTGTATAGTTCATAAAAATTGTGTTCTTAATTTGAAATACGGATCATTCCGGCACAAAGTTTTACTTAATATTTCCTTGTCCTGTTTATAATCTCTGGTGCTGCCATTCTGTTATCGCTGCCATATTCTTGTTGATAATTTTGACTTAATTTATATTTTGTCTCTTTTGTCAATTTTGATCAATTTGTTTTTAAATTTGTATTTTAAAAATAAATTCAAAATAAATCAACTTTTCGTTTAATTGATATTTTCTGAGTTATTTTTGTGTCTGGTTTATTGATTCCCACTTTGTACTTTATTATTTCCATGATTACACTCTTTGTGATTAATTTCCAATTCCCTTACTGTTTTCTGAAGTTTGAAGCTGAGGTGATTAATTTTGTGCTCTTGCTTCTTTTCTGGTCTACACATTTATCCAGTCCTGTTAATTCACTTGGGTGTTGCTTACACAGCCCCTACCAAATTTTGATAGGTTTTAGTTTTCACTCAATTCAATCTGCTTAGTATTTTTGTATCTTCATTGAATCTGTATTATTTAGAAGTACATTGTTATCCAGACATTTATATTATCTGTAAATCTTTCAGTATTGATTTTTAATTTAACTTGGTTCTAGTCAGAGAACATAATTTGTGTCACTTGAATGCTTTTCAATTATTGAGAATTATGTGTCTTTTGCTGTTGTTGGACAAACTGTTCTTTAGATGTCAATTAGATTAAGTTAGTTGATAATGTTTTCTAAATATCTTTTCAGGAATGGATTTCTTTTTGACTTTCTGTTTGTTGTATAAAATATTGCAATGGGGTACTGCAATTTCTGACTGTGGGCGTGCCCGTTCCTGTCACACTTTGTAATAACTATACTGCCCTCAGTTGTGAAGCTCAGCTACACTGTGCTTAGAGTTCCTAAGTATCCATTTGATATTTAACCCTGTGTGTGTGTGTGTGTGTGTGTGTGTGTGTGTGTGTGTAATGAAATGCTGTTGAATGTCATGTTAATACTTGGTACTCATTGCTCTGACTATTGTTTTACAGATTGGGTGTAGGGATGTTAGCTGTCAGTTGGCAGGTGTTGACACGAACATCCATTTCTTTTCAATTCTCTCTGTGCACATACATAATGAGTTTCATGTAGGTAGACACATCTGGGTCTAGCAGTGGCCACTTATCCCTGGGGCATTTAAGCCCTTGGCATTTTATGTGCCTATCTTCCAGTTACCCTCAAGTGTGGACAGGAAGTGACCCATACTGGCTCCTGCTCCACCCTTGGATCCTGAGGGTTGTCTGTTTTCAGTGAAGTTCTACTGGCTATAGCATCTTGTAGCTAACATGTGATGTAGGATTCCCCTCTGTATGCTGTGATTAGCATTAATGAATAAAGAAAACTGCCTAGGCCTGTTGATAGGGCAGAACATAGATAGGTAGGAAAAACTAACTTAAATGCTGGGAGGAAGACGGCAGAGTCAGGGAGAAGCCATGTAGTCCCCGACAGAGACAGATGCCTTAGGAACTTTACCCAGAAAGCCACAGCCAAGTGGCGATACACAGATTAAAGGAAATGGGTTAAGAGTTAGCCAATAAGAAGCTAGAGCTAATGGGCCAAGAAGTGATTTAAATAATATTGTTTCTGTGTGATTATTTTAGGACTAGCAGCTGGGAACCAACAAGCGGCCTTCTTCATCAAACATTGTACCTCATGGTGCTTTTATTTTGACGTTGAAAAGACCTTAAATTGTATATAGAAGTTTAGATTTAATATTAATACTCTTTTAGTACCTTCAGAATATCACTCTTGAAATCTTCTTTACTTCACTACCACTTTACTTACCACTAGTAAGAGTGGTACCCTTGCTGCTTTTGGTTCTCTGGACTAATGTCTTTGTTTTCCTCTGGCTCCTTTCTTGGCTTTGATCAGATCTGACCCCTGTGACGAAATGCAGTAGAGAGCAGAGTGAGAGAAGTCTTGTTCATTTTGGTGTACGAACTCTTAGGTTCAAGTCCATACTCCATGCGTATGCTAGGTTTGTTTCCATGGTGAGTAGAATATCACGACGGAGAACACGTGCACAAGCTGCCGATCTCACGAAGAAAGGGAGGTGTAGGCAGTGGCTGGGACCAGACATAGTTTCCAAGGCAAGCCCTTTCTGTCTCAAGCTAGGCACCGTGCCCCAAATTTTAAAAGGCCTCTTAAAATTGCACCATTAGCTGGAAGAGCACCATGCTACATAGCTCCCTGATAACCATATTTTAAGCATACTTTTTGTTTATTTTTTTTTTTAAATTTCTCCTAGTTTTTCAAAGACCAAGAGGCTCACAAGTTCTCTGTTGACATTCTAAGAACATTCAATTCCTCTGTGTCTCTCTAGTGTAGATTCACCTGTCATACTTCAGGTCACTCATCCTTTTCTTCTGCAAGGTCTAATCTGTTCATTCCCCTCAGTGTGCTTGCACATGGTTTGTCTCATGTAGGGGAAGTTTTTATTTAACTCATGGACACACATACAAGCACACATCAAATATAAAGTATATATACTTATGAATCTATTCTATTCTTGAGTTTTTAATGCATTAGTAGTAACCATGCACTGTTCAACTGTTGGTTCTAATGTGTTGTCAGTGCTTGGTGAGCATACATATATTAATTTTGTCCTTCTTGTAACTCATAGTTTTCCTATATTGAATTTACCTCATGTTATTTTTTTTTACTAGATATCAGCCTTTGTTATTCTGTCTTATTGGATGCTGGTTATAATTTATTTTATTTTTATTTCATGTCAATGGGTATTCTGCCTGCATGTATATCTGTGCATCACAGGCTTGCCTGGTGCCTACCAGAAGCTGGAGTTGCATCTCCTGGAACTGGGCTTACAGATGACCACCCAATGGGAGCTGGACGTTGAACCTGGGTCCTCCAGAAGAGGAACCAGTGCCCTTTACCCCTGAGCCATCTCTCTAGTCCCTGGATTTGATTTTTATTCTTATTAATACTGTGTGTTGTTATTCTGAGACTCAACTACATTCTCAGAATTAGTCGGCTCCTTCCAGGTGCTTAAGAATTTGTTGATTGGCAGCAGAGAAGCATGCAGGCTGAGTCCAAATGACCCTGCCATGCACCCTCTGTGAGTCAGGAGTTTGCAGTCAGCCCCTGGAGAAGGAAAACTGTTCCTAAGTGTTCTTGGCTGTTTGCCTGCTGAGGCAGCAATTCCTAACATTCCCAGGCAGTTTACTAGTAGGTATTCGCCAACTAATACTTGGCTGACTACTTGCATTGCCCTCCAAGGTCTCTAGAGTTATTGGTGTAGTTGAATTCTCAGTCTTTGGAACTTTTCCCACCTTGGGCTCTTTAGACTCTGAGGTTCACTGCTGACTGTAACTGACTGTAATAATCCATTGGACTTTCTCTGTTATCCTTGCCCTTATCTATTCCTGGAATAAGGCAGTAGGTTGAAGGAACTGCAGGTTTCCCCCCACCCTTTTGCTGTTTTTTTTTTCTTTTATGGATCATTATGCTTGATTTTCTGATGTCTCTTTTACAATATTTTGCTTTGTGAGTTTTGTCTTTTTATTTTATTTCTTTAATTTTCAGGAAATAAATTGAACATCTACACCTTGATATTTTACCTTTTTCTCTTTTTTATTGATCTCTACATTTTTCTCTGATCCCCTCCCTGCTTTTCCCCTCCCCTCTACTCTCTCCCAAGGTCCCCATGCTCCCAACTTACTCAGGAGATCTTGTCTTTTTCTACTTCCCATGTAGATTAGATCTATGTATGTCTCTCTTAGGGTCCTCAATGTTGTCTAGGTTCTCTGTGATTGTGATTTGTGGGCTGGTTTTCTTTGATTTATGTTTTAAAACCACTTATGAGTGACTACGTGTGATAATTGTCATTCTGGAACTGGGTGGCTCACTTAAAATGATGTTTTCTAGCTCCACCCATTTTCCTGCAAAATTCAAGATGTTAATTTTTTTCCTCTGTGTAGTACTTACTTATCCATTCTTCAGTCGAGGGGCTTTTAGGTTTTTTCCAGGTTCTGGCTATGACAAACAATGCTGCTATGACAAACAGTGCTCATATTATTGAGCACATGTCCTGTGGCACAATTGAGCATCCTTTGGGTATATACCCAAAAGTGGTATTTCTGGGTCTTGAGGTCCTAATTTTCTGAGAAATCTCCACAATGACATCCAAATGGGGATGTGCCAGCTTGCATTCCCACCATCAATGTAGGAGTGTTCCCTTTACCCCACAACCTCTCCAGCCTAAGTTTCATCAGTGGTTTTGATCTTGGCCCTTCTTACAGTTATAAGATGGAATCTCAGTGTTGTTTTGATTTTCATTTCTCTTATGACTAAGGATGCTGAACATTTCCTTAAGTGTCTTTCAGTCATTTTAGATTGTTCTGTTGAGAATTCTCTGTTTAGGTCTGTACTCCATTTTTTTTATTGGATTATGTGTTCTTTTGATGACCAATTTCTTGAGTTCTTTGTATATTTTGGAGATCAGACCTGTGTCTGATGTGGGGTTAATGAAAATCTTTTCCCATTCTGAAGCTTGACTGCAGCACAGTTTTACTTTGGGAAGTAGAGATATATCTCAGTATTAAAATCTATGCTTAACATGTCCAAACCCCTGATATTTACTTTTATGTATCAATACAGATATATTCAATAGCTTATAATTTTGGCTAGGAATAATTCTGTAATATACATGTGCATCTCTTTGGTGTTGTCTGCCCTCGTGGAATGATTGTGAAATGGTTTGTTTGACAGAAGCTTTGGAGTGAATCTGAGTTCACAAAGCAGATCTGCAAAGATTAACGAGTAGTCATTGCCCAGGAGAAAGGTCCAGCAATGTGGGGAGGACAAGAAGCTGGATTCATACCCTGTCTGTTGTCTAAGAAATGCATCTAAGAAATCCATGATCTTGGGATTCTTAGGTGGATATTGTTGGCTTTCCATCCTCAGTTCACAGAAAAATAACTGGAAATGTTGGTTTAAGAAGGCTTTTGGGGTAACCCTGACTAAGGAAGTGAAAGATCTATTTGACAAGAACTTTAAGTCTTTGAAGAAAGAAATAGAAGAGGACACCAGAAAACGGAAGGATCTCCCTTGCTCTTGGATTGGGAGGATCAACATAGTAAAAATGGCAATTCTACCAAAAGCAATCTATAGATTCAATGCAATCCCCATCAAAATCCCATCAAAATTCTTCACAGATCTGGAGAAGACAATAATCAACTTTATATGGAAAAACAAAAAACCCAGGATAGCCAAAACAATCTTATACAATAAAGAAACGTCTGGAGGCATTACCATCCCTGACTTCAAACTCTATTACAGAGCTACAGTATTGAAAACAGCTTGGTATTGGCATAAAAACAGAGAAGTCGACCAATGGAATCGAATAGAAGACCCTGACTTTAACCCACAAACCTATGAACACCTGATTTTCGATAAAGGAGCTAAAAGTATACAATGGAAAAAAGAGAGCATCTTCAACAAATTGTGCTGGCAAAACTGGATGTCAATCTGTAGAAGAATGAAAATAGACCCATATCTATCACCATGCACAAAACTCAAGTCCAAGTGGATTAAAGACCTCAATATCAATCCAAACACACTGAACCTGATTGAAGAGAAAGTGGGAAGTACCCTACAACACGCGGGCACAGGAGACCACTTCCTACGTATAACTCCAGCAGCACAGACAGTAAGGGCCTCATTGAATAAATGGGACCTCCTGAGACTGAGAAGCTTCTGTAAAGCCAAGGACACTGTTGCTAAGACAGAAAGGCAACCCACTGACTGGGAGAAGATCTTCACCAACCCCGCAACTGACAAAGGTCTGATCTCCAAAATATATAAAGAATTCAAGAAACTAGACCGTAAAAGGCTAAACAACCCAATTATAAAATGGGGCACAGAGTTGAACAGAGATCTCTCAACAGAAGAAGTTCAAATGGCCAAAAGACACTTAAGGTCATGCTCAACTTCCTTAGCGATCAGGGAAATGCAAATCAAGACAACTTTAAGATACCATCTTACACCTGTCAGAATGGCGAAAATCAAAAACACCAATGATAGCCTTTGCTGGAGAGGTTGTGGAGAAAGGGGTACACTCATCCATTGCTGGTGGGAATGCAAACTTGTGCAACCACTCTGGAAAGCAGTTTGGAGGTTTCTCAGGAAATTCGGGATCAACCTACCCCTGGACCCAGCCATACCACTCTTGGGAATATACCCAAGAGAGGCCTTATCACACAACAAAAGTATATGCTCTACTATGTTTATAGCAGCATTGTTTGTAATAGCCAGAACCTGGAAACAACCTAGATGCCCTTCAATTGAAGAATGGATGAAGAAAGTATGGAATATATACATATTAGAGTACTACTCAGCAGTAAAAAACAAGGACTTCTTGAAGTTTGCAGGCAAATGGATGGAAATAGAAAACACCATCCTGAGTGAGGTAAGCCAGACCCAAAAAGAGGAACATGGAATGTACTCACTCATATTTGGTTTCTAGCCATAAATAAAGGACATTGAGCCTATAATTCAGGTTCTTTGAGAAGCTAAATAAGGAGAACCCAAAGAAAACCATATAGGCATCCTCCTGAATATTAACCTTCATCAGGCGATGAAAGGAGACAGAGACAGAGACCCACAATGGAGCACTGGACTGAAATCTCAAGGTCCAAATCAGAAGCAGAAGGAGAGAGAGCACAAGCAAGGAACTCAGGACCGCGAGGGGTGCACCCACACACTGAGACAAGGGGGATGTTCTATCGGGAACTCACCAAGGCCAGCTGGCCTGGGTCTGAAAAAGCCCGGGTTAAAACCGGTCTCGCTGAACATAGTGGACAATGAGGACTACTGAGACCTCAAGAACAATGGCAGTGGGTTTTTGATCCTACTGTACCTATTGGTTTCGTGGGAGCCTAGGCAGTTTCGTGGATGCTCACCTTACTAGACCTGGATGGATGTGGGTGGTCCTTGGACTTCCCACAGGGCAGGGAACTCTGATTGCTCTTTGGGCTGAAGAGGGAGGGGGACTTGATTGGGGGAGGAGGAGGGAAAGGGGAGGCAGCGGTGGGGAAGAGACAGAAATCTTTAATAAATAAATAAATAATAAATAAATAAAAAGAAAGAAAGATTAAAAAAAAAGAAGGCCGTTAAGTACACACCAATATAGATTTTCATTATTCACACCCAGTTTTCAATTTGAGAATTTTGGTTTTGTGGTAATTCGAAATATTTATTTTTAAAATAAAGTTTATTAAAGCACTGGGGTTTTTTAGCTATGTAGAATACAGTGATGAGTTATTTTTATATTGGTCTTGAATGTGTTACTGTAGTTTCAATGATTCCTTTGGGATGATCATACAGTAATTACAATTTTAAGTATTTCGCATGTCTCAAAATGTTATCATTGCATATATTAGTGCTATTCAAAATGCAGTTGTACAAAAGAAATATGTGGAAAATTATTAAATAATTATCAGGATGAAGTTGAGTTAATATGTGTTACATCCAATTATAACTTGCCCCAAGAGAAATATCGAGTGAAGGTTGAACATTTCAGCCTTAGCTAAGACCTATACTTCTGAGAACTTTAACTAAGTAGTGTTCATAATGAGGAAGGAAGTCTTTGTTCATACCCCCTGTTATTAACATCTTCTTAGAACTTTCACTTCTATAGGTTGAACTGTAGGTTGGAAAATCACTCCTTTTTAAATCTTTCGTGGGAGAGTGTGAAGTACATTTTCAGTGCCTTTCTTAATCTGGAGTGAGAGAGTAGAGCCAAAAGAAGAGAGGCTAGGATGAATTATAGCGGGAAATCAGTGTGGAGCCCAGTATAGACAGAGATACACACACACACACTCATATGTATGTATAAAACATATATATATGCACACGCACACACACATATGCATGTATAAAACATATATATATACACAGAGACACACATATGTATGTATAAAACATATATATACACACACACAGACACACACACATTTCTGAACACTCATTCGCATTATGTAATTATAAACAGCCTTGCTCTGAATGCCAAGACGCGCCACACCACAGCAGGACCAAGTAAGCACTACTAGTTCTCAGATACTGCTTTCCAGTTGTGCATTCTCGTAAAAGGGTCTAGAACTCCATAAGAGCAATGACCAATAGTGTCCTGGAGCACCTTACAGTAGCAGCAAAGGAAGTGCAGCAGGTTTGTGCAGCTCAAATTGTCCCATAGTGACTGTACTGTGTCAAAGGGATATGGAGGCCAAATGAAAGGGCTTCCACTAGCCACAGATGGGGGTAAATACATAAATTAGTGCTCTGGGAGGAACCCAAAGCAAACAAATCTCCAAGCATTCTATGCTATTAATGAACTACTGAATAAATAAGTGATAATATAACATCCTACAAATAAGAATTTCAGATTATTTATGTAGATTCTTTACCATCAAAAGTTGAAGCTTAACTCCAAGTTCATTAAGTACAAACAAGCTACACATAGTGAGTGTGTTTTCGGAACTGCAGTTTGAAGGGTGGGCACTGAGGTTCAGAGTGGAGCAAACAGCCCTCCTGCCAGGTGGCCAAGGCCAACACTCCCAGTGATAAGTCACCACGGTAAGACGTGATATGCTGTGGGGAGAACTGCGCTCTGCTGCTGTGCTTTCCCCAAGCCTGGAAACCTTGTCTGATTATAACACAATCTAAGACAAGTCTCGAATAAAGGGTAGTCTATAAAATGCCTCCCCAGTGCTCATCACAGCCGGCAGGGTCATCAAATGCAAGGCCATCAGACAAGCTGACACAGGCAGAGGAGTCAAGAGAAAGTGGGATTCAGGATCACAAATAAAGCCTTAGAGGAAACTGTAGAGAACATAAATAAAACATGAACTTTTGCTAATAACATTAGACCAATGTTTCAGATTAACTTTGACAATTATGCCATTCCCATGCAAGAAGTTAATAGGGGAAGCTGGAGTTGTGGCTTCTTAGTTAGAGCTTTATGGGGACAAAAAAACAGATGGAGCATGCAAATGAACTTTAATGTTTAAATCAAATCAATTTCTTTCAGCTCATTTTTAATACGTATATACTAAACATATTTCTTGGATTGTTAGACAACTTGTTCCCGGTTATTCTGGATTGAGTATAAGCCTCCCATTGATGGCACTGAATAAAACCTGAGAGGTAGGAAATGGAGAAAACACAGTCATCTCATTAAATGTATCCCATGCTGTTCATGTGGCATGTTTTATCTCCTAATCCCTTTCATTGATAATGGGTTCTTGAGGCAGTGGGGTCACCTTTCAGGGAACCACTGTGCCACAGTGGAACTGCTTGTTGGAAATGGCCTATGCAAATTGTGACTTTATCTTTAAGGTCAAAATATCAATTAGCACACGTGTATAAATTCTCTTGTATAAATTCTCCCCTTCTCTCCATCTATTCTTTCTCCATTCTCTTCTGGGGCCCTCCCCTTCTGAAGCGGCAACAATTCAAGAAGCGGGGGTCATATTTCAGCTGTTTGAGCTGTTTGCAGTTTTTCTTGTTTATTTCGGTTCTGGTGCCACAGAATGATGCACTTGAAATTTTGCTATAGGTCAGTGGGGGGTCTCATGCTGGTATTTTAAGTGCTGATTATTCAATGCAAAGATTTCTGCAATTTATGAGTAATTGGATTTTTTAAAGTTATGTGTTATAGCAAAAAGTTTAGGAACAGTGTGGATGGTTGCTTATTTTGTTAAAAAGCTTGAACTTGATTCATCTATAAAATGTAACAATAAATACAGAGATGAAGTACATTGAATTATTTTTATGTTCCTGATAGCCCAGTAGCTACATACATGAATATAATGCAGGATAAAAATAACCTCAGCCACAGAATACTGATTATTAAGAAATGTGTTTATATGTGACGAGACTGTATCCTGTTTATTGACACAGGTACTTGTGTCATTAATGTTGAAGAAAATTAATATTAATAATAGAACTATAGTCACGTTGATTAAAAGCTACAAAGAGAAGATAATATAAATGAAAAACTGAATAGGAGGAATGATGTTGTAGGGACAGGTTTTAAAGGCTAAAACTTTTTCCTAGCTATCTGAGTCCTAATGCCAGCACAGAGCCAAGCCGTGTTCCCCTCTCTACTTTGTTCTTCATTCCCACCCATTGCTGTCTGGTTTCCAGATGTTTTGGAGAGTTCCAAAAGCAGCTATAAGAGTGAGGTTACCTTAGCAGACACGAAAGAGTCACCTCTTATAGCTGTAACATAAAAATTAAATATTGACAACACCTTTTTTCTTTTAGAAAGAGAATTATTTTATCTGTGTGCTGAGTTCCATACATGTATATGAAAATTAAGATAGTTTCTTTCATTTTGCTTTTACTGGTCTGAAAAATGTCTTTTATTACCTTTAGTTCTGGGGCTGTGTGAGGCTCACTGACGACTCTAGAATTTGACCTCTCCTCTTTGATAAAAACTAAAATGTAACTATATTGGTAGAAAATGTAGTTAAAGCCACGATCCATATTAATAGCTGTGGTAACAATATATAGTAAACATATGTTAGCCATGGTAACATCCTTCTTTATTTACATTTTTCTAAAAATCAGTACAATGGTAGTAATGCATGACATTATAACACATGGGGAATTTCTTACAATAAGAATAGAAGCCAGTGACAGAGGTGAGGACTTGTTCTTGTATTACATGAGAAAATTAATTTAATTGGTTTTCTGTAAGGCTTTTGTAAAAGTGGCAGTGATGGTTACTGAGGAGGGAAGATGGTCCATGCTTAGTTAAAGAGATCTGGCCTTCTCTTTTGTTAATGAATGGCTTCAAAGCTGGAATCTGCATTAAGAACGTTAATGTAATAATTTAAAAAGTACCCATTAGTCTGACAGTTTTAGGATAACAAAACTAAATTCTAATGAAGTAGACACTTGCATAAGTACTGTGGGGGATATTGAGGGGGAAAATAGTCTGCTCACAATAAAAATACACTTTTTTTGCTTTAAAAAATCTGTCAAAATGAATTTCAAGTACTTCAAAAATACATGTTAAATATGCCGTACTACAGTTTTGAAACAGATTAAAATTATATGCAAATTAGCATAAATCACATGGCTTCAAGATTGTTTTGAAGTGCTATCTTCATTGCCTGCAGTAAATGGTTGCTAAATGAATGGATGTGGAAATATCTTACTGGCTGTCTGAATGAATGAATGAATCAGTTATTCACTCTGAATGTGGTTACATTTTTTCTTCTCTGGCAGAAGACTAATTTTTGATCATATTCACGGGATGTGGGAGGTTGCAACTCCAAGCTTAGTCTAATCAATCCCATTCAGCCCAGCAGAGACCATCTGCTCCTGGTCCAGTGTGGGATCCCCAGGCTGTCAGTGCATCTGAGTCCTCAGCCCTTGTCCATTCACCTGAATCTGCATAGATGAAGCGCCCCCAGGAAGCAGGCGTTGCTTAGATGGGTCACCCTCAGCCTTTGCCCTGTGGCAGCCATTGTCCTCATCACTGCTCTTCCTTGACATTTCCTGCTTCTCTGTGTTTTGCTGCCTTCACTCCCTGGCTTGCCCTGTCCTTCACTACTGCACAATTGGCTTCCTTTTCTATCTCTGTTTCCTGCCTTGCCCCGGGAGTTCCCTGAGGCTCCTTTTTCACCCTCTGTTCTTTCTCTGCTCCAGTTATGCTCAGCCCCAGCCATGATCACAACCTCTGGGGTTAGGCCTGGAGCAGGAGCAAGTGTTTAAAGCTCTGTAAGTAATTCCAGTGCACAGCTAGAGTTCAGCGCTGTTTTTTTTATACTCTAGCCCAGGGAATTGTTTGTGTCTCAAAGCTTCACTTGTGTCTCTGCTGATTAGTATCACACTCTGGCTCCTGTCACTTACAGACCTGTCTTTCTGCTGGCTAACCAGGAAGGCATTTCCATTTTGAAATGTCATCTCGAGATCGTTTTACCTTCTGAGTTTTCATTTATTAATTCCAATCCCCAAATTTTAATCTTTGACCTCCCTTCTCAATGTTTTGGTTCAGACTCTGTTGCTGTTCACATGGCCCAATTATTCTATGATGCCATGGCCAAATTACTCTATGGCGAGGTTAATATTACTTTCCTTTTTTTTCCCAAATGCGTTTATATTCCGCGTGTAGTGTCCAATTAAGAACCCGTATTATTGATGAAGCTTCAAAATATTTGGAATTATAGTTGAGTTTCTTCACATAGTATACTTTAGCCTTTGTAGAAAGGCCTGTGTTCCTACTTGTTTATGAACTTCCCTGACTTCTCAGAAACCCAGACAGTCCTTACTTTCTCATCCTTGTTGCTAATATGATGTATTGACTCACATGGTGATTTTGAGGAAGTTTGGCTGCTAATTGCTAGACAGAATCCCGTCTTCTCTTGTCTTGATACCTGTCTGTGACTGTGTATGAGTGAATACGTACCAATAATTTTCGTTTTATCACAGATATTTTAATGAATCAGGAAAATCAATGTTGTGTGAGTTGTTATAGCACCAATGTGAAGAATTTCAAAACAGATGTGACCTATGTTTTACAGTGTCTTCTAAAGATTCATAGTCAGCCAACACCTATTGAAGAACTGTAATACACTAAGAATTTATTCTATTGTTTTATTACATTGTTATATAAACTAGTATTATCCCAATCTCAAGATGAGAAGGCCCAGACAGTAAATATTAACCAGCACTCTTCCTGTCAGAATTGGTCAGGATTCCAGTTTGTGTCTTCAGAGTTCAAATCTTGTTGCAAGGACGAGGCTGCTTGTTCGTCCTGGCCACCGGCTAGCTCAGTAGGTTGAACATGAGACTCTTAATCTCAGGGTATTCCTGACCTTGTAAATTCTTGGCGTCTGTAGATATTTTTAAATTTCATCAGTATCTGGTTTTCCTAAAATACAGTAAACAAGGTAGATAGTTACACTGGTAAATATCTTGTATCTTTGTTTGAGAAAGTTTGAGAAAGCTCAAAGGCATGCCACCCTTACATCTAAAAACATCCACTTCTGTTTATGGCCACTGTAGCCCAAGCAATGACTTTCAACCCTGGAATGCTATGGTTATTTAGGTTATACCTAGTTTATAGGGCTTATGGCAAAGATGTTTAAAAGTTGTTCGTCAATTTGCTTTTAAAGGCAGATTGCTTTTAAAGGCAGATTGACTAATACACTGTCTTTCAATAGTTCTGCCCATAAGATCCCCAACTGGGGGTAGGGGTGGAGTGCTAGAACAGAATTGAAATAAACACCTAAATACAGTAAAAAAAAAGAAATTAACATATATATCAGCATGGTGTATGTTCCTCTAAGAATTCATATGGACCTGGATTTAAACTCTGACATTAGAAAATTCAGATGATACAAACTGAGATTATTTCTTTTCGGAGGAAGGATATGTTTTCCCAGTTCTCTCTGAGATCTGAGCAGGGGCAGAGTTGTCACGGCTGTTGTCCAGATAGGGACAACCCTCTCTTGGTTGCAGGGCAGAAAATCATAGCTCCCTTCTGTCCTCGCTAGCTAGAAAAGGAAATTTAGCCAAAGAGAGAAGCACTTAGCCATGAAGAATACTTTCTCATCATGTCTCTGATATATGTGAAGTCCATTTCCTAATTGGGAATTGGTGAATAAATAGAGCTGAAAATTTTTTTAAAGTTCTATTTGTTGAAATTTACATGTTATGCAATGGCATGGTAACTGATTTTATTACCTAAAGAACTAGAAAATGGATTGCTTGTACTTACTATTTCTGTTACTAATTGAACAATGGACTTCAGCTAGAAAGCCACCTTTTGTCTGAACTCACCTTGATTTGAGAAATTTATCTCAATAGCTTTGTTTTCAGGGATGCTATTTTATTAAAATTTTACTTAAACTTTGTAATGAATAGGGATTGGACTTCAAAGGGTAACATAATTTCACTCTTCTAGCTGTGTTGCTGAGATCAAATGCGTGGCAGAGTGACCTATGTGGCCACCGTGGGCAATTGGAGTAGAAGTACAGTTTCTCATTATTGCATCTGAAAATGAAGACAGCATTTCTTAACTATCACATTTATATGGAAACTTGCAGCAACTCCGTCACTTCATTGCTTTTATAAGTTTTCTTAGAAATAAAACTCCTCCATTTTAAGCTCAACTTAGTAGAAATATTTAAATGGAATATAAAGAAAGAATCAAAATGATGATGTTCTAAAGATACACAAGAGCAGAGTTTCTCCACTCTCAAAAACAGTGAATATATTTGGTTTATTTTGGATATATTTGGCAGCTGAAGAATGAAGTGCCTTTTTGGCAAAAGCCTCCAGTGGCTCAGTCTGTAGTTCCACTTTGTGTTAGTGGGATTGTCCTGAATGTAATGTATGAATATAATGAAAGAAGCAGCTAGAATTGGTTTTGCTACAACACAAGTATGTTTTCCTGTGTCCCATCTCTTGTGGTATTGGGACTGTGGTGACCTAGGGATGGAGATACATATTTATGTGTATACATATATATGCATATATACTTATATATTTGTAAACATGAGTAAACATTTACTATCTCTATTATCTTAAACATGAGTAGACATAGTCTAGAATTATCTGGGTGGGTATTTAAACTATATTTTTATAATGTTTCAACATCCATGGTTGGTATTATGCTTAAAACAAGTAGTAATGATAGTTAATATTTCAGAAGAGATAAGAATTTTAACTGTTCAAATCTGGGGAATTGAAGAATTTTGAGTTTTCTTAAAGCCCTCACCTGCCTTTGTTGTAGGTTGCTGCACTTCTCTGGGGGAAGAATGAACTCACCACTGCTACAACAAAAACATACATGAGTGAGTTCTTGCCACACACAGTATGAAGCTGTGTGTGAGAAGGTCCAGTGGAAGGAAGAGGAGACTGATGACAGAGATGAGCTCAGCTATAAAGAGGCATTGGATTCCATGTGTGTGTGTAGAGCCACTCAGAGTCACACACAAGGCTGCTGTCCAATGAGACTGTTTTAATAATGTTTTAATAATATAACGCTTTTCATGACAGTGAGACACATCTACTCCTGGCAGTACCAATCTACTTTAGAGAAAATGGTGACACTGATGAACTTCCTTAAGGAGTTTGCTTTCAATATGGCAGAGCTAGCAATTAGGTCAAGAAATTGACCTTACTTTAACTTCTGACAGTACGCTGATCAAATTGGACAAGCAGGACACAAAAGAAGGTGACTACCAAACTTTGCTAGGATAAGGTAGAATAGTCCTTCATCATTCCTATTTCACAGAAAAGTCTGTCAGATGTTCTAGACCTGTAGGCTGAAGATGGATGCCTCAGTGTTCCAGAGGAACCTTGGGGACTATCCAGGCAGCCTACTGTTTACTTCCTGTTTACTCAGGTAATATTATATCCTTATCAGGTCTCTAATGGAGTTGAAGATGATAAAGCTATAGTTACAGTTTTCCTTTTTACTAAATTAAAAAAAAACACATAAAGAAGGTATGAAATATATAAGGTTGAGAGACATAAAAGCTTAAATTGT
>NW_026067966.1:12155566-12185409 GCF_014885135.2 Alexandromys fortis | reverse complement strand
TTTTTTTTTTCTTATTCTCAATAAAATGAAAAAAAGGAAAAAAAGATACCAAAAAAATAATAATAAACTTAAATATTTAGAAAGCAAAAAAAATAAATAAATAAACATAAGAAGATTTATATCACTGAGATGCTCTTGAACTGCATCTTGTTACTAAACTGTGCTTTCATGGATTGTAGAAAATGGTGAACGTGAATCTCATGCTTTCTTATGTTTTGATCAGCAGCAGTCATGCTACTTGTCACAACAGAACAGCCAGGACTTCTTATGGACTGTTCCCTGGAACTGTATTGGTGTGGTTTGACTTAACCACACTCGCTGCTTGTGCCTTCTGCATGTGTGAACCTTTTGAATGGCTTACCATTCACTGGTAAGAAAAAATTGGGTGTCCTTGCCAGGCATAGTGGTTCACGCTTTAATCCAGTTGGAAGGTAGAGTCAAAATCAGGTGTATCACTGTGAGTTTGAAACCGGCTTGGGTCTACTTAGCAAGCTGCAGGCCAGGGTCTTAGAGAAGATTCACAAGTGCCCAGAACTATGATTTGCCTGAGGTATTTCTCCTGTTTCTGTGATAAAAAAAGACCTTGACAAATGCAACGTACAGAAGAAGGGATCATCTTGACTCAGAATTCAAGTCAATTCTATAAAGTATATACAGTCTCTTATGGCAGAAAAGTAACAGCAATGGAGGCTTGAGGCAGCGGATCCTATCATGCCCAGGAAAGAAACAGCAATGATGCTTTTGCTCAAGTCCTGTGGCAAGTTTTGTTGTTGGTTCCCAGCTTGCAAATAATGGCATAGAGACTTATTAATTCATTAATTGTGAAAGCTTGACCATTTAGCTTAGGCTTGTCCTACTAACTTTTATAACTTAACCCATATTTTTATTAATCTACATTCTACCACGTGGCTTTTCCCTTTCTCCCATTCTGTGTATCTGACTCATTCCACATCTTGATCACATCTCCTCTGCCTCTGTTTCCTCGAGAGTCCTGCCTTTCTCTCCTGCCTAGATATTGACTATCTAGCTTTTCATTACACCAATCACAGCAACACATCTTCACACAGTGTAGAAATATTCCACAACATTTTCCCCCTTTGTCTAAATAAAAAAGATAGGTTTTAACTCTAACACAGTAAAAGTATATATGGTAAGAACAATTACCAAGTAAGAATTATATTCACAAAGTTTAGTCCATATATATTTGGCAGATTTGGAGAAAGTATCGTATTATCTATCCTATCTAAGTGAGTCCAAAGTTTTATACTTAAATCATTTTCTATCATGACTTGTATTGCCATCCCCAAAATGTTTTTTTAGACCTAAAAATATCTTCTTAGATAAACTTAAGCTTTTAAGTTTCTCAACTTTATATCTCTTATATTTTTTTTCTGAATTTGGTAACAAGAAAAAAACTATACTATCTAGTCTTCAATCCCCATCAGAAACCCAAGAAGGACAGGCTTCATCTAGCTTCCTATAAATGATTTTATACTTGAGTCCGAAGAAGGTAACTAGTAATTAAGACTGTGTACCCTGGATGTATTAAATAGATTATGATCATTTAACCTCTCCAAGATCTACTGCATATAATATTGAAAATGCTTATGTTTTCTGCAGTGATCCATGACCATTCCTGGCAGTCATCTTTGAGATCTCTAATAATATAGTGGGCCCTACAGCAAGGAATCCATCTGGATTGTGATTGTGCCACTAAGCTGACAAACACTACCTAAAGATCAACTTTGGACTAGACAACTTCCAAGTGGTTAGCTAAGGAGGTCCAGCCTCATAGACCACTCCAGTGAGGACTTCAGAGAAGCCCTGCACTTTCTCATCATGCCAAGACTGGAGAACAGCTAGCTCTCCCAGGACATGACCAGTATCTCAATTTTCTCAGGGTCCCCAGACATCAGGAAGTAATTTAAAGAACACAATGCCCACATTCCCAAGAGATTGCAGGGGTGTTTTTTGTTAGTTCATTGGCTTATGGATGTTTGTTATTGTTTAGGGAAGTTGGTTACAAGTTGTTATTGATCATGGTCAAGGAAGAAACTAAGGAAAGGAGATTAGTTTCATGGATCTCATTCGTAAAAGAAAATAGGAATGAGAGTATAAAATGGTAGGTTATTGGATCTTCTTTTATTCATTTATTTATTATTCATTTTGCATTCCAAACACATTTCTCCCTCCCACCCCCTCTCATCTCCCCACAGTTAACCTCCCCATCCACTCCCCCAAGGGGCAAGGCCTCCCTTGAGGAATCAGCAAAACCTGGCACATTAAGATGAGGCAGGACCAAATCCCTCCATCTTGCATCAAGGCTGAGCAAGTCATCCCACCATAGGGAATAGGCTCCAAAATAGCTAACTCATGAACCAGGGATAGATCCTGGTCCCACTGCCAAAGGCCCCTCAAACAGACAAATCCACATGAAAAGGGCTCAATCCAGTCCCATGCAGGCCACTGTACAGGCTCCCTGTTAATCTTCTCTGTATTATTCCAATTTTAGTATATGCATTGCCAAAATGAGCACTGAATCTACTTTTAAAGAAAAAAGCAACTGCTAGTCTCCAGTGTTTTCCATTGATATGGATTTGTGTATATTGACACAAATTTAGGGTTATTATTGTTATACTATATATGTTTCTACTCTTGTTTAAGGTATTTGTACCTAGGCAGATCTTAAAAAAAATATAACGCGAATTTCTAGTCTTTGAGAGTTATTATTACAAACTATTTAGGATAATTAAAAATACAGATTAGTAATTAGTCATCTATAATAATCAAACTTGTATTCATGTTAGGTACATTTTTAAGGTCAGACAGAGATCTGTAGTTTAGATAGACAAGTGGTCTTCAAACACTTCAGAGATCTCCAGAATATGGCATTTAAGATGTTTTAATAATATAACGCTTTTCATGACAGTGAGACACATCTACTCCTGGCAGTACCAATCTACTTTAGAGAAAATGGTGACACTGATGAACTTCCTTAAGGAGTTTGCTTTCAATATGGCAGAGCTAGCAATTAGGTCAAGAAATTGACCTTACTTTAATTTCTGACAGTACGCTGATCAAATTGGACAAGCAGGACACAAAAGAAGGTGACTACCAAACTTTGCTAGGATAAGGTAGAATAGTCCTTCATCATTCCTATTTCACAGAAAAGTCTGTCAGATGTTCTAGACCTGTAGGCTGAAGATGGATGCCTCAGTGTTCCAGAGGAACCTTGGGGACTATCCAGGCAGCCTACTGTTTACTTCCTGTTTACTCAGGTAATATTATATCCTTATCAGGTCTCTAATGGAGTTGAAGATGATAAAGCTATAGTTACAGTTTTCCTTTTTACTAAATTAAAAAAAACACATAAAGAAGGTATGAAATATATAAGGTTGAGAGACATAAAAGCTTAAATTGTCTGTATAAGAAAATGTTTTGAGGTTAAAGAGATAGTTTTGGGTTGGTAATACAAGTTAGTATAGAAAGTGAATTAGGTATAAAACTTTGGACTCATTAAGATAGGATAGATAACCTAGTATTTTCTCTGAATTTGACAAATGCAAATGGCATGGACACTGTGAATATGACTCTTACCTGATAATTTTCTTTATTGTTTGTAGTTTTGCTGTGTTAGAATTAAAACCTTTCTTTTTATTTAGAAAAAATGGGGTAAATATTGTGTGATATTTTGTTTCCTGATACTCCCAAGACTGACAATGAAGTTTACCTCGAATCAGAAGGTAGAGCTAGTTACTAACTGAACAAATTAGCCAGAGAGGTTTTGTAGAACCTAGGGCATATAGAGAGATTTAGGATGTAGTAAGAAGGGGCTTAGTGGGATTCTGAACTTTTGGATGAGGAAAGAGAGAGAGAGGATGTCACTGGTTGCTTTTCTGCTGCTTCTCTAATCGACCAGCTTCTTACCCCAATATCTGACTCCTGAGGTTTATTGATAAAGAATAAATAGATGAAGGCTTCAAGCTCACTTCCCCCTTCAGACAATCAAGGACGCCATGCAATGAAAGGTGCTGGCCACATAATGTGGGTCTCCCCACATGAATTACACAATCAGGAAAATGCCTTATATGTGTAGACAGAAGCTAACCTAACTCGGATACAACTCATGTACCTGGTGGCTTGTTTTCTGATTTATTCTAGGTGTTCTTAACAATCAATGTTGACCATCATACCTCCTTCTTCATATCAATCCGTGACACTCTGCCTCTACCTTTGCTCCTTCACTACCATGGCAGCTTTAGCAAATCCCACTGATGAATGTTGTACCTGTTCCAGCCTGATGCACACTCCAGCTTCCTAGAAAGTGACCCCTCTGTGATCCTTGTTCTTTTAAATTAGAGCACTTCTCTCTATAGATGTAACCTGGTACAACATGTTCCTTTATAGTTGCTCTTATTATTTAGAAACTTATCAGCATTTATTTACCTTTTTGCTCACATTATCTTTTGTGTTTACAAGCAAATCTGTCATTTTGTTCCTGTTGTGCACAGAGTCTAGTGCTGAAACTCAGTGAATGTTTGCTTGTTCGGGGAATGGATGTAAAGTGAAGATTTATATAATCCTTGAAGTTAGAAATAATTCCTCATTTTTAAACAATTTAAGACTTAAACCAAGTTAGAATTGTGTGGAGACACTGGCTTACAATAGTGCTAACGAGCATATCTGTAGGTACAATTAGTACCGTATCAACTGGCCATTACAAAAATACAAGCAGAAATGTATTTAAAATATTTAAAGTATTTTGAGTAGCATGTACATGTTTATTAACTGCTGCCCTTATTAGCAAAACAAGGCAGGGGATAAATACTTCCACAACAGAGACCTTAGTGAATCAACAGACCAGAGAGGTAGAAAAAGGAAAATAAGAGGCAGAACATTGAAAAAATAAGAAATTCTCCTACTGTGCTTCCCACAGTTTAGTGGCAGAGTTTATTTAACCAAAAGCTATCAAATCACTTTGACTATGACAGCCAGGGTCTAAAAAAGGCACCTGCATTTCATGAATTGATGAGCAATTGTTTTTAGTCCTGATTCTAAGTACCCTGTTGATTGCAGTAGTGTGATGGGGTTGAAAAAGCACAAGTTTGGCGCTAGAACACCTGGATCTCGGGCCCACTGTCACCACTTACCTTGTTCATTAGACCTGGAGCAAGTCACTTCACCTCACGGAAGGTGATTTCATTCGGGAAATGGTACCCTGCGGGATTCTTGCGTGAATTAAATAAGATAATTACAGGAAATCTCTTAGAACTGGGTGTAATACTAAAACGAACTCTTAGGAGTTATGGATACAGATCTGTCTCGGTGTAGGGCACAGTGTACAAAAATGGGGAAGCTGGGCCTGGACTGCAGCTCTGGACGTGCGAGCACAACAAAAACGCATGGTGCTGAGGAAATGATCCTGATGTAGACGTGGATCCCCTCATTGTGTGAGTGCCCGACAAGGAAGGTGACTCCCCTCGGGCGTCGGTGTGGCGTTTGCAGTAAGAAATGTTGTGGGTTGTGGACCCCAGACGCTGTAGGATGAGGCGATATCCATTCTGTCTCTTAGTCTCTGATCATCCCACTGATCCCGGCTGCCTTAACGCCCCTCTCCTCCTACCTTTTTCTCTTTTTCCTCATTGCCTTCATGTCTTTATTCCAACCTCCTTCTCTTTGTGCTGGGACAGCAGAGTGGCAGCTGGAAAAGTAAGATTTATGATGTAATAAGTGAGAAAGTAAAATATTATGATCCCCCTCTCCTCTCTCATTCTTCTCTCTCTCTCTCTCTCACACACAGACACGTGGCCCTTGCTTAAAATGTATTTAAGAATATAATCACATTATATTCACAAGTAAGGTATAAAAATATGTATGTTGTTATATTTTGAAATTACCATGTAAAAGTTTCAGTCACAGTTTTTATGGAAGGCAGTTTTGGACATGTTGGAATAAGAAAAGTAGTATTTACATACTTAGTAATCAGGCGAAATGTACTGTGATGTATTTTAATGTGTCTGACAGAATATCTTTTGTGTCTAAGATTTAGAGTTTATTGTCGCTGCAACTTAATTTTAAACATAATTATATTTATAAATTCTAGGACTTTGTTTCTTAAAAATTAGAATATTTCATTTTTGTTAATCAGAAGTACATTCATAGAAAATCCATCTGGTAAATGACTTAAGGACCCTTCATAAAACAATTATATGGACTCCCACAATATTTTTAATTTTTTAAAGTGATCTGTGCATATAATTGTCCTTGTACGATGAAGACATGCAAAGAAAACACATTTTGAAATTACTTCTGAGAATTGGGATTATAACGTAACTTTTTATTATAAAAGTTTTTGAAAGTATCATACATGTATATTGTACATTCTGGTTATATTCTTCGTTGCCATTCTGCCTGCTACCCTCCTGAAAGTCTCATTCTCATGTTCACGACCCCATGGGTATCTAGGGAAGACTGTGGGGCCATGGGTTTGGAACTGTCCATTTGAGCCTGGAGGATCACCAGTGGCTACACCACTAAGAATAACGAATCTCCATCTCCCAGAATCTGTCACCTGCCAATAGTTCAACTGTGGCAAGTAGGGCCTTATGAGCCTGTCCCTCATCCTCAGCTGACTACTCTGGGCCAGACTTGCTGATGCCCTTGTGCTACAATGAAGCTTACTTTTTTAACTTTTCCTCTGGCAGTTTTGGAACATCTTGTCATAACAAAATATTATGTGCCTTTTATAGGGTATAGAAAAACAAACAACAAATAATGAGATCTATGCCCTTTGAGAGGTATCTCTCTTCTGATTTTAAATTAGGCATTTGATGCCCAGTGAGATGTTTCACCCTCAATAAGATGAGGTATTTAATTAGCATCCAGTGGTGTCTGATTGGACCCCCGATGTGACATAGTTTCATAGGAATTATAATGCAGTATACTTTCTAGTGGTGGTGAAGTTATTTAGTAAGAATTTATAATTATTAAGACTATCAGAATCTTCACTTTCATTTTTTATTTTTAGATGGTAGGTTGTTTAGATTTTACTTTTACAAGATGCCCTCCTTAAAAAAATTCCACTATGTATTCAACAAGAATCATATATCCAACAGTAATACGCCATCTTTCCTGTGTTTGCTCTCCCTCTCTGTCTTTGTCTCTTTTTTCACATTCTATGACTTAAGGGTATATAGAAAAAGATGGGTTGATTAAAAGGAAGAATGGTAATTCCAAGAACAGACCATTGAAGTATTTTTTTTTTTTTAAAAAAAAGTCCCACTGTATATATTCGGGGCACTATTTTGAGAAGGAGCCTTAGGTCGAAGTTATGAGCTGGAAGAGAAAGTGCTCATCTTGATGGTTGTAATTTGTGAAGAGGCCTCTTTCATTTCATCGTCAATATTGTGATGCTTTCAGAAAATGCACTTACATAGTCGTCCTAAAGCACTCCCTTGACTGTGTTCTCTTTCCCCAGTCACACTTTAAGAGTGAAAAGATAAGAAATTGCATTTCTTTCCATACTTCAGGATGTAGACAAGTTACTGCATTTAATGGCCGTACAATTAATGTGCCAGTTGCTTAAGGAAAAGGAATTTTATCTGGATAAAAACTGGAGGGTCCTACATAAAAAAAAAATAAAATAAAGTTAGAGGATTTGGAGCATTTCTAGTTCCAGATTTTCTGTAGTGTCACTAGGGAAATGATTTGATGATACTTACAGTAAAACCTTTTCCTAATGAAAATGTCTAGTATGAAGCACTTTCCTCTTCATAACACGTGTGATATCTTTACACCTAGTTGCACCCTTTCCCTAAACACATGCTACATAGCAGAGTGCCCACGCCATTACAGCTAGAGTGTCCCTTTCATCGCCACGGGCACACGCTTGTTACCAGCACAGAGGAGTCTGCCTCAGACCATGCAGTTTGCCCAGCTTTTGTTGTTCAGTGTTGAGAAAGTGGTGCTCAGTTAAGCTTCTGGTTTAGAGCTGCCTTAGTCATACTGTTGTGTTGATGAGGCGAAATGTGGTTATTTGAGTTCATGTTCAAAGTACTTCTGAGCCTCAGACTGATCTAGAGCGTGACACAGCATCAGTGCAGAGAGAGGGTTAGTTGAATAATCTTTCTTGAATATTTTATTTTATTGGTTTTGTATCAGGGTCCAGCTCTGACAAGTATACCACTTCCTAGGGTGGGGGCATGAGGATTAGAAAAATCTTAACTAGGAGGAACAGAGAGAATCACTAAGTCATAGGATAGGAGAAGGAGGGTGGGAGGGCAACTCAGCAAACATTGAATGCTGAATTCACCCGCATTAATTTTCCATTTGCTTTTATACCCCAATACAAAAAGGGGAAGAAGACAAAAGACTGCATTAGCATGATACAAAGGTCAACTGGAACAGTCACTCGCTTTAGGACTCGAGCCATCAAATCATTAATTCTTGACAAAAACATTTTGTTGTTTAAGCAGTGAACCCACCCTGGGAGCCACTCCCAAAATCAAACCCCCTATCTCAAAAAAAAAAAAAAAAGCAACAGTATGTTAGAATTTCCTGACCATTGTTTAGGGGTGGAGTGGATATACCTGTATGGGCCATCTTAATATAGAAAGAGCCAAGTAACCACACCCTAGGTCAGGACCTGTAGCCCTTGGTTGTTATCAACAATTTTGAACAAGCTAAAACTCTCTGACCTTCAGGCAAGGTGGAAATTGGCTCACATTTTTGGGTCTCCAAAAGTTTTGTTCTTCCAGATTTTTGCCGTGTGTGATAGTTGTCTCAGTTTTTAAAAAGATCACAGTTTGCTTATAGTTTAAATATAACATAAATGAAAACTAAAACATTTCATATTCCACTCATACCACTTTGTAAACCAATTCAAAACACATAGCTGTGTAAGATTTAGTAAAGATGAAGTCATACATGATGAGATTTTTTTTAAATATATTTTTTGTAATGCTTCTGCCAGTATTCTGCATTGAAGCACACTCTAAAATTAGATGTATACAGTCTCCAAAGGTTGCTCTGTTTTTTGTTTGTTTAGTTGCAAGCATTCATAATTCAGCTTACCACTAAGCCCCAGTTGAACATAAAAAGTCTTGACTGATTCATCCTTCCAAATTGTCCCTCTTACTGAACTGTTTATGGAAACTGATTTTTCTTTTAAAGACAAGTGATGAAAATAGTTGAATTTACTTTTGGGGAATGGGAGTTATGGTCCTTAGCAAATATTCCCACTTAGAGTAGAATTGGACTAAGACAATTTTGAGTGCCAATGAAAGAATAATGAAATATGAATCAGACACAGAAATGGTGGCCTGGGCCACCTAAATTTAAAGGAAAAGGAAAGCTGGCCCAGTGTAAGGACGACAGGGCTGTCTCTCTGCTGCATCTGCTCTTTTGTCACCGTGATCATTCTGACAAGATTGCCTAGTGCCTTTTGTATGCCTTCCTTTTATTAAATAATTTTTTTAACACATCAACCACAGTTTCCCCTCCTGTTCCCTCCCTCTACCTCCCATCTATCAACCCCTTCCACTACTCTTCCATTCAGTAAGCAGCAGGCCTCCCATGGGAATAAACAAAGCCTGGCACATCTCATAGAAGCAAGACCAAGCTCCTCCCCCCTGCATCAAGGCTGGGCAAGGCATCTCTGCATGAGGAATGGGTTCTAAGTGGTTTCTGCTTTGTGAGTACCCAAGTTCCATTGTGTTCCCCAGCTCCACAGAAGAAGGAAGGACCTGACCCCAGTGTGACTAGAAGATGAAAGGCACCGATAATAAGTCAGATCTGTCAGCAAGAAACGTTGGTTGTCCTCCTCCAACTCCTTGTCATGGGCAGAATGTGTCCAGAAATGCCCACTACTTCCTTTCAATTTGCTTACATGTGTTAAGGCAGGAAAATGCTGCTAATGTGCCGTTAATCATCCACAAATGCAGAAAGCGGCCTTCTAGCATGGAGTCTGATTTAACTTCAGGGCCTGCTCAGTTGGCACTGTCATTGTTTTGCTATTTAAGTGATGTTAGTTTCTGAATATACAAATGTTCAAATACATGTGTATTTTATATTGTAGCCGGAATACTGTCTTTGTTTTATTATTAGGACAGATTTCCATAATATAATTCAGGTTGGTAATACCATGATAAGTCAAGCACCTTTGTTGAAGAATAAATATCTGCAAACCCGTAAGTCGGCTATGAGACCCTTGAAAAATGACTACTCTACTTTTTTGGCTTACTTATGCTGGAGTTGCATTAAATGGCAACTGAGTTTGTGGAATTGTGTGTATGAGTGTGTGTGTGTGTGTACGTGTGTTTACATGCATGCGTACTTGTGTGGACATGTAATAGCAGTTATTTTTCAAAGGATGGTTTCCGAGCCCTTCTCTAATCTCTCTAGCGTCTAAAATGAGGATCTATAAAACTCTGTGGAGGCTACTAAATATCAGGTGTATGAGTGGTAGTAGAAAGAAGAAAAATGATTATGATTATACAGAATTTATATCCTGTAGAATTAAGATGGCCCCGATTGCTTTCGTTTCTTTTAAAGACTAATGCTTTCTCAAATGAAAGGGATTAAATGTCTGTAAGAAAGAAAAGCAGTATATTGACAACATCTGGTATGAAGAATTATTATAAAAGATAAGAGGATCAGGTCAGACAAAAGGATGGAGCTGGAGAATCTAATAATTAAATTTGTTTAAATCTACCTGAAAATGACAGGATTTTTCCCATTTAAATTTACCTAAAACAAACAAAGAAAAAGCTCTCTAGAGAAGAGTTTCTTTTGCAGCTACTTAGGCTTCCTAGCAAAGATCTGAAAAGGCAATTTTGAAACAAACAGTGACTTCACATAGTTTAGACCTTTGTAGAAAGCACACTTCTCAGGAAGGAGGGGTAGCCAGGTGGTGATCCAGCATGGAGATTGTGGGTGGGTTCTGCTTAGGGATTCACAACCATTCCCCACAGACAGACTCTTCTCCAGGAGTGAAAGCTGGCAGAATGCTGTTCTCTCAGCCATTCCTCTGGCCTCAGAATGGCCAAAGCAGTGGACATTAAACTCCAGCTTTGTCAGCATCTCCCGGGAAGGGCACATTGGCAGTTTCTGCTCTGTGTGTTCGAGCGAAGCCTGAGAGGGTCCATTTCTGACTGTTCCCGTGCTGTGCCGATGCTGTGGATAACGCTTTGAGAACCTTTGCAGTAGTGCAAGTTTTCAGAATGTTGCCGTCTTCTGAGCAGTGAGCTCGCAGTTTTCTGATGTTAGCCTCCGCTGTGTGCCACAGCACCTGTTCAGTCAAAGGGCAATGACAGGCACAAAGGCAACAGAAGAGGTACATCATATGCCTCTTGTAAACTTGTGGGGTGGGAATGGAACTGTTTGCAGTGGCCCGTGGGAGGTTCCTAAGAGAGAGCCTGGGGGAGAATTTGCACATGAGCCTGCCCCAGAGGAACTCTCTCTGCACATACACTTGCTTGTGTTTAATCCAAACATTTCTGCACAAAAGCCATTTAACCTTTTTAAAGTAACTAAATAATCTTAGTAACATAAGTAAATTTCAGGTAAAAAAAATTTTTTTTGAAAGACCTCTTATGAGCCATAGATTACAGCTGTCTGAGATCGATTAGTTTAAAGTAGAAAAATATTAATTTTAAATTTTAATGCATTTTAATTTTCAAGAGTTCATAGAAATCCAACTTTATGAAATATGAAGTATTCTCAGCAACATGTCACTTCAATTAGATGTGCTATTGCATTTGAATTTGTACAATAATTATTGTACATTGAATTTATTCAGGGAAGAAGTGTGAGGTTTACCTGTGAGCATGTGAGTGACAGGGCTGCGCTGCACATTTATACTTTACATACATGGCCTTCATGGTGGCAGGAGCCAGCAAACCATTACAGGGGAGGTGAGCAATGATTTGATGATGAATAGACCTTTTCTTTTTTTCTTTTCGATTTTTTTGGCAGGGTTTCTCTGGGTAGCCCTAGCTGTTCTGGAACTCGCTCTTATAGACCAGGCTGGCTTTGAACCCACACAGATCCGCCTGCCTCTGCCTTCCAAGTGCTGGGATTAAAGGCGTATGCCACCACCGCCCGGCATAGACCTTTTCACTTAGTATGCTCCAACCTCATTTTTTTTTAAATCTCACACATGCAAAATTGCAAGACGCTTGGTTCCAGTAAAATGTTAGACAGCTGTTGTAATAGGAGCAGCGGGGCTGCGTCCCCAGCACCCCTGCCGCCTGCTAGCTTATGCCTTGAAATAATTACACAGACACTGTATTCTTTTAAACACTGCTTGGCCCATTAGCTCTAGCCCTTACTGGCTAATTCTGATATCCGGATCAACCTGTCTTTAATAAACTGTGTAGCACCAGTCTTACTGGGAAAGATTCAGCATATCTGACCTGGTGGCTTGCTTCATAGCCTGTGTCTGCCCGGGAGAGGGGAGCATGGCTGCTCCAGAGAGCAGAGTTGTCGAGTCTGAGCTCACTTCCTCTTTCTCCCAGCATTCTGTCTGTTTACTCCACCCACCTATGTTCTAACCAATAAAATGGGCCAAGGCAGTTTCTTTATTTTTTTAACCAATGACTTTCCTCCATCAGACAGCTGGAAAGTTTCACTTTATTTAAAAATTTATTGAAAGCTTACATTTTTGTGACTTCCCGTTTTAGGTGTTTTCTGAACTATGGCAAGGTTGTTATTTTTATATGTGATTTTCCTAGAGTTTGGCCCCTCCTTCTTTCCTCTTCTCCTCACTCTAGGTTTCATTTCTATGCATATGACTTTCCTGTCTCTTCCTTCTATCTCCCATCAGGGCTGTTGGCCACTGCATCTGGCTTATTACACAGTTTCCAGAACTGAGCTCGGGTTCTGTCAAGCCTGAATGGAAAGTGGCATTGCCCACTGAACCATCTCTGTGTGTGGAACTGAAGACACAGCCTTTCCGTATGTCAGGTGAAGAGAGAGATAAACATAACAACATCAAAGAAAAGGAGAGCAAGGAAGGTTACGAGAAGGTTTGGAGGGAAGAAGTGGGGAGAGAGATGATCAAATTATATGCTAATATTTCAAAAATATTTAAAAAACAGAAACACTTTAACGTTTGGTCCTGCACTCAAATGCTAAGTATTCATGTGCAGAAATGTACAGTCGCGTGCGTACAATAAAAAGTTTAATAATAGCTAAAAGAAGAGAAAAACCAGTGCTGGTTGTTGCCACAGGGAGATCATGTTCCCCTCCCCTTCTTCAGTGTCGTTATATTTGGAAACAGGAGGTAATTGAGGTAAAGCAAAGTCATAAGAGTGGGCCCTAATAAGACGGGGTCAGTGCCCCTGTCATCAGACCTGCCAGAGACCCGCCGTTCCCTGTCTGTTTCCCCACCCACACAAGCACAGGAAGTATTAGATGTGCAGCAGAAAAGAGGCAGGATGCTCACGGTGTCTACATGCTAGACAGACGGGCTGGAACCCCGATCTGGGGCTTCCATCATCTGTGACAAAATAAATGTCTGTTCTTCAGGCCACTGAGTGCGTAGGAGTGTGCATGGCAGCAAAGACAAACATTAAAATGTTTAATATTTTATGCTGGTCATATGGTAGAATATAAGGCAGGAGTTAAAGTGGCCCTAAGGCTTTATAACAGGCCTTATTTCTCACCCCCTTCCCTTTGTGTGCCTTTGGATGAATGCATTTTCTCCTTGTTGATAAATAATTCTTACACCACAGATTCTGGCTGCCTGACGTATGTTCAGTTTTTGGAGCTACAGAGCATGTGCCCAGACCTACTTCCTTCCCTACCTCATCTTGTTGCTTCAGATAAATAAACTTCAGGGACTTAAATCCTGGGACCAGTTCAGTTATACTGCATACTTTATAGCAGTCATACTTTAAGGTTGTCGTTTTTATTATAAGAGCCACCACCAGAAAGATAAAGAAATACACCGCCATTCCATGGCTAAGCCTCTAAATAAGATATTGCTTATTTATGCATTTGTCTCTTGAGGGGATTGTCTTTGGCTGTGTGTGTGTGTGTGTGTGTGTGTGTGTGTTTGTGTGTGATTTGCTTTCTTCACTTAATAGTATTTTTTAATTCACTCCAGTTGATAAGAGTAACTGTTGATCATCTGTTGTCACTTCTGTCTCTCAGTACTTTCCACATCACCTTGACTGAAAGCCACTGTGTGGAGTCTTTCAGTTAGACATTAGTGTACAACAAGCGTCCAGTAATGGTGCAAAATTAAAACTTGGAAGTGAATGTGTCTGTATTCTTGAACAAAAGCTGGGTAGTTTAAGATGCATAACTTGAAAAGTCTTGAATAGTGAATCTTCGGTGCTTAGTGTATTTCACTTCCATATTTAGAGGTTTTTTTTTTTTTTTATGGTAGGTACTAGGCCTTAAGTGGACGACTCAACATGTTGCAAGCAGTGATTCCCTTGTTTGCTGTATTCACTGCCAAATATCCCCTTTGCTTGCTCAAGCACAGTGTAGGTATTCTCTGTAATCGACTTACACATTCTATTTTAAAATTCATTTATTTTCCTTGTTCTCCTTAAGAACTGCTTGGTCATATATATTCATTCTTATTTTTCAGTCTTTTTTTTTTCCTTTTCTGTCCCAGTCAGTTTTCTATTGCTGTAAAGAGACAGCATGACCAAGGCAACTCTTAGAAAGGAAAGCATTTAACTGAGGTCTTGCCTACAGTTTCAGAGGCTTAGTTCATTATCACCATGGCGGTGAGCATGGCTGAAAGCAGACAGGCATGGTGCTGGAGAAGTAGCTGAGAGCTACATTCTAGAAACACAAGCATCAGGCAGAGAAAGAGACACTGGGTCTGGCATGGGCTTTTGAAATCTCAATGCTCACTCCTAAGGACACACCTTCTCCAACAAGGCCACTGTCTTAATCCTTCCCAACAGTTCACCAACTGGAAGCCAAGCATTCAAATATAGGAGCCTGTGAGGTTAATCTCATTCAGACCACCATATTTTCTTTAGTGATTTAGTTTATGTGCATGTCTGTCTGTGCCTCACATGTATGCCTGATGACCTTGGAGGTCAGTAGAGGTCCTCAGATTCCCTAGAACTGGAGTTATAGAAGATCTTGAATCACCATATGAGTACTGGAAATTGAACCTGGGTCCTCTGCAAGAATAAGTGTACTTAATCATTAGGTCATCTCTCTATCACTGCCCCCCAACACTTTAAAACACACAGCCAGCTGATTTTTTTTAACCATCTCTAACATCTAAACATTCAAATTAGTTTTAAGATTTGGTTGTGTACTCTGCTGTTTCTTGGCCATAATATCTTTTGAAGTTTGCTGTTTTACAGGTTACAGGAATTAAGGGTGGGGGTCAACACAAATGTGGTCCCTGTCTGCTCACACTTTCACCCATTGCAGGATCAAGATATTCAAAATCAAGGTATTTTTGGTCTCCACTGCAGCAGTTTTGTTCTCAGCACTGTTGCTTAGAGGGTGTAAGATATTAGTTATGTCTTAGCCCTTTGTGAATTTCTGTAGTATACTCTTTATGTTTAAGATGCGATAGAGGTGATATCTTTTCTCCTATACTCAGTGAAGATGGATAATATCAAGAATACTAAATTTTGTCAGGTAGTTTCAGAGTAAAAGCTGGTTTACAAGTGCTAACTCTCTGGGTCCTCCTTCCACTGGATTTTTAGTAGGTTCTCTATTGTATTTGATTTGTGAATTTATTTTTCAATGAACCTGCTATCTGGCTTTGTTAGTTTCTCACTGAGTGCTGCTTTGATCTTGACAGAAGCCAAAGATTGCAGCTCATCATTAACAATTCTTAAAAATCCATTCCTCAGGTTCTTTTCAAAGTACGTGTTATGATTCTCTGCTGTTTCCTCATTTATCTCGTGATTGTATCATGTAAGTTCTTTGATTTACAGGCTGTTGCTTTATGAATTGACTTTATGAGAATTCCTACAACACATAATTTTGGGGAGGAGAGTGTCAGAAATGCAAAATTATTGGTGATTGGAAAAAAGATAATCATTGAGATTTAAGAGTCAAACTTGGGGTCTATTAACCTTGACAGAATAATTAGAATGCTGTCTTTTTCAAGGGGATGGAGAAATGAGTGCTCCTGGGACACCCAGGACACTCAGCATCTCCTGAGAACTGCAATTATTTCTAATTCATAAATGTGTATTTTTTACAACTAGACTCTCTCTTTAAATATGTTTGTAATCAGGATTTGTGAAGACCTGCTCTGCCTTGTGTTTCAGCATGTGCCTGGGCCTGATGACCTTCTTGCAACCTTTTCGATGAGTGTAGTTCGCAGTGCTGAATTTTAAGTAGTATGAGATGCATCTTGCATTCAGGGAATCGTGAAGTCCTGGCGTCTCTGTAATCTAACTTCCGCACCTTTTTATGAAATTTAAATGTTAGTACAATGTCATCCTCTTCAAGCATCTGATGCTTTATAAGCAGCATTTTCACAGGATAAGTTTTCTACAGCCGTCTGGTTAGAGGGATTAGTGATACATTACTTAACATTTATAGGCATGGAATAAAAGAAAATAATAATTTTTAAAACAATGCCATCTTTATATTTTTAATTCCCCACATAATATATTTACTTACTGGTAGCCATGGGTTTAATTATAACATAAAACTTCTATTTCCGCTGATTAAAGTAGTCATCAAACATCAAGAGTAAAATAAATGTAGTTCTTTATAGAAAGATAAGGAAATATCTAATGTTTGTAGCATAGTAGTATCTAGTACCTCATCAATGAAGTGGAATAAAAGAAAACTATCTTCTGGCTTTTCATTAGCTTTGTAATAAGATGTGTGCACATATATCTATGAATGTCATTCTTTGTAATGAGACTTCTATACATATGTTTATAAATTTTGATTTTTGCAATTATTTTTGAGCTGGCCTGCATTTGTCCAGATCTTGCATGGCATGACATGGGTCACCTTGAGAAAAGCTAAGTGTTTGGCACTTGTTGGTTTGTCACTTGAAATGTAATTTACATTTTTCTTCATTTTGCTTTGCTGGAAACACTATGTGAGATGATATGTAGTGGTATGATTTTCCTGTGTTTGTTGTTTGCTTGTCTTCTACTGATTTTCCTGTTAAAAGTAAATTTACATGAAGGTCATTTCTTTGTTGAATCAATTTTTAAGCCATTTTTGAAACTTTTATATGTGAATAATTTATTCCCATCATTTTCATCCCATCGTCTTCCCCTTCTAGCCCCTTCCCTGCTGGTCTCCTTTCCCCTGCACACCATTTGTTAACTTTATGACCTCTTTCTTAAATTGTTATTGTTATGTACACATAGACACATTCACTCACACACATATACATGTATATATAAAAAGACATATCCATATATACATATCTATGTATATATGCATAAGTGTACACAAACATCTCTCTCTATATATATAATATAATATAATATATATTATATATATATCCTGTGTTGTAGGGAGCTGCGGGCCTCTTCCCACAGCCCAGCTCCTAGCCGTTTGGCTAGTTTATGCCCCAAAATAACAACACGGAAACTGGATTCTTTTAAACACTGCTTGGCCCATTATATCTAGCCTCTTCTCTGCTAACTCTCGCACCAGGACTAGCCCATTTCTAATAATCTGTGTAGCCCACGAGGTGGCTTACCGGGAAAGATTCAGCATGTCTTACCTGGTGGCTTGCTTCATCGTGTCTGGCTCTCAGAGGAGCTACATGATTTCTGAGCTCACTTCCTCTTCCTCCCAGCATTCTGTTCTGTTTACTCCGCCTATCTAAATTCTGCCCTATGAGGCCAAGCAGTTTCTTTATTACTTAACCAACGAAATCAACAGATTGATATATGACACTCCCACATCAATCCTGATAAGTCCATTTCATTTTGCTCATGTATATATGTACTTAGGGAGGCCCACTTGGGATTGGCTAGCCTTCTTTCAGTAGGAAGGAAGTAATTGAAGTTACCGAGTCACATTGATCTTTTAGAGGAAGTAAACTTTCTGTGACATCTCAGGTTGTCTATTGTAATTGGAGTTTATAAGTTTTGAGACATGAAGCTGGGCAAATTTTCTCAGAGTATGATGTATACGCATATTAATGGGCGGGGTCCGGGGCAGCAGGTGGCATGCATGTTGCCACTGTTGCTGCTGACCCTCCAGCAAGATTGCTGATGCAGGCACGCTGTGTCACTGTCATGAGCTCAAGGTATCTGATGCATTGCATCGCATCATTTCTTCAGTGGGCAGAGCTCAGGTTTGTTTCCAGTCTCTGATGCCTACTCAGAGCTGCTACTGTTTTGTGCTTCAGTTCAACCATGGAATGCTGAAGCTCAGGGCTACAGGGCTGCCTACGAGTCTGCATGCTTTGCAAGACAGGCAGGGCTCATGTTAATGTATCTTTTATGCTTTTACGTAATGTTTTACAGTGTTCCACACATGGTATATGCTATCTTCATATTGGTGGCTTGATCAGTATGACCATCAAGCAAATTGTACTGAGTGCTGTACAAGGAATCATATTGTTCCCATCTGGTGAAGGAGGAAACAGCAGTGCGGAAGCATGCCTGGTTTTCTGACTTCTGAACCAAAGAATTTAAAGGGACTTGTGTTCGAGTACTAATTTTAAACTTACCCTTTAGAAAGTAGCCTTCTTAGAGTGGGGGAAATGTTCACAAGGTGAAAACTGACAAACCAAAAACTTGTTACTGTATTTTACTGTCTTACAAGTTCGGGGTTAGCAGGCAGTGGCCTAAGAGAATGAAGTCTAGTGGTGTGCCCTACTTCATAGCAGTGTGGAATGATTCACTTTGACTAGTCTTTTTGAAATGAACTCTTAAGATTCTGATGTTCTTCCTCATCACTGACGACATTAGTAAAGCAAAATGAAACCATTTCAACTTCACCTCTCCATGAAATCTTGCTGTTTGTAAGCTCTGCTAGGATGCAGCTCTCCCTACTCATCCCTGTGCTAATCCAATCGACTTACTCCAAAGATTTAGAAAGACTAGATTATCTAGAGAATGTTAGGATGCTGGAAGAATAAAATATAATTCAATTAAGTTCTCAGAAAGAGTTGGGGTCAGAGATTTGCATCAAACTAGATTCTGAAAATGTAGATTACTGCCTAGGTTTTATTCAAAAATTACCATTAAAGTGATATTTCTTATTAGTTATCACTTTTCCTATGACTATCAAAGAGTGTTTGGGTTTGCCACTTACATATATTACAAAGGTCAAATAGATTAGAAAGCTTGGCCCTATGTTATTGTTAATAAATGCCATATTACGGGGAAATGTCTATTATTAGTATCACAGCCTAATGTAGTAGTCCCCACACAAGATCCTAAGATGTGACTACCTCTCTCTCTTTTTTATTAAAAAATCATTAAAGATTCTAAGTGCTGGAAAAAATTTGAGTCATCATTCAATCACGCACTGTGATTCACAGAGAACTTCTAGAATATAAAATGGTCGTTGTACATTCTGGTAGCCACCCTTTAAAACATTCAGGATCTCTCATTCCTTTGATTTCTTTCTAGTTTTCCTGGCAAAATGTCATACATTTTTGATTTTATTTTAGATGAGTGCTTCAGATGATTACTCTGCTTTCAGTTTCTGCAGACTGTGGTGCTCTTTTGACGTTTGCTTTTTTGATATCATATGGAATACCATATATGTCTTTGCAGGTATTCATCCATGCATGTGTGACTATGCATGTGCCTGTGAGAGCCTTGTTAAAGCTAGCTACCCCTTACCAGAGGGATACATGGAGGAAATAGCTTTACAGGCAAGCACAGGGTGGCAGTTAATGGTCTTTGTCAAATATTTAAGTTTCATATTGAAAGAGAATTGTCTTGCCTGCTCCACATATATATGGGGATCATATGATCAGATGCCAAAAATGTGATTGATATTTAAATATTTAAAAGGATTCACATCCACGGCAAGCTGTTTAACGGAATGGAGTGGATCTGAGCACCGAGAGTGTTTGCCCAAAGGCTGAGGCACTGTGCCTGAGCTGTACCCTGGTGCTGTCGAGACGACGTCACCATGCTCTAGGCCTCTATACTGCTGTAAATTGTCATGGGCTTGAGTCTGAGACAAAGTCACTCAGCTGAACTTTCTTTAACCAAGACGGACTATGGGGCCTGTTTACTACTCCATTGTCACTGAGAAGATATAAGTGTTCCCATCACCGGTGATTTGTTGTCTTTCTGATGAAAGCGGCCCTGTGGAAGGGCTGAGGACCCAAGGCATTTTACCCTCTGTCTTGACTGCTAGTCTTCATTGACACCACGTGTTCCTATGGCAGAGCTTACTTCATTATTGTAGTGTACAAGAATTTGCTATACTACACCTTCTACTTCCTGCTCTTGACATCATTGCCTGTTCTCCATTTTTGTACGTAAAGAACATTTTATCCACCATTATCCTCATGTTTATCAAATCACTCACATAATTTCTTTTAATATTACTCTGTGCTGTCTGAGTTGACAAATGTATTTGGATAGCATTAGGAGTCTGCGAGGATTGCTATGGATATTGGCAATGATAAGTAAGAGATTACAGTACCATGTCCAACCTCCATAACAACAAACTAATGAAAAGATTTGGAATCAAAACAGAGATTGCTTCCTCCCAAGGGGGTTAGAGAAGTCCTGTTGGATGTCTCAATCTGGCATGCGTTTTCAGTAAGAGTGCAGTGCTAGCCAGATGGAGCCGGATGTGTGAAAGCAGAGACGCCACTGAAGGCCGGTCAGACATTTACAACCAGGACTCCACGAGCTACAGTCATCATTTGATCCCCATTCAGTGCTCTGCTTGCATTGCCTGGGATAAATCTGCTTTAAGGAAGCTGGCAAGGGGAGTCATTGTCTGAATGCCTCTTATATACGAGCTCATCCACAAAAGGACACGCTGACAACCATAACAAATAACTAAATGAGTGATGAATGAACTTTGCTGAGTAGCAAAGAAACAAAAACATTCCGAGGATGTGTTCAATCATATTCTTCCATAACTATTAACTGAGCACTTTGTACATGAAGCATGGTGCTGGAGGCTAAGGAGGATACTGCTCAGTCTAGGAAGAGAGTCACATTTTAATAGACAAATGGATTTTAGTGAGTCACTGCATATTCGTGCACACACGCACAAATGTGACTACAAGTGTTAGTAAATATAAGGCAGATAATGGAAAGGATTCCAAGGAGATGGGGTGGTAGCATTTCCAAGAAAGGAAAACCCTGCTGAGTCTGAAAACAGAGCAAACAGTAGAACATCTTGGGAGAGAGATGTGAAGACCCCGAAATGGAAGAGGGCTAAGCTTCAGGGACACAGAGAAAACAAGAATGAAGAATATGAAGGACGGAATTACTTCCACACAGGTGGAAGAAGTATGGAGGATTCAGTAAATTGAAGAATAAGTTGGAAGATATGAGGAAACAGCTCTTTAAACGTTTTCTCGTCTATGTGGAATTAACACAGTTCAGTAAGAGCCCAGGATTTTTTCCTTCAGTGCAATAAGGAGAAGTGGGCATAGTAACACTGTTTTCCATACTAAGAGTATAAATTAGAAGAATTTACCTCCCCACACCCAGTATGGTGTCATATGCCTTTAATCCCAGCCCTGACCAAAGAGAAGCAGACAGATCTCTAATTTAGAAGCCAGTCTGGTCTAGATAGCAACTTCCTGACAATTAAGGCCACACCTTGTCTCAAAACAACAGATCCAAAATTCATGACAGAGTCTGCCTTAAAGATTCTGGAGGACTATCACGGTAAAGATGGGCTGGACTGTTGTTCCCATCAAAGACAGATGGAAGGTGTCCCTAACGACTACTCCACCCTGGGCATAACAGTGAATAAATAGCAGACATGCGGCAGTTTCAAGAGCCATAGACATCTTGGGCCGCAGTATTTGGGTTCTCTTGCACAGACTACATTTCATAATTACATTCCAAAGGGGTTAAGTTTTAAAGTGAGGAATATACATACCTCTCTGTCAGTTCAGGTCCAGTCAAGGAGAAGAGCACCAACGCAGGCCTGGTACTACGGTCTGATCCAATCAAATGGATGAACACCAGCATGTGCTGGTACTACAGTCTGAGTCTTTCTTTCCAAGAATTTTTATACTTACTCCCCTTTTACATTAAAAAAAAAAAAAGAAGAAGACTGTCCTGATCATTACCAGTCAAGGCTAAGGAGTTTGTAAAGCTTAATCACTCTTTGCATGGTTACTTTCCAACATTTCTTCTCTAATTTTCTTCCATTAATGCCATTGGCAGGATTCACAGTGACGTCTTCTACCAGCTCATGAACGAATATCATGCATTTCATGAGAGTCATCCACCCTCAGAAAAATAACCCATTCTCTTGAGAATGAAGACTGACGTATTAGTTTCTGTAGCTACTGGTAACATACAGTGTCATATCCTATGAAGAAAATGTGGAAAAATGTCTTTCCTTACTCATTGCTTAGTTAATGTGTGGTGTGAAACAAAAGGTCTATCAACAAATCAGAAGAACATTTATATAATTTAAGTATGCCTGCATAAAGATGCAAAGCCTCAAAGAAACAGGGAAAAGTGTTTTTCTGCTGAAACTGATCAAGAAATTTATAGTTGTAGAGAAACAGAACTGGACAAGTGTTGAGATGTAAAGCTAATGAACAAGTTAGGGATTATGTACGAAGCCTCGTTTGTCCTAAACTATCCTGGTGTCCATACTTCTTCAGAAATAAGCGGAGTTTCCTTCTATGTGCTATGGTGGTGGCTCTCAGGCTGGGTCTTCCGACCTGACTCAGAGGAGACGGGACTGAGGGAAGCTGAGCATAGCCTCCTTGCTCTGCTTTCTCAAATGCCCTGGCGCTGTATTTAGGGGTGATATGCATGAATTCCCTCACAGACTCATCTCAGACTCATCAACAGTCGCTGGGGCCTACACCAGGGGTGCTTAGTTGCCTGAGGGAAAGGTCGGTTATGAAGCCAAAGACAAACTTGGATTTGTCTTTCCGACTCTGGTCAGTAGAGAACATCCATGTAGACAGCTGCCAATCTCATATTCTAAATACATACAGCATACTTAATCTAACAGACAAGTCGGCCATTTTACCAGTTGTTTGTTTGTTTGTTTAATTTTGTTTTTCAAGACAAGGTTTTTTAGTAGCTAAGGAGTCAGTCCTGGAACTAGCTCTGTAGACCAGCCTGGCCAAATATTTAATAACATCCTAGTCACCTCTCAATTTTAATTATATGGTAAAATCTCTGTCAGGCCCGACTGTCAAAACAAATATTGCCCATTCAAAACATATTTTTTTTACAATCTCATTTAGAATTACTAAACAGTTTCATGATTCAGAATATTTATTGCTTTTGCTTTCACAAAATCATGTCTTGTTCTTATGTTACTAATTTTCATGTGACTTTGGCTACATACTTCAACCAAATTGTTTATTTCGTTTTGTGAAACAGGGTTCCTTGTGTGTTAGCCATCCGTGTGCTAGAACAACAGGTGTGTCCACCACATATGACTCTTAAGCCTGAAAATCATTAGAATTTTCTTCTTGTGATTCTTTAGCTGATATTTATTAAATTCCCGACATGTTTGCTCATCTGTATTGTTAGCACTATGGGGCTAGTATGTTGATCATTACTTATATCTTATAAATGGGATCAAAACAAACTAGTCCCTAAAATATAAAAAAAAGATGGAGAGAATTTAGAAGAAGCTTGAATGATTTGATGTAATTTTAAAAGGAAATGCATATCTTGTTACAAACAACTCATGACAGTGGGTTTTCTCCTCCTACTCTACGGGTCCCAGAGATTGAACTGAGATTGCCAGGCTGGAGGCGAGGACTAAGCACCTCACCGGCTATTTTTATAATATATTTTTATATTTTATATAATATAAAAAAGGATTGTGTCAATCAAATGTTGTTCTAAAATGAATTATTTAGTAAATTATGTGTTTTGAGGCAAAAATGGTATAGTAAAGAACGAGCTTTAATAATCATAGTTACATACTCGTAGGCAAATTATAGATAATGTCAGCTATTCTGTAATGTACTTAGTGATATTCCTCTACCAAGTACATACTGTTCTCTGTGAATAGAAGTTTGGGGGATAAATGTTAGGAGCTTTTGATCCTATATATTTTAGAACCAGAATAGATGCTACCTTTTGAGGAATGGATGGAAAAACCTGATATGCCCCTGGGTCAGGATGTACTGTTGCAAAGCTAACCAATTTAAAAAGGACTGCACAGAGTAATGCAGTCAGAGCATTCTCCTCCACCATGGAAAGGTTACACTTGCCTTTGGAGAGAGCCACGAGAATGGAATACCTCTAGATACTGCTGCTTAAAATAATATTTTCTAGCATTTAGGAAGGACAATGTCATTTCTTCAGAGTGAACTTGATTCCTGAAATTCACTTAAATGCTAATTTCATTTTGATACTGGGACAGCAGAAGCTTTCACGATTTGTGGTACTTGAGTTACCCTGGGATTTCTGATGAGTGATTGGGAATAAAAAGGGCCTCCCCTGCAGGCTAGCACTGATGGAGACATAAAATAAATCCCAGTAGTACAACTCTAGAAAGAAAAAAAGGCTGTGAGCGTAATCCCTCCGAAACGCAAGGCACTCCTTTGCTTTAAGGAATTTCCTGTTGGCCTTAGGGAGACTTTAATGGAACTCTTTAGGCTTTAACCTCGTTAGGAGCCCGCTCGGTAGCCCTTGTTGTTGCTACTTTAAAGTCAGAAATTAAGTAAATTACAATGATGAACCGTGCAGTGCAGCATACAGTTAACATTATACTGTTAATAACACTCAACTGAATTATTAATTTCTGCCAGAAGTTGCTTTTAAAATAATTGGGATTAACTGAAGAAATAAGGGTGGTTTTCTCCTCTTTGCTTTTTTATCCAAAGAATAATTCGTTATAATTGAGACTACCTTATAAAAACGAAAAGGATACACAAGTCTACAAATGTATTATTTTAACAACTGGTTGTATTACCTTTCTATAGTTGTTGCATAACCTATTCCATCAGGAAAGAAAACAAAGTGGCAGTTGCTTTGTCCAGACTACTGAGTCTTGTGCCTTCCTTAGAACCAGTCCTTCTAGAGGCCAGAGTTGGGGTTAATGACCAAGAGTGGTTACTGCAGAAAGGGGTCATTCTGTGTGTTCTCTCTCCTCTGGTAAAAGAGCCATGTAAACAGCACACAGGCAACACTGCCTGGGCTAGAAGCAGAGGGGCTGGCAGATGGCACTCAGGATAGAGATTGCTGGCAGATGGCATAGATTATTTGAGCAACAAAGACACTTTGGCTACCAAGCTAAGACTTGGAAAGAAAGAAGACAACTTCTCCAGCAATGCCAGCTTGTATTCAGAAAATGTTTTGGCAGAATGGAGACCTATGAAAAGATACTCAATTGTTAACTACAAGAGAGGCAAGTTTTGCTGCTAAGTTTCTTGAGTGTGCTCCAGAGGTGTGACTGGAACCTGCTCTGTGTAAGAAGCCCTCAGAGACCACGTGCCGGCCCTCCTGCTGGAATGCTCGGATGCTCTTGTTTTGTCTTTTGTGATGGGAAGGATACCTCTTCAAAGCTTTATTTGAAAGAAGTACTCCACATGTTCCTGCTTACAATGTTAAAACAAACACTTTATTGATAACTGCGTTTTCCCTAGCGTCATATAGTAAGGCACTGTGAAGATGGAGTATGGCCTGTTTGTCCAGATGTGGTCCTGCCTTGCACTGTGCAATCAAGTCAGGTTTTGTAACATGATGCTGAGATTTTACCAGCAAATGGGTGCACATACTGGATACACTAAATTCTGTGGGCCTGTAGCCATGATCATCAGTATTCTGTTTGGTTTCTGGAGCCCATAAGGCTCCCATAACAAAGAATCTTTTTTATTTTCTAATGGTTTTGTGGGTTCAAGGATGACTACAATTTTTTATTCATTGCTTTTCCACATGCTGCCTAATATATCTCCCTCAATTGTTTCTTGTTAGATGATGTTTTCCCAAACTTAATTAAGTAATTTAATTTTTACCTACAGATAGTGCTGGAAACTAGAATTTATAAAGCTGTTCAGAAACAATATATCAAGAACACTGTTAACAAAAAAAAATGGATTGGGAGGTTAAAATGTCATTTAAAGCAGAAATATGTAGCCAGGCCTATGAAAAACAATTCTATCTATACTTATTTATTTATTTTATTTTTTATGTGTGAGAGTGTTTTGTCTGCATTTGCAGTGCCCAGGACCGCTAGACGAGGGTGTCAGATTCCTCTGGAACTGGAGTCATGCATGATTATGAGACCTTTACTGGGAACCAAACCTGGGTCCTCTACAAGAGCAGCAAGTGCTCGTGCCCACTCTACGCCTCTCCAGTCTGCTATTCCATATTTTTGGTGTCTCAGAAAACTCAGAGATTTTCAGATGCCATTGAAAATGCTATTAAATTGGAAAGTGCAGTATGTTTAAAAGAGTGCCACTGTGATTGCCTCTGAGCCATCAAGACCACCTTTATAATGGTGATTTAGCTTCAGGAATGTCTTTTCTTAGCGTTTCTAACCCCTATGTTACATGCGTTCCTTTCAGTTTTAGTGATCCAGTTATTCTCAAACTACTACAGACTAGAGAGGACTCTCACTGGAAACAAAGGCGACAATGGCAGGATGGTATAATAGAAGCTGCGAGATGAAAGGAGACCCACAAAAACTTATTACTGGAGTGGATGATACTTTAAGAAGAAAAATGCATCTTAGTAGAAAGTAATCATGACATTCAACATTTTCTTTGGTCTGGAAAGACGGTTTGGCAGTTGATAGCATATACTGCTTTTGCAGAGAACCTGGGCTTCGAACCCAGCACACAGCTCTCAACTGACTATAGATTCAACTCCAAAGACCCAACACCCTCTTTGGGCCTTTATTGACACTGCAATCCTGTGCATTTATCCACGTATAGGCACACATGTACACATAATTAAAAACAATGTCTTAAACAAATAATATTAGCGATAATATCTCATTCAATAAATGGATAAATGTTTTAGAACTTAAAGGGCCAATGTTAATTTTCTTAGGGGACCTTAAGAGACGTGTGTTTGGAGACTTTCGTGTGGGGCAGTTGCACAGGGATAATCAGTCTAACCTTACATTTAGAGACCTTTAAGTCATGGCATGTTATCAGATAGCATAAATATATGACTGGCTTTTTTAAAAAAAATCAATAATTTCCTTAAGATGGAAGTGTAGTTGTAATCTTTGGTTAGACTTCAGTTGTCTTTACAGTCAACGTCTGATGTTCTCTCCCAGAGATGCTATTCTTGGAATCACGTGATCCCTCAAGTCAGGCCACTCTCATTTCATCTAAGCCTGTGGCAGGCCACATTACTTTGCCACCTGTGACCTTACATTGTTTTATGCTTTACCTACGAGCAAAAGGGTTGGATTTTAATGCCTTTCATTAATCTTTGAATATTTTCTTGATATCCCAAGATGCAGTTGTTAGCAATGAAGAATTGATATTAATTAGCTTGTTGGTAACTTTTGATCTGATTCTGCACTAACATTCAGGCCTGCATCTCACACAGCTTTATCCTCTATGTTCCAGGACAGCAGCTTCAGACAGATGCACTTTGTACAGTATATGCTGCTTTATCAAAGATGATTTTTAAAATTAAATCTATGGTTTCTTTCCTTCTATCCCTAAAAACTTCTCCTCAGGGTCTTCTTAGCTGTGCTGGTTCCCACAGCTCACCTTCATCCCCCAGATTTGCCTTTGACATTTTATTCCTCAACTATTGAGGTGATTTTTAAGCCCTCTTATCATGTAGTGGGAGGGACAGGGTTTTATTCATTAATGATTTTTAACTTATAGCAAACATGTTGCCAACAGATTCAGTACAGATAACTCTAGCCATACCTGACTTCCGGGGCTATCTCTCTCCATCCACCATCCTCTGTCGCCATTCTTTCTGGGCAAGGTTTGTTTACCCTGCTTCATTCAGCTCCACAGCACTGTGATGGGCCTGCTTGCATCGAGGCGGGTCTTTGGCACATACCCTTCCCTTACACTGTCAGGCAATAGTTGGAATGCATTGGCATTTCCATCTGTTTTCCCACAGAAGCAGTGTTTAATCTCATCACTTATAGTACTTAGCATACCTGTCATGTGAGTTCAGTCAACCTTCCTAGCCTGCTAATGCATCTGCATGTAACCACGCTTACACCATAGTATTGTGTCTCAGAAAATATGTATTTTAGTTCCTAATAACTTAATCTGTAAATAAGCATTGCTAAGGCAGCTTATTTACATCTTGAGAATGGCTTTTAGGCTATATGTCTAGAAAAGTATACTGAGAGGAACAGGCACATAGACACACATGGAATTTGTAGCTCTTGAAGACAGTGTTTTAGCAAGTAGCCAAAGGAGAATATCAGCCATTAGTGTTTCCTATGTGCACAGCTTGTCAGATTAAGCAAAACCTTTTCATGTTTTGTCTACCAAAAGAGTGAAGCTGAATTTTATGAAAATTGAATCCAAATAAGGATTTCATTATTAATAAGCCTTGCCACTCCCTACTGTTTACAGCACCAAATAAATTTTAAGCGGATGATTTCAATTTCAGCTGTCACCTGTGTTTTGATTTTTCTCACGGGGTGTTCCTTTCATCTTGATAGTGTTTCACTGGGGAAACTGTCTGACAGCAATAGATGGTTGGCTGTTCTGTTCCATACCCGCACTTCCCTGTATCTGGGAGTCACTTGCATCCTCTGCTTTGACTTCTTCATGTAGTTCCAGACCATCCCTGCCTCCATCCTTGCTCTAAGCACTGGCAAACATTTTCATTAGAAAAAATTATCATTATGACATCTAATTTTTAAGAACATAAAATGACAGTGGAGTGTATAGATAGTTGTGTAACCGCAGTTCTTTTTTTTTATTTTTTATTTTTTCTTCCACCTCCTTCCCTCCTAGCATTTCCCTCCCCCTCCCCCTTCCCCCTCCCCTCCCCCTCCTTCTCTAGTCCAAAGAGCAGTCAGGGTTCCCTACCCTGTGGGAAGTCCAAGGTCCTCCCCCCTCCATCCAGGTCTAGGAAGGTGAGCATCCAAACAGACTAGGCTCCCCCAAAGCCAGTACATGCAATAGGATCAAACCCAGTGCCTTCTACGTCTAGAACACCTGGAGTTCTTTCTTACCATGGAACTTACACACTGGCTACTGCTTCTTCCTCTCTGGTCTCAGGTAAGCATCATTTCCTGAAAGCCAGCAGAGTATTCTGAGTTAAAGTATTATGCAAAGGCCCTTCCCCTACTCACAAAAATCATTACTGGACAAATGATCTAATATAGTTATAATATTATAGCCTTCATGTAACTATCTCATTATCTTCTTCACATTTGTTGCTATATAAACTAATTATATTTCCTTATGTGCCTGAGGTCTGTTTGCCACTGTTGCTTGTCAACTTGGAAAAGGGAGGATGACTTGCTTCCCATCAGAACGTTGGTATTTACAAGAGGGTCAGTCAAAAGACAATCCAGCATATAAGTAGTAAAGTAAGTGACCTGCATGTGTCTTAATTAATGGGTTTCTATTGTTGCAATGAAACACCATGACTAAAAACCAAGTGGGGTAGGAAATGGTTTAATTGGTTTATACTTCAGCATTACTGCTCATCACAGAAGGAGGTTAGGACGGGAGCTCAAACAGGGCAGCATCCCTGAGGCAGGAGGTGTTGCAGAGGCCACAGAGGACTGTGTGTACTAGCTTGCTACTCATGGCTTGCTCAACCAATCTTCTT
>NW_026067966.1:12145554-12154794 GCF_014885135.2 Alexandromys fortis | reverse complement strand
CTCTCGTGGCCATTTCAAAAACCTCTCTCACTCCATCTCTGGTCTTTGCTGAACACTCCATGTACCCAAAAGCACCAATTCTGTTTGCCATATCTCTGCCTTCTTCAGGTTTTACCGGCTCCTGCTTCATTTTGGCTAATTCCCGCCTTGTGTGCTCATCATTCCGAAGATCCTTCTTGTTCCCAACCAGGATGATGGGCACATTGGGACAGAAATGCTTGACTTCTGGAGTCCATTTTTCTGGGATGTTTTCTAAACTATCAGGGCTGTCAATGGAGAAGCACATCAGTATAACATCCGTGTCTGGGTAGGAGAGAGGCCTCAGGCGATCATAATCTTCCTGTCCAGCTGTGTCCCACAAAGCCAACTCTACCTGCTTCCCATCCACTTCAATATCTGCCACATAGTTTTCAAACACCGTGGGCACATAAACCTCTGGGAATTGGTCCTTGCTGAAGACTATGAGCAAGCACTTCTTACCACAAGCTCCATCACCAACAATCACCAGTTTCTTTCTGATGGCAGCCATCACTTACAAAGGTACTGAAAACACACAGCTTCTGTGACAGTGGTTGTACAAAGTACCTGGAACTTCTCAGATGCAAGGCTCAAGGCGACGACTCCGAGTCCGGCCTCTTTGCGCTGAGGACGCCTGTCCGTGAGTCCGCAAGCTCGGAGAAGAAGACCGGCAGCTCCGCGGGAGATGGCGGACTCTCAACCAATCTTCTTATAGAACCCAGAGTCAACATCCCAGGGACGGTACCACCCACAATAGGCTTGTCCCTCCCCCATTGATCACTAATTGAGAAAGTGCCTTACAGCTGGATCTCATGGAGGCATTTCAGCAACTGAGGCTCCTTCTTCTGATGACGCTAGCTTGCATCAATTTGACACACAAAACCAGCAAGATAGCATGGTAGTACCCACCTTTGTTCCCATCAGTTGGGAAGCAAAGACATGCAGATCTCCTTGAGTTCCAGACCAGCTAGGGCTTGACAGGGAGATCATGTCTCAAGAACAGACAAAGAAAATCAAAGGAAAAAAAAAACAAAAACAAAAATAATAAGTGATTGCTTTGGGTATGTGATAATGATAAATTAGGAAGGACTTTTTAAACAGTTAACATTTGGAGCCTCATAGAAAGGAAGAGTGAGATCTGTTGTTGGTGCCTGAGAGGTAGTTGGAAGAAAATACACAGTGAGTCTGGACTTGTGAGCTTGTGACCTGACAAACTTGGTGCTGAATCTTTGAACCTGGGTTGTGAGTAAGGAAATTAAATGTGGCCTTTCCTTTGAGGGCAAACCTTGTCTATATTATGCTAGCCTTGTAACCTCCCAGGCTTCCCATTTGACCTCATCATGTATCTTCACCAAGCGTGTGTTCCACATCACTGGGGCATCCTGTGTAGCCCTGAGGTCCTTTGATATGTTCAGCATCTGTACTGTTGAACAGTATTATTTTATTTCACTCTTAAGTGATTGGTCATTTCTTAAATCCATCGGAAGAAGCATGATTCCCAAGAAGTAGCATAATGAACTGTCAACAGTCACACTGATCCAGAGTGTTCCGAAACCAATTCCCATCATTAATTATTTCTATAACTGTGTTTGGGTTCCTTATTCTCTGAACTTTGGCTGTGAATTATTGTAATGACAAATGGAATTATTTGTGAAACATAAAAAGCTGGGCATGAAATTAATACTTAATATACATGAACTCTCTTTGTTCTATTTCTTTGTATCTAAACATGATAGCATGTTTGTGTTTATGTCTATCTAGATAATCATTCAGTAATTAATACATCTATTAAAATGTTTATTGGCCACCAATTTGATTAGAACAACCATTTTCTAGGATCTGTAATTAGAAAAGATAAAAGTAAAAACACAATCTACCATAACTGTTAGCAGTCACAGTTTTACATATTATTCTCTGTTCAGTTAGTATTTGCGTTACAGGTATATATGTATGTGTGCATATATACAAATAGTTCTCTGTATATATGTTAAGTGTAGTTTTGTCAGCTGTGTATATTAATATTTGTGTGCATGAGTGTGAAAATTATCCTATAAACAATTCAGGCAATGTGCATTTGACTTGTTTATAATTGAAAACAGAATTCTTGCCCTTGTCAAAACAGTGTCTTGCTCTGTAAAGTTTGTAAAGACTTCTTGATTTTTCTAAAACATGAATTCAAAATATTGGAAGCCTAAATCTTAGATTTACTTATTTCTACAGTTTTTACCCTGACATTCCAGACTGATTACAGGATCATGTGTGTGCACACAAACACATGCACATGTACATACATGTACACACATGACTTCTTTCATTCTAAATTTTTTTTTTATTTACTGCAATTCTACTTAAGGCCTCCCACTTTCCAGTTGTAGGGCTGCAGTTTTGTTGTGAACATCCTTTTGTGTGTCTTTCCATCTGAGCGTATCTAGACTGGACTGAGTTTTCTCTCCGGGAGATGGGTGGAAATAAGTTTTTACAAACCATAGCTGCTTTCCCTCAGCACTGTTACAACATGGCTAATGGGCTGTAATGGCATCTTTATTATCCTATAAGTTCAGTTCCCTTGTGTGTCGGGAGGTCTTTAAAATGCACCTTTGAGTATTGTTTTGTGTGCTTTGTGTCCCTTGAATAAATAATATACCCCTGTTGACTTTTTAATTTTGGAATTTGGTAACAGTAATGAAAAAGAAATCCCTGACCATTTTATATGCTTTGACACTTCATTTCACATAGTGCCTTTCCCTTCTCAGGGATGCGTGTAGCAGACATTTGTCTCTTTTGGATGGATATTATTGCACTGTTCTTAAAAATAATAATTCCACCAGTGCTCTAGTGATCTTTAATTGTTCCCCACGACTGTCACAAGTCAGAATGGAACCGACTGAAACACTTGCCCTCACATTCTCCTCTATTACCGCAAGCATAGGAAAGGAAGGGCCATGCTGAGCAGCAAAGTGTCTCATGGACTAGGTCTTAGAGACTAGTGGCTGAGTCTGTGGGGCTGAGCTGTCCTTGTTAAAGTCCTCCTAGATGTCCTTCTGCCTGAAGCATCGGCCACTTTGAAAAATGTCTCTATCTCATTCTCTTCTGATGTGTTCGATGGACTTCATGATGATTTCATGAAGACCCAGGAGAGTCATGGGCCCTTTTCTTTGATTTTGGCCCAATAGAGCTCTCCACTTGGGAACTGACTACCAGTAAATCTATTTTGCTGAGGAAAAGGTCAGATGAAGCTATATGTAAGTGACACATATTATTTATTAACGGTTTGGGGGACCCAGGGCTTTACAGGTGTATTTCATATTCCTTCACAACAGTTCCACTAGATTAATATTAGTTCCATTATTTTACCCACTTTATAAATGAGGGAACATGTTAATGGAGATTAAATAATTTACACACAATCTCAGTGCCTGTAAATGGTGACGCTGTAGTGGAAGGCTTGGTACATAATGCATGAGGCTTAAAAACTGCCTGCCATCATGCCATGGTCATGGGATTTCGGTCATGCCATGGTCGTGGGATTTCGGCCTGTCTTTCTTTATGACGTCCAGTGTTTCAGCTGGGACTTTGAACCCTGGAACTTTGAGAATTTCAGTTTATGTTCAAAACACTGCGTCAGACTCAGTCACTTCAACAACTTCCATAGAGGCCTTTTATCGAATTTCATATCAATACCATTTTATCATAGTTTGGAATTTACACATGACTACGAATGGAGTTCATTTACACTGCTAACTTAAGAGATTCTTGATGCTTGAGGAGGGGAAGGTGCATGGCAGGCTAGGATATTTCGGCTGATCTTCTAGGTCCTGTCTTTATCCATGGTGGTGAGCTCTTGTCATAGTGACTACTATCAAGAAGGTTAACAGCATTAAAGGCCAGAAACAGAGGGTCAGGCAGTATGTGTACCAAATTTGTACATTACCACCAGGAAGGTAAAATGAGGCTTTGCTCTGCCTGATGACTGTCATGCATACCCTACAGACTGCTGGACATTGATGTTTGTTTTCCTTGTAAAGGCAATTGCTGCTATTGGCTATCTAGTTGTACATGATAAAATGTGGTTTGCTAAAGCCAGGAGAGGCTGTGTGAGATGATTTCCATGGGGCTCTAGCACCCAGCTGGAGATGAGTTATATTGTTCTCTTTGATCCCTTTCATTGTTTTCCAAGCTTGTGTAGACTCTTTCTGGGATGCTGTTGAGGGCTCTCAGTTAGACTTTAGGGCCAACAGGAGTAAAAGTGTTCTTTGCCCCCACCCATCACTGACTTTGATGGGTGCAGAATTTAAGTGGAACTGAGGTTCTGATTTTGCTGAAATAACTTAGCTTATAGGGCACTAGCAGTTTCTCTTCATTCCCATTCATAATTTGGAGCATTGAGGCTGAATACCTTTGTGTGCATAGGGACTGACTATATTTTCGGAGGAATGTCTAAAAACACAAGACAACAAAATAGTCTGATAGCTTCTTTGATGCAGTATGAGAATTTTCCCTCTAATGTAGAGAGATTGTTTATGTTGGCTGTTATTCTTTTTATCCAGTCCTGTAACATCGGACTGAGCATGGAGGTTATTAACATTTTTCTTCTCTAGGATCAAAGAAGTCTAAAACTCCTGAGAAAAACAAAATGTATGTTGACACTGAATTTTATATCTATCCTGAACTCCTAGCCCCTCCCTGCTTTATAAGATAGAATGATGTTTAAAGGTGTGGGGGGGGGCGGTGGGTGTGGGTGTGGGTGTGTATGTGTATAAGCACATACACAAGCACATGGGATATTTTAGATCTAAACACCAGGTTGTCCCTGTCTCCATAAGGGTTGTAGATGAACAGTATCCTCTTGTCTCATCTTTCTATTCTGTTTGCAATTACTCAGCAGAATATGGACTGGCAAGATTACAACTCAGATGAGAGGTGGGTTCAAAGCCCTAGACTTCACCCTTCCAGCTATTCCCACAACTTCTTGACCATGATGTTGAACAAGATGATACTCCATTTGAGTGAAGTAATGCTCAAAATGAATGTCTCAAAGTTAGGGCAGAAGTGTACATAATGTTGTTACTATTTAGCTGGAATCTAGTCACATTGAATTGAATATCCATTGTTTTCATTACAAGGATTCGGGGATTCATTTTCATGTTTTCAGTAATAAATAACATTAAGAGAAATGTGAGATTGGTTTTCTATTATTAAAATATTTATGATATTTGAAAACATAGTAATATAATGTAGGAATTGTGTTGTTTAATTTTATACTATTAACTATAAACCCCAATTCTGTATATGCTGATATACAATTTGACTTGGATTGACTTTGATAAATTCTCTCTCTTAATATAGCTGCTGCCTGTGTGTCTTAATTTTAGGCCCATGGTTATTTTCCTAGCTGGATTTTCATTAATCATTTAGTACCTTACTGCTTATTTTTGTGTTTTCAGATTAAAGATATATTTGTAGACTTTTAATGAATTCTAATTACATTTTAAAGTAGACCCCTCAGGGACAATTTGTGAGGCATTCCATTTGATTTACTATAGGCTATAAACAAGTCAAAGCAAGCCATTGTTCAAATTTAAAAAAAAAAAAAAACAGAACTAATCATGTTTCTGTATCTCCAAGGTTTATCCATCACTTTCGCTTTGAGAAAGGCCTTCTTCTTGGTTTTCCTGGGCTCCAGACAGAACTCTGCTGAAAACCATGTGTGAGGTGGAGGAACATTTCTAATGGGAAGGAAATGTTCAGTTTGAATCTCTGCTCACATTATAAGTCCTATTTTTAAAAAAAATGAGATGCTAAAAAGGCAAATAATAATGACAAGAGTGATTTCTTTATTTAGAAAAATCAACTGTCAATTAACTAATGAGTATTCTTCTTAATCAGTGTTAATTGACAAATTTTCCATACTTACAAACTCAGTGCTTGGATAGTTTCTTTTTGCTCACCCTGATTTCCCTTGTCTGTTGTGTTCAGCCTGTAGGGTGTAATTCTATATTCCCCGAGTTCCCTCTTCTGGAGCTAGATGGAGCTATGAGATCTTCTGTAAATGTATACAAGATCTTCCCTTGGTTAGTAGACAAATGCCCTTCCCTCTTTAAGAGAGTGTGGACTTTCAAAACACAGTTATTTGAATGAGCATATAATTGCAGTTCTATAAGTATCATTTGTTTCTGAGTTCCTCGAAAAGGAAATGAAAATAAAAATTCTACAGACCAAAATGAGAAAACAGTGTTGACTCAAAACCAGGTCAAACATTTTGTCATTAGAGATGCACTTATTTTTGCTCTTTTTTTCCTCATAGTACAGTTATCTCAGACATCTAGACTACACAGAAAATGATCAAAAAGGAATATATGACAATTATTTCACAATCAGCTGCCATATTTTGTTCATATCCATTATTATAGATGAATAGGGTTGTATACATAATATGTGTACAGAGTACATATGTAACACTGTGGGAAATGTATCACAAAGCTGTGAAGCTTGTGCCTGGAGGGGTTTGGTTAGGACTTGAAAGAAGACAGCATTCAGTCCGCCTGTAGAGGGACGCTCCTTCCCCGAGTCTCCCTCGGTCTTACTCATGCCTTCGCAATGCTCGCTTGGAAAGGAAAGGCCACTGTTAGTTTTATGGATGGCTGTTCTGTTTCCCCTCAGCTCTGCACTGAGTCAGCTCCGCAGTTGGGGTCCTTTGTCTCTCCACGTGCTCAGATTCTGCGGAGTATGTCCAGACTGTCCTCACTCTGCTCGCGATCTGTTAGGACAGACTTTGTTAAAGGTCAGGTGATGACTCTGAGAAACTCCTTGTGCTGAGTTTATGGGAATTTTGCAAATATGTACTAGATAAACAGAGATCTCACATTTAGACAACTGAGTGGCTGGGACAAGGATAAAGAGGGTGCACCCATGAGCCTACACGCTTCACGGCCCAGCGCTTACTGAAGCTGGCTTGCTCTTGTTTCACAGGCTGTTTGACCAGACTTCATGCTTTGACTCTTTCCCTGAAGAACACTTGGATGCCATTCCATCCTTGCAGCAATAAAACGCAGTCACGAGCTGCTACAGCCATTTTAGCAGACAAGGAAACTGGCTTAGAGGGCCAGGGCCCTACGGTCAAGCAGCTGGTAAAGCAGAAACCTGGGTCCATGTCTGATTCTCAGGTCCATGTTTGCCTTCACTGTTCACGCGGCAGAATACCCTACACTCGGTGCTTTGCTTTATTCTTTTAAGAAAATTCCATTTGCTTATTGTTTGTTCATTTATTTATTTATTTGTTTGTTTATGGTGTGTGTGTGTGTGTGTGTGTGTGTGTGTGTGTGTATGACAGTAGACAGCTTGTAGGAATTAGTTCTCTCCTTTCACCAAGTGGGGTCGGAGATCAAACTCAGATCACCATGTCTGGCAGCTAATGCCCTAACCCAGTTAGCCGCTTCTCTGGCCCTCGCAGGCCATTTGTAAGCACCTATTTCATTCCAGGCCACTTCAGATTGCTAAGCAGTGCGGCCCTCAATGTGAGCTAATGTTCAATCGTTGTTTCCCCTCCAGCAGGAGCCCCCCTCCCCGCCTGCACCACTCACAGTCATTCCCCATTCCCAAGCATAGCTTTTTAAATGTACAGTTTTATGTATTGTGCGTAAAGTTCAAGCAAACGGCTGTGTTTTCTTTCTGTCTGTCCACAGTGGACACAAAGAGGCCGATATCCTTGCGGTTTTGCCTTTCCAAATGCTCTCTTGGTGGAGTCTTCCGGTGATGCTCTGGGGTTAGTGCCTTCCCGCTTCAGCATGGATTCAGATCATGCTCTGGGCTGGGGCTGTGGGCTCTGCCTGTGGACTCTTGGAGCCCCTTTGGACAGTATGTTGAATGACCTTTAACGGGGGCAGTGAAGAAAAAGGGGCTGTATTTATTTGGTACTTTTGTCTGGTGATTTAGACTCACATGATAGCTTGGTTCACAGAGAAGGACTTGATCCATTTAGAAGAAGAGCTTTTGTTTTGTTTGTTGTTTTTATGATTGCTTGCTTATTTTTCAAGGCAGGGTTTGGAACCTGCCCTGAAGCTAGCTCTTGTAGACCAGGCTGGGCTGGAACTCACAGAGATCCGCTTGCCTCTGCCTCCAGAGTGCTGGGATTAAAGGCTGCATCACCATCACCCGGGGGTTTGGTTTTAAGAACTTGGGGCCTCCCACATGCTAAGCAAGTGCTTTCGCACAGGGTTACATCTCAACCTTAGTTCCAATTTATACAAACTCGATCACATCTTATTGGAGGTATAAAGGTGATCGGTTTCAAAGCTAGATTAAAAGGGGAGGTCCCCCATGAGCCTTGGGGCAGATCTTTAACTTGTGGGTACATCCTTCACCAAGGACCCCTCTGAAGAGTGACCAAGAAATACCTGTCTAGAGGGAGTCCTTCAGATTCTCACTGGGGATGGATGACTGGCTGCAGTGCCTTCCTTCCATTTTTTAAGACAAACCAAGCTTTCTTTGGCTCCATAGCTTTCTGAAGCCTAAAAGTTAAGTGGAGATTGCCCTCTAGCTTGGGGATAATTGCAGGAGGGCTTGGTTGTAAGGAGCTGGCTTAGGTCTCCGAGGCAGTGAGCACTTTCCTGCCTCTGTCAGATGGAGCCCTGTGAATGGAAGCTGATGCAGAGGTCACCGGATAATTACATTAAAGACGCTGAATGCGGCTTCAGTCTTTTGTCTTCTGACATACAATAACCCAGGGGAACTTTGGCAGAGCCCTCCTTCCATACAGAGTTCTTACCACCGAATCTACTTGGTAAATACTGTATGCAGCTAGTTTAGATGCAAATATTTTTCTAGAAGTAGACTGGAAAGTACATTTTGTGTTGTGAAACCATTTTTTCTTCTGTTTGTATCGTGGAAGTTGAATGTAGATGAGGTGAACACTGAACGAGGAAAGGGTCTGCTATCATGGGAAAAACTTACCGTGTGCCGCTGCTTCCTCCCACACAATGCCTCACTAAGTATCAGTAGAAGCAGCTGCTCAAATGATAAGGAGCACGCTAGCCATCTCATCTGACTGGCTTAGTTCCTTCCCCAGGCTCCAGCATTGCTTCTCCTGCAGAGCTGTTCCCCACATCTAGTATGGTTGAGCCACTCTCTCAGCCCGTTGTCTCTAGACACTCAAAACCTCATTTCCTCTCTGGACCTCCCTCATGTCCAGCTCTTAGTAAAATCTATATTGTCTTTATATATATA